>NC_053025.1:74011001-74374402 GCF_003073215.2 Triticum urartu
CAACTTCTCTTTCAAAGTGTTGAAAGCAATATCACACTCTGGAGACCAAACATACTTGACGTGCTTCTGAAGAAGATTTGAGAGAGGCTTCGCAATCTTAGAAAAGTTTTCAACGAATCTTCGGCAATAGCTTGCGAGACCGAGAAAACTGCGGAGTTGCTTCACGTTCTGAGGAGGTTCCCAATTCACAATTGCGGATACCTTCTCGGGATTCACGGAAATGCCCTTGGCAGAGATGATATGACCAAGATAAAGAACCTCATCGAGCCAAAATTCACACTTGCAGAACTTGGCATAGAACTGATGTTCCCTGAGTTTATCGAGAACCAAACGCAAGTGCTTGGCATGATCTTCCTTGTTCTTCGAGAAAACCAGAATGTCATCGAGATATACTAAAACGAAGTCATTGGTGTAGGCGTTGAAGATGAAATTCATCATGCGAGAGAACGTCGGAGGAGCGTTGGCGAGGCCAAAAGACATGACAGTGTATTCATATGAACCAAAGCTTGTTCTGAATGCTGTCTTGGGAATATCTTCTTCACGAATGCGAATCTGGTGATAACCCATACGGAGATCAAGCTTGGAGAATACTTGGGCACCTTTGAGTTGTTCGAACAGCTCATTAATGTTGGGAAGTGGGTACTTGTTCTTGATGGTCTTCTTGTTCACTGGACGGTAATCAACACAAAGTCGGTCCGTTCCATCCTTCTTCTTCACAAAAAGAACACCACAACCCCACGGAGAAGTACTAGGCCGAATGAGACCCATTCTTTCTTGCTCATCGAGTTGCTTCTTCAGCTCCTTCAACTCTTCAGGTCCGAGCTTGTAAGGACGTTTGCACACAGGTTCCGTGCCGGGTTCAAGTTCAATAACGAATTCAACTGGCCGGTGCGGAGGCATTCCTGGGAGCTCTTCTGGAAAGACGTCTTGATATTCGCAAACGACTGGAATTTGAGAGATGGCATCCAATTCACCCTTCTCATTGAGAGAAAACAGATGGATAGTATTATCCCGAGCGGCAAAGACAATTACATCCTCAGACGAATGAGTCAATTGAATCTGCCTGGCTGCACAATCAAGATGTGCCTTGTGCTTAGAAAGCCAATCCATTCCGCGAATAAGATCAATATCCGAGTCACCGAGAACCGTTGGAGAAGATAGAAATTTGTAGTCACCCAAAGTGATAGAAACATACGGAACGATTGAGTTAGCCTGCATGCGCTTGCCGGGAGAGACAACTGCTAAAGGACTAGGCAAAACTTGTGAAACCAATTCATGCCTATTTGTAAACGGTCTCGAGATGAAGCAATGCGATGCACCAGTGTCAAAAAAATATTGAAGCTGAATCCAACGGAATGAAAATTGCAACATATAGTCTTCACATCCGAACAAAATGAACGAATGCATTCCTCTTCAAATGGTCACATATCCATAAATTGAGAAGCCACGTAGAATTAAGGTAGAAAAAATAAATCAACAAGGTACGGATCAAGAACAAATAATCGGTAAGAAATCCCAATCTCAAACCAATATCCGTGGAAGAAGAACTAGAGCTACTAGAATTCCCACCTATGAAACTCCCGAACTTTTCCGGTTATGCAATCAGGTGTTGGGGATACAGGGGAAGCATAATATCTCACCCAAACTAGCAAATCCTACATCCAGCTGTATCCATCCTTCAACACATAACCAAGAAAACTTCGGAAACCATCTACCTCAACCTTTGAAAAGCATCCGTTATACAAGTTATGGCGATACTCCCGAACTCCCGCCCCAGTACTGGGTGGCGTCGAGGTTATCTCACCAACGAACTGCATAAAAGAGATTTTCAATGTCGGCGAACATATCTCAAGTATTCCAGAATTGTAATGATAAAATTATGATGACAACACCTCAGAGCTCAACTCCCCGGGACACTTCCACTAAACCCCTGACAGGAGGCACCAAGACAATATTCTCATCATAATCCATCGGAACAAATCCAAGATACTCGTGTGATCCTAAATTTTTTTAGTGAAATTTGAGAAGAGAAGAGTCAAAACTCTACGTCAGGATGCCTTACCAGAGCGATGAGGAGACTGGGAAGTAAAAAGAATTCCTAAGCTCTCCGATATATAATTCCTAAGGACTCAAAACATTTTTCTAGACACAACTCGGCTGCTAAAAACGATCAAGCAATGGGGCTCCTAAGGTCGGGGAAGGCTCTGATTACCAACTTGTAACGCCCTCGATGCGGCTATAGCTCCCACGTGTCGAGGCACGACTTAGAGGCATAACCGCATTGAAAGCAATGTCGCAAGTCAGGCAATCATTACAACATCCCATGTAAAGCATAATAAAAGGGGGAGATACATAGTTGGCTTACACTCGCCACGTCACATCAGAGTACATAAATAACATCCATCAAACAATCACTCATGGCCCGACTACGGCGCCAAAATAGAAGAAAACCCAACATTCGACAAGGCCCTGAATCAAACCCCAACTAGGCACCACTACTGATCATCGGGAAAGGAAACATAATAACGCTGAGAGTCCTTGTCGAACTCCCACTTGAGCTCGTACTCGTCACCTGGAGCGAAATCACCTGGTCCTGCATCTGGAATTATAGTATCTGTGAGCCACAGGGACTCAGCAATCTCGCACCCTCGCGATCAAAACTATTTAAGCGTATAGTAATGGATGAGACAAATATATGTGGAGCTGCAGCAAGCGACTAGCATATATGGTGGCTATCTTATACGGAAAAGAGAGCGAGAAGAGGAGGCAAAGCGCGAGCGAGAATCTAGAAGAGCAACCTGCGCAAGCATTACTCCAACACCGTGTCCACTTCCCGGACTCCGCCGAAAAGAGGCCATCACGGTAACACACTCAGTTGGTTCATTTTAATTAATTAAGGTTTAAGTTATCTATAACCGGACATTAACAAATTCTCATCTTCCCATAACCGCGGGCACGGTTTTCGAAAGTTCAATCCCGGCAGGGGAGTCCCAACTTAGCCCATGACAAGCTCTCACGGTCAACGAAGGAATAGACCTCCACCCGAGACACACCGATCAGACTCGGTAACCCGGTACAACAAGACAATTCGACAGGTTAAAACAAGACCAGCAACACCGCCCGAATGTGCCGACAAATCCCGATAGGAGCTACACATATCTCTTTCTCAGGGCACACTCAGATTGTCCTAGGTACGGGTAGGCCAGCCCAGAGTTGCCCCTGGTGGCCACCGGTAGCTGACAGGTGGACCAACACTCAGAGGAGCACTGGCCTGGGGGGGTTAAAATAAGATGACCCTTGAGTCTGCAGAACCCAAGGAAAAGAAAAGGCTAGGTGGCAAATGGTAAGACCAATGTTGGGCATTGCTGGAAAAGCTTTAATCAAGGCGAACTATCAAGGGGTTCCCATTATAACCCAACCGCGTAAGGAACGCAAAATCCGGGAACATAACACCGATATGACGGAAACTAGGGCGGCAAGAGTGGAACAAAACACTAGGCGAGAGGCCAAGCCTTCCACCCTTTACCAAGTACATAGATGCATTAAGATAACTAGCAATATAATGATATCCCAACAAGTAAAATAAATGTTCCAACAAGGAACGGCTCCAATCTTCACCTGCAACTAGCAACGCTATAAGAGGGGCTGAGCAAAGCGGTAACATAGCCAATCAACGGTTTGCTAGGACAAGGTGGGTTAGAGGTTGACATGGCAATTGGGAGGCTTACAAGCAAAAGGTAGGCATCGTAGCATTGGCATAGCAAGAGCGAGCAAACTAGCATAGCAAAGATAGTAGTGATTTCCAGGGTGTGATCATCTTGCCTGCACAGTTGTCAGGGTTGACTGGATCCTCACAAGCAAACTCAACGGGCTCCTCGGTAGTGAACTCGTCTCCCGGATCTACCCAACAAGACAAACAAGCAACAAGGATACAATCAACCACGTGCAAGACCAAGCAATATGATGAAATGATGATATGCTATATGGAATGCGATGCGGGATGCAAAATGCAAGATATGACAGGAAATGCATGAACCTGGCCTCAACTTGGAATTCCAAGGGTGCCACTGGATAGAGGGGATGAAATCGCTTGAAAACGATATAAAGATCATTGGAATCGGAGTTACGGTTTGGAAATGGCAAGCGTTTTAAGATAGGACACCGGTCTGCGATTTACAGCAAGTAGGCATCTAAATGCAACGAAATGAACATGCTACAGCCACCAAACATGACAACAAAATACATGGCAGGGATGCACACAAGATTCTTAACAAAATACTAGCACTGAGCCACGGCCAATTCATCCATTAAGAGGTTCAAACAAGCATGGCAAAAACACAAATGCAAAACAGATACCAGACTTAGTGAAATTAACACTAGTCTGAAATTTCAGATCACGAAGCCCTCTTCGAAGCAGCAAAACAACATGATACAAGAACTGAACATGACAAGTAAGAACATGGAATGGAGCTACTCAACAAGCTTAACAAAAGACCCAAAGTGTCCTGGGGCCAAAAGGGTTCACAAAATATATTAACGGGCACACGAACATAGCTAAAACACAATCAGTTTTCAGACTTAGTGAAAACTGAGACATGCTGAAATATAACTCACGAAGGCATGTAAACGAGCTCGATGCACTCACCACGGTGCAAGTCATGGCAAGGCAGGCACACACCCATTAAGAAGGCACAAAATACAAGCTAGACATGGCAAGAACAATGGCATAGCATGCACGGATCATCTACAATAACAACGGCAAAATCGCAAACGAGTTGACGATCTGCCCAGATTCACCACGAAGCAAAAGTAGAGCTTGATTGATTCAAGCTATGGTGCTCCATAATTGCAACCAAAGACATGTATGGATAGAGCATAACATGATTAACAAAACTCCTTTACTGATCATCCTCAAAAGAGGCACGGATCACTAGGAAACAAGCTGAACATATGGCATCATGAACTAAAATATCCCAGACTTAGTAAAAACAACCAAGTCCCTGAAAACAGATTTCCCGGGTGCCTCTCTTTGCGAGGTTGCACAAGTCGCCACACACATCCTAAAAATGCACGGGTTGCACCTCTGGAAAGAAGACAAAATGCTTAACAAAACATATGAAGGACTCACAGGCATAGCATGGACACATTAATCATGGCAAAAATGACAAAAGTCTAAGATGAACTAGCAGATCTGACAATTAACTCACGAAGCCTCCTTCTAACAGCATTTAGGGCATCAATATGAGCTCAAATTAAAATGATGCAATGGAATGAAATGATTTACTCGTCGGGGCGAACATTTTGATATATAATATGCCCAAATCGGAGCTACGGATGCAAAGTTACGGGCAGTTAAAGTATGCATAAAAATCAGGGTTCGGGGGTGAAAAGTCAACCGAGGGGGATATTTCCAGATCTGGATCGGCACGCTTCCCGAGGTGGTCGCCGGAATTCACTGTTCACGCCGGAGACGTCGGGGATCGCCGGAGTGGAAGAAGAGGAGGCCGGGGCGGCGCTTGCCGGCGACGAGGGGCGGCGAGGAGGCGGCGTCGGCGGGCTCGGGCGACGAGGCGGTGGGGTCCGGCGAAGGGCGGCCGGGCGAGGTGGCGGAGAGGCGGCGCGGCGGCGGTGACTGCTCCGGCCACCGGAGCCGGAAGGGACGGCGACGCTTCGGGTAGGAGGCGGCGGCGCGGACCGGGTCGCGCGGGGCGATGACGCGGGCCGGGAGGGCCCCGCGTGGGCCTGCGGGCCGGGGGCCGCGGCGATGTGGTCCTGCCACGTGGCGGCTGGCGAGTGGGCGGGCTGCGGCGGCGGACGCTGTCCGGCCGGGGCGGACACGTCCGTCGGTGGAGATTTTTTTTTGGAGTAGGGTTTGGACGGGGAAGACGAGATCCGAAAATGGAGGGGGTATTTATAGGCATAAGTAGAGGTAGGTGAGTCCAAATGAGGTGCGGTTTTCGGCCACGCGATCGTGATCGAACGCTCTAGGTCATGGAGCAGAGGTTGATGGGTTTTGGGACAAATTGGAGGGGTGTTGGGCTGCAACACACACGAGGCCTTTTCGGTCCCTCGGTTAACCGTTGGAGTATCAAACGAAGTCCAAATGACACGAAACTTGACAGGCGGTGTACCGGTAGTAAACCAAGGCCGCATGACAAGTCTCGGTCCAACCCGAAAATGTTTAACCCCCACACACGAAAGAAAGCTAGAAATGGCCACCGGAGGAGAACGAAGCGCCGGAATGCAAAATGGACAACGGGGAAAATGCTCGAATGCATGAGATGAACACGTAAGCAAATGCAATGCACATGACGACATGATATGAGATGCATGAAAACGAGAACAACACACGGAGACAAAGACCTGAACCCGAGAAATAAATATAACTTAACGCCGGAAACGGCAAGAGTTGGAGTACAAATTGGGAAAGTTACACCTGGGGCGTTACAATATCACTCTCAAAATAAAAATGGCAGCAATTCTCGTGAGCGCTAAAGTTTCTGTTTTTTACAGCAAGATCAAAAAGAATTTCCGCAACTCTTCCCAACGGTTCTACTTGGCACAAACACTAATTAAACACAAAAAACACAACAAAAACAGAGTCTAGATAAATTATTTATTACTAAACAGCAAGGAAAAATATTGGGTTGTCTCCCAACAAGCGCTTTTCTTTAAAGCCTTTTAGCTAGGCATTGATAATTTCAATGATGCTCACATGAAAGACAAGAATTGAAGCACAAAGAGAGCATCATAAAACATGTGACAAACACACTTAAGTCTAACATATTTCCTATGCATAGGTATTTTATAAGCAAACAAATTATCATACCAAGCAAAAACTAGCATATGCAAGGAAGCGGAAAGCAACGATAGCAATCTCAACATAACAAGAGGTAATTTTGTAACATGAAAATTTCTACAACCATATTTTAGTCTCTCATAATAATTACATGAAGGATAATAAGAAAATTAAACAATATAGCTATCACATAAAATTTTCTCAACATGATCCACATGCATGCAAGGTTGACACTCTTCCGAGATAGTGGGATTAACATTAGCTAAAGTCATGACCTCTCCAAACCCACTTTCATCAAAAACTTCATAAGATTGAACATTCTCCAAATATGTGGGATCTAAAGTTGACACTCTTCCAAACCCACTTTCAATATTATTGCAAATATTATCATCAATCTCATATTCATCATGGGGCTTAAATAAATTTTCAAGATCATAAGAAGAATCACCCCAATCATGATCATTGCAACAAATAGTAGTCATAGCAAAACTAGCATCCCCAAGCTTAGGGTTTTGCATATTATAAGCACAATTGACATTAATAGAATTTATATTATCATCATTGCAATCATGCTTTCTATTCAAAGATCCATCGTGAATCACTCCATAAAGTACTTCATCACGATTTTCAGATTCACGAATTTCAAGCAAAACTTCATAAAGATAATCTAGTGCACAAAAATCACTAGCAATTGGTTCATCATAATTGGATCTCTTAAAAATATTAGCAAGCGGATGAGGATCCATAGATCTTAGGTTCCCTGTTTAGCAATAAATAAACAACTATTCCAACCAAATGAGCAAACAAGCCAAGTAAGACATCAAAGAAAATGGAAAGACGAACAGAAGAAGGGCGAATAAAACAACAAGGGTGAAGTGGGGGAGAGAAAAACGAGAGGCAAATGGAAAATAATGTAATGTGAAGGATAAGAGTTTGTGATGGGTACTTGGTATGTCTTGACTTGTGCGTAGAATCTCTGGCAACGGTGCCAGAAATGGCTCGTTGTCGGGAGTCAAATCTTGACTTGACTTGGCGCGAATCTCCCCGGCAACGGCACCAAAAATTCTTCTTGCTACCTCTTGAGCACTGCGTTGGTTTCCCTTGAAGAGGAAAGGGTGATTGTCGGTGTCAAAACCGGCAGATCTCGGGTAGGGGGTCCCAAACTGTTCGTCTAAGGCGGATGCTAACAGGAGGCGGGGGACAAGATGTTTACCCAGGTTCGGGCCCTCTTGATGGAGGTAATACCCTACTTCCTACTTGATTGTTCTTGATGATATGAGTATTACAAGAGTTGGTCTACCACGAGATCGTAGAGGCTAACCCTAGAAGCTAGCCTATGGTATGATTGTATGTTGTCCTACGGACTAAAACACTCCGGTTTATATAGACACCGGAGGGGCTAGGGTTACACAAGGTCGGTTACAAGGGAGGAGATCTACATATCCGTACTGCCTAGCTTGCCTTCCACGTCAAGGAGAGTCCCATCCGGACACGGGACGAAGTCTTCAATCTTGTATCTTCATAGTCCAACAGTCCGGCTGTCCGGAGACCCCCTAATCCAGGACTCCCTCAGTAGCCTCCGAACCAGGCTTCAATGATGACGAGTCTGGCGTGCAATATTGTCTTCGGCATTGCAAGGCGGGTTCTTCTCCAAATCCTGAATATCTAAGTAGTGTCCGGATCCCATAAATGTTGGACTTCTTGGCTTCTGCGCCCAATAAGGGCCATCTTCCACACGTCGAGCGAATGCGAGGAGCTAGGGCGTTTTTACATTCCCCCCCCTCACCAGGTAAGTAAATTGCCTATTAAAGGGATGGGGATTCTTAGATCCAATCCACACCATCTTCCCACGGCGAGAATCCATCGGAGCGCGCTCAGAGAAATCCATTCCATCATGGCCGGCCATCACAGCTCCTCCTCTCACCCCCGTAGCCCCAAGCCCGGTGATTGGGAGAAGTGTTCCGTCCCACACGGCCGATTAGTAGAGTTGCAGACCCAGGGATTTCTCCCTCCGGCGTATATGGTTCCCGTCAGAGCCGGGCTCACCACTTATAATGGCGGGGAGCAAGCGGAGAGCTTCCCCAATCCCTCCAAGGGGGAGCGGGTATGCCTTGTCCCTTACTTACTAAGGGGACTCGAATTTCCGATTCATCCGTTCCTCCATGGATTCCTGGAGTTTTACGGCCTCCAGTTGCATAATTTCACCCCCACTTCCATATTACACATCGCCGGCTACGCTGCCATTTGTGAGCTGTTGTTGGGCTGCGAGGCTCATTTCGAGCTGTGGAAAAGGCTATTCTGCCTTGTGCCCCGCACACAGAAGGTGTCACTTTATCAAGTGGGCGGAGCCGAAATATGGCGCGCCGATACCGGATACCCGTCCGGTACTCCAAAGAAGACGTCTGAGGACTGGCCTTCAGAGTAGTTTTACATGGAGGACGTCCCTCTTCCAGACCCTGTTCGGTGGGGTCTTCCTGAGTTCGACAATGCTCCTCTGAAGAAACGTCGAAGTTGGCGCCCACGGAGCTCCCAGGAGGAAGATAACGGAGAAGTCCTTTATCTGATGAACCGGATTAAAGCGCTGGCTCAATCAGGATTGACAATAATCGAGGTTATGTCAATATGCATAATGCGGGGGGTGCAACCACTTCAATATCGAGGGCACCCCCTGTGGTGTTTTAACGGGGAAGACGATGCCACCCGTTGCGGGCGCAAGGGACCAGACTCACCAGCTGCTTTAGCAAAAGTTCTGTCCGAGTTATTCAAGGGAGAGGAAGAGGAGTTCATCCACATTAAACCACGGGACGGATTCTCCATGTACAACCCTCCAAGCTGGGTGAGTTGTACCCTTTTTACTCTCAACCTTCCCGCATTCTTCGTCGTAGGTACTCACCTTGCCATTTCACGACAGGAACTATGAAAAGCGATAAGGGAGGTCAACAGCTTAGCTCCACAACCAGAGGACCCTGGCCGGGCCTTCGATCCCGGACTTGAAGAGGATCCAGAGATATTCGTGGAGCTGATAGACAGGCAATTCTATCAACTGAGCTGCGACGATGCCATGGTGGCCATAATGGCCGACTATCCGGGACTACTTCCTGAGTCGCACGTAAGAAAAACCAAAGTCCCAACTCCCAAAAAAGGATTCCCTTTTATGCACTTCACCTACCCAACACGTATGGTGTCTTATAGGGAAGGCCTTCGGGACGCTGTGCCGAATCTGCAGCAACTCGCTAACAAGAGGCACCGAAGCCGGGTAGGAAAAAAGGAAGGCGGTCAGGACGGAGACGCCATCACTGAGGTATAACACAAAACCCCATTCCGTGGTTGTCATCTTTCTTAAAATATAATGACATCCGTGTTTCCTAGAAAAAACGCCCGCCGGACTATATCCGAAGAGGCTGCCGATCACGCCTCGACCAGTCGGGCTCCAGGGCCGGACATAGAGGCAGAAGCTAATGCGAGGCAGACACCGGATGTTCCTCCTATAGAGGATGCAGACAGACTATCCGCTACAAATTACGAAGCGGAGAGCGCCATGAATCACAAGCGTCGCCGGGCCGTACTCCGTGACGCTTATTTCTCACTAGAGGCATTTGATGCCTTCAATTCCGGAGACGCGTACATCCGTGCTGCTCAAAATGGTCTAGCCAGAGCCATGGACCAGTATGTAAGGGATATACGGGTAAGTAAATCTGACGATTATATGTATTTGTAGCCCCTGAGACTTGAAACAGTTGACACAACTGATTTAAGGATCATTTATTTGAGTAGGTTCTTATAGAGAAGAATTCCCCATTGTCTCAAGAGCTGGAAGAGTGCAAGGCCCAGCTAGGGGCCGCTGTTGCCGCGTTGAGGGAGTCCGAGAAGGGTCCCTCAGGTAACACCTGTTTCCCTTGCAAAGAAGGCAGGTACCAGGTAGTATGCGGCATTTATGCAAATCTAACAATAGATGTTGCAGGTGACCTCAAAGTGAATCCGGAGGTCGTAGTGGTGAATTGGGCACGTGCTGATCGACAGCTAAATGCTGGTGAGCGTGTGCTTACGCGAGTCAGGCAGGAGAAAAACAATCTCCAAGATGCCAATATCCGACTAGGCGAGGAACTGAAAGATGTCCGGGCCTAGCTAGCGGACTCCGTGTAGGAGAATAAGCGGCTTCGGCGCGGCATTTTTAGTAAGTGCTTGAACGAACTTTTAAAGGAGTTTGGCGAAGAAGCCGGCTGGCAGAGTTGTGTCTGCAGGTATACTGACGGGTCGTCCCGCGGAAGAGATGCCCGGGCCTTCGGGTGATCTTCTACCAGAGCTCTCACAACTGCACGAGCAAGTTCGGCAGGTGATGCAGGGTTTTGCCCAAGCCTTGTGGCCGTCCGCATCCCTGCCAGGAGGCATGGGAGACCTTGTAGAGAAGCTCAAGGGAGCGCAGCGATGCTTCCGATTATGGAAGATATCAGCTTGCCGACAAGGTGCGAGGGAAGCCTGGGCTATGGTGAAGACGCGATCACTAGTAGAAAAAGGGTCAAACGTGAAGCACATTAGTGCCAGTTTGTATTTGAGCCGGCACTAATGTATACATTAGTGCCGGTTCCAACGGCTAGCCGGGCCGCTTTCATTAGTACCGGTTCGTGGCGAACCTTTAGCACCGGTTCGTGCCACGAACCGGTACTAATGAGAGTGGTGGCAGGATGTTGTCAGACTGGGGCCCCTCCAGCCCCTTTAGTACCGGTTCGTGGCACGAACCGGTACTAAAGGTCGTCCTACATAAACCCTTCACACCCGAGCTCGCTCTGTTCTTCCCCCTTCCCCTCTCCTCTCTGTTCTTCCCCTCTTCCTCTCGAGCTCATCACACATTTTGCCCAAAATTTGTCATGATTTGAAGGCCCCCATCCATTCAAATGATCACAAAGGTTAGCAACTTTGTCCTTTCATCTCTCATTGCTAGATTAGCTCTTGCAATGCTTTATATAGTGATTAATTTGTGAGTTTAGTAATTTGGGAGGATATATATATATATATATATATGTGCTAGTATTTGATTTATATGCAATTTGAGGTCAAAAATAACACTTAGTTTGCATATGTAGGTGTGGTTTACTTAGTGCCTTCTAAATCTCCGTCGTAACCACCGTCGATCGCCCGCACCGTCCCGTCGCCGGCACCACCTTGTGGTGAGCCTCTTGTTCATGAAATTTTATATAAATATTGATGTTTGTGTGATTTGGATATATAGTTACTCGTATAATTATCTTACCCGTACGTTGTTTGTTATACATATAGTGCCATGGTTTTGATATCCGTCCCCGTCAGCCCTCGTCCTTGTTATGATTTGGATGTGGTATATATATTCTCTTTTAAAACTAGTTGCATTTCATGTTTATGACAAATTATGCCCATCAAGTTGACATAGAAATTTTTTCTAGGAGGTATGTGAACCGGAAATTCCAACCGACCCTATTGCCGAGAGGTTAAATTTAGTTGAAAGAGAAAATGAGTACTTGAAAGAAAAATTGAAAAGAATTGAGGGGGAGAAGATGGAATTGGAGTTGCTTGTTGCCGATGTCGTCGATGATCACAAGATCAAGATGGAGAAAATGCGCTTGAAGATTAGAAAGATTAGAAAATATGCCATCGATAGTGAGGCTTGGTATCATTATGCTGTTGGATCCATTGTTACCTTAGTTGCGATCTTGATCGTATTTGTTGTTGCATTTAAATGCTTTAGCTAGAGAGTTATTTGTTTGTTGCATTTAAGTGTTGTATGAACTTTATGTATGAACTTGTATTAATTTGGTCTATTCGGTGTTGTGTAATGAAGATGAGCCGGCAATGGATGTACGATGACCGATGCTCTCCCCAGTTCGTTGAGGGCGTGCATACTTTTCTGCTTGCGGCTGAGGCAAACAAGCGGGCGGATGGTTTTATGCCTTGTCCATGTGCTCGCTGTAAGCATGGTCACAATTACTCTACGTCAAGAACCATTCACGTCCACCTGTTTAAGTCTGGTTTCATGCCCCACTATAATGTTTGGACCAAGCACGGAGAAAGAGGGGTTATGATGGAATACAATGAAGAAGAAGAGGACGACGACAGCTATCCTGGCCATGGGTTCCCTGAATACGATGATACAACAATGGGGGAAGAAGCTGAGCCGGTAATGCGGGAAGAAGCTGAGCCGGCAATGCGGGAAGAAGCTGAAGAAGAGGCATCAGATGAGCCCGTTGATGATCTAGGTCGGGCCATTGCCGATGCAAAGAGAAACTGCGCAAGTGATTTGGAGAAGAAGAAGTTGCAGCGCATGTTAGAGGATCACAAAAAATTGTTGTACCCGAATTGCGTAGGTGACAAGAAAAAGCTAGGCACCACACTGGAATTGCTGCAATGGAAGGCATAGAATGGTGTATCTGACAAGGGATTTGGAAAGTTGCTGGTAATGATAAATGATATGCTTCCAAAGGACAACGAATTACCCGAGAGTACGTACGAAGCAAAGAAGGCTGTCTGCCCTCTAGGGTTAGAGGTGCAGAAGATACATGCATGCCCTAATGATTGCATCCTCTACCGCGGTGAGTACGAGGATTTGAACGCTTGCCCGGTATGTGGTGCATTGCGTTATAAGATCAGCCGCGATGACCCTGGTGATGTCGAGGGCGAGCGCCCCAGGAAGAAGATTCTTGCCAAGGTGATGTGGTATGCTCCTATAATACCACGGTTGAAACGTTTGTTCCAAAACAAAGAGCATGCCAAGGCGATGCGATGGCACAGAGAAGACCGTAAGAAAGATGGAAAGTTGAGAGTACCCGCTGACAGATCGCAGTGGAGAAAAATCGAAAGAAAGTACGGGAAGGAGTTTGCAGATGACGCAAGGAGCGTATGGTTTGGTCTAAGCGCAGATGGCATTAATCCTTTTGGGGAGCAGAGCAGCAACCATAGCACCTGGCTTGTGACTCTATGTTTGTATAACCTTCCTCCTTGGTTGTGCATGAAGCGGAAGTTCATTATGATGCCAGTGCTCATCCAAGGCCCTAAGCAACCCGACAACGACATTGATGTGTACCTAAGGCCATTAGTTGAAGAACTCTTACAACTGTGGAATGGAACAGGTGTACGTGCGTGGGATGAGCACATGGGGGAAGAATTTGACCTAAAGGCGTTGCTGTTCGTGACCATCAATGATTGGCCTGCTCTCAGTAACCTTTCAGGACAGACAAACAAGGGATACCGCGCATGCATGCACTGTTTCGATGATACCGACAGTATATATTTGGCTAACTGTAAGAAGAATGTGTACCTGGGACATCGTCGATTTCTTCCGAGCAGGCATCCCGTAAGAAAGAAAGGCAAGCATTTCAAAGGTGAGGCGGATCACCGGACGAAGCCTCGCCACCGTACTGGTGCTGATGTACATGATATGGTCAAGGATTTGAAGGTGGTCTTTGGAAAGGGTCCTGGTGGACAACCTGTTCCGAATGACGCTGACGGACGCGCACCCATGTGGAAGAAGAAATCTATATTTTGGGACCTGCCCTATTGGAAAGACCTAGAGGTCTGCACCGCAATCAATGTGATGCACGTGACGAAGAATCTTTGTGTGACCCTACTTGGCTTCTTGGGCGTGTATGGGAAGACAAAAGATACACCTGAGGCACGAGAGGACCAGCAACGTATGCACAGAAAAGACGGCATACATCAGGGTCATGCAAGCTACGCTCTTACCAAAAAGAGAAGGAAATCTTCTTTGAATGCCTGCTCAGTATTAAGGTACCGTCTGGCTTCTCGTCGAATATAAAGGGAATAATAAACATGGCAGAGAAAAAATTCCAGAACCTAAAGTCTCATGACTGCCACGTGATTATGACGCAACTGCTTCCGGTTGCATTGAGGGGGCTTCTACTGAAAAACGTTCGATTAGCCATTGTGAAGCTATGTACATTTCTCAATGCAATCTCTCAGAAGGTAATCGATCCAGAAATCATACCAAGGTTAGAGAATGATTTGTTGCAATGTCTTGTCAGTTTCGAGTTGGTGTTCCCACCATCCTTCTTCAACATCATGACGCACGTCCTAGTTCACCTATGCGAAGAGATTAACGTTTTGGGTCCTGTATTTCTACACAATATGTTCCCCTTTGAGAGGTTCATGGGAGTCTTAAAGAAATATGTTCATAACCGTGCTAGGCCATAAGGAAGCATCTCCAAGGGCCGTCAAAATGAGGAGGTCATTGAGTTTTGTATTGACTTTATTCCTGACCTTAAGCCGATTGGTGTTCCTGAATCGCGGCATAAGGGCAGACTGGATGGAAAAGGCACGCTAGGAGGGGAACAAATAATATGGATGGACGGACATTCTCTCACTGAAGCACACTACACAGTTCTACAGAATTCCGCCTTGGTGGCTCCGTATATGGATGAACACAAGAATTTGCTACGCTCCAAACACTCGGAGCGGTCTAATGACTGGATTACACATGAACAAACCAGGAGTTTCGCCAGCTGGTTGCAGACACGTACCATGCATGACACCTCTATTGAAGATGACCTGTACTTGCTGTCCCAGTTACCATCTTCGAATATAATGACTTTCAAAGGGTACGAGATAAATGGTAATACATTTTACACGATTGCCCAAGATAAGAAGAGCACCAACCAAAACAGTGGTGTCCGCTTTGATGCAGAAACCAAGACGGGAAAGGAAACATATTATGGTTATATACAGGACATATGGGAACTTGACTATCGACGTGGTTTGAAGGTCCCTTTGTTTCGGTGCAAATGGGTCAATATGACACGAGGCGGGGTAAGGGAAGACCCGCAGTACGGAATGACAACAGTGGATCTCAACAATCTTGCGTATGCAAACGAACCATTCGTCCTAGCCAATGATGTGGCACAGGTTTTCTATGTGAAGGACATGTCTACCAAGCCAAGAAAAAGAAAAGATAAGGAAGCGAATGCATCGTACGATGAGCCAAAGCGGCACATAGTTCTTTCTGGGAAGAGAAACATCGTGGGAGTGGATGACAAGACAGACAAGTCAGAAGATTATGAAAAGTTTGATGAAATTGCTCCATTCACAGTGAATATTGACCCGAGCATCCCATTAAATGATGAAGATTTTCCATGGTTACGGCGCAAAGGGACACACACGAAGAAAAAGTTTCACACCCAAAGATCTGGGATGTGATCGGCTTCACTATCATCACTTTCTTCTGTGTTTCACACCTAGAAGGGAATCTCTGTAATAGTTAGGGTAGTTAATTATGTGTTTTAGCATTTGAAACGCGAAGAAATTTTATGTGCAAACAAATTCTTTCATGCATTTACTGATTTTTAAAGTTAAGTTATTCACAAACTAGTGATTCACACTAATTTCAAATAATTCAAAATTTAAACTATTGGGCACTAACAGAAAGTTTGTAATTTTTTGTACCTAAAGCAAAAATATTCACAAAGAAACTCTAAATACACAAAAAACAACTCAAAAATAAATAAAGCAAAAAAAAAGCCTGCCTACTAGGCCAAAGCGGCCGGCATACGACTAGAAACCCAACTTGTTGTTGGGCCAGGATGCAGGCCCGCAAAGGCCCAGTAGGCCTACAGGGCAGCACAGAACATGTAAGCCCAGTAGGCCTGCTTTGGAGAGGAGCTCGAGAGAGCTACCGCACGGGGGTTTATAAACCAGTGCGGTCGCCCCTCGGCTAGTGAGGTGGGACTAAACTTGCCGCACCGCACCTGCGCCAGCACACCCCCTTTAGTACCGGGTCGTGGCACCAACCGGTACTAAAGGGGGGGCCTTTAGTACCGGTTGGAGCCACCACCCGGTACTAAAGAGGGTCGCTTCCCGCCGCTTGGCCTGGCCAAAATAGGCCTTTAGTACCGGTTGGTGGCTCCAACCGGTACTAAAGGCCCCTCCTATATAAACAACACTTACGAAAATTTCAGTTCCTCATCTGGTTCTTCTCCTCTGCACCGTCGCCTGCCGCGCCCCCCGTACGTCCCCATCCCTCGTCGCCGCCCCCGTCGCCGCCCCGTCCCCGTCGTTGCCGCCCCGTCGTCCCCGTCCCCTCCCCGTCGTCCCCGCCGCCCCGTCCCCGCCCGTCCCGCGTCGTCCCCGTCCCCGTCGTCGTCGCCGCCCCGGCCCGTACGTCCCCGTCCCCGTCAATGCCGCCCCGTCCCTGTCCCCGTCGTCATCATCCCCGTCGTCGCCGCGCCCGTCGCCGTCCCCCGTCGCCGCCCCCGTCGCCTCTCGCCTCGCCGGTGAGCGCGCACACACACACACATACATTTTTTGTTTTTTAGTTATACAAATAGTTAGAAATTTTTCTGTTTTTTAGAAATTGTTAGAAATTTTTCTGTTTTTTAGAAATAGTTAGAAATGTTAGAATTGTTAGAATAGTTAGAAATGTTAGAATTGTTAGAATAGTTAGAAATGTTAGAATTGTTAGAAATTTTTCTGTTTTTTAGTTATAGAAATAGTTATAAAAAAGTTAGAATTGTTAGAAATTTTTCTGTTTTTTAGAAATTGTTAGAAATTTTTCTGTTTTTTAGAAATAGTTAGAAATGTTAGAATTGTTAGAATGTTAGAATTGTTAGAAAATTTTCTGTTTTTAGTTATAGAAATAGTTATAAAAAAGTTAGAATTGTTAGAAATTTTTCTGTTTTTTAGTTATAGAAATAGTTATAAAAAAGTTAGAAATTTTTCTTTTTTTAGTTCTAGAAATATTAGAAATGTTAGTTATATAGAAATGTTAGAAATTTTAGTTATCAAAATCCAATCATTAAAAAATGTTACTTTTTGCGGGCATATAGCTAGTATTTGTTCTCGACGATGCCCGGCCCGCATCCTCGCCGTCGACCCGTCCGCGACGACGTCCGACTGACCCATGTCCGGGACTGGGCTCCGCCGGGCTGGCACTGGGAGGTGCTGCCTGGAGGGGCGCGCCGCTTGATGAGGAACCCGGCCCCGGGTCCCGTCGTCGACCCTGATCTCGTTTGGTGGCGTTCGCGTGGGCCAGTTTCGGTGCGGAGGGAGCCGGCCCCGCCGGAGGTGGTACGTCGCCGTGTCAGGGAGGAGGACGAGCACGTCCATCGCTACATGGTTGCGTTAGAGGGCGGCAGGTTCTCCAATACCTGGCAGTTTCTTCAGGGATCTCACTTCAGCTATGATCCTGTGAGGGTTCCTTCTCTTTGGGTGTCCACCGCCCGCGCCGCAGGAACCGCGAGTGTCCTAGATTCTTCTGTAGTATTCGATCTTTATTAGCTACCTAGCCAGTGATGTACTCGATATATAATATTCAGAGACGATGTATTCGAGATTATATCTATTATTCGAGACGATGTATTCGAGATTATATCTATTATTCGAGACGATGTATTCGAGATTATATCTATTATTCGAGACGATGTATTCGAGATTATATCTATTATTCGAGACGATGTATTCGAGATTATATCTATTATTCGAGACGATGTAATTTGAATACTAAATTGTTTTATATTTCTTTTGGCATAGTTAAATAAAAGCTATGGCGGACAATACCAACAGAGAGGGAGAACAGACCATGTTCGATATAATACGCGGGCCAGATGATGATCAGAATGAAGAAGATTATGACGGCTCTGAATTTCTAAACAACACCGGAGAGGGTGATATGATATTCGATCGCGACGACCGAATTGATGAAGTCATGAACTACGATTATGACAACACCAGAGAGGTATATATATTTATATAAGCACGGATCTGGTGATCATCACATGTTTTAAATGAGTTGAAGATATATTAACGAATCGATCTTTCTTATTTCAGCCATCCGGATCGAGCAAATCTTCAGGCAAAAGGACGAAATGAGGCCCGAACAAAAAGTTGAAGGAGGGCGTAAAGTATAATATCGAGGCAATCAAACGTAATGGCGAACCATTAGCGCCTAAGAAGATTGCGGACAAGTTCGTTCGTCAGTGCGCAGTTCTTGTGAAGGACCAACTCCCGATCTCCCTTCAAGAATGGAGAAAGTCAGCAAAGCCACGTCCAGATCTTACTTTTGTCAACGACAGACAAAAAAGTCTGCTTTGGGATACTCTCATGTTACATTTCACCCTACCAGACGATTTCACAGAAGCAGATGTGCAGAAAGTCAAGGACGCTGCTCTTAGGAAGATGGCGGTTGCATTCAAGAACCACAAGAATCGTGAATGGGACAAGTACGTCAAGGGAGGAAGGAAGACTCCAGTATTCGAGGGAACACTAGAGAATCAAAGTGCTCATTGGGACGATTTCGCGAAATTCAAGGATTCAGAATTATCTAAGGAACGGTCAAGAATAAACAAGGCCAATGCCGCAAAAAAGGATAAGTTCCATAAGCTGGGGCCAGGTGGCTATGCGGTGGGAATGCCTAAGTGGGATAAGTCTGAGAAAGAGATGCTGGATGCAAGTGTCACTCCAGAAACATTGAGCTGGCCCCCCAGGTGCAGGACTTGGTTCTATGCACATGGGGGGGGGGAGTTGGACCCGAAGACAGGCAAAGTTTCCAAGAAGGCATGTCTAGACGGATCCGAAGATAAGCTACTTGTTGCAATAGAAGAGGCTCGATCTGGGTTGTTCGAGCCCAACAGAGAGAACGACGAGCTTACGCGTGCCCTGGGAAATCCTGAACACCCGGGAAGAACACGAGGCATGGGTGCTATTCCGTGGTATGAGGGGTTTTTGGACTGGAACGCCGACTACAGAACCCGTGCGAGAAAGAAGATTGCGGAGGAGAAGAAGAGGAAGATGGAGGAGGAGCAGAGGAAGCTCGACTATGAACGCCTTCAAGGCCTAGAATCAGCACACGCGGACTTGGCAATCAAATTCCAGCGGCAGCAGGAGCAGATCGACTCACTTTGCCAGCAAAGGGGGTCTCAGCAGCTGCAGCAGCTAGCGGATGATCCAGCATTGGATACCACCGCCCCATCCATGCCGAGAAGCAGCATGGGTTCTGCCCCGTTTGACGCAATGCTGGATAGATACCCCGTGGATGATATCGCGGAGAACACTAACTGCGAGCTACACTTCAAAATTAAGAACATATCCTTGAAGGTGGCGGACGGTGTTGCTTATACAAATTCCCCCGATGCAACCTTCCATTGCAACCCGAATCCAGCAGGCTATGCTTGTGTCGTGGTTGATGAGGTGGTGGACCAATATTCGGGGCTAGAGCTTGACATTCCTGGAGGTGACGAGGAGGACACACTCAGAGATGCCAAACATCGTATCATCCTATGGAGAAAGGATTGCATCATCTTTCGAAGGCCACCGACACCGCGTCACCCGACTCCTCGTCGAAGTCCGCCACCGAGTCAGCAGACTCCCGCTCCTCCAAGTCCACCAACGCGTGAGGCCACTCCTCCTCCTCCAAGTCCGGCAAAGTGTCAGGCCACTCCTCCTCCAAGTCCGACACAACGTCAGACGTCCACTTCTCCTCCAAGTCCGGCACAACCTCAGGCCACTGCAAGTCCGGCACAGCTTCAGGCCACTCCTCCTCGTCCAACTCAGCCCCGTCAGCCGTCTCCGCCGCCTCAGCAATCGCAGAAGAGACACCCCGCAGCTATGGTGCGTAGCGGTACGAGTCGAGGTCATAGTACAGGAAGTACAGGCGGAGGCAAGCGATATAAATATGGTCCAAACCTCACTACTCCTCTTCCTGAGAGGGCTTACGACAGGACCGAGGAGCAAACCAATGCCATAGTGCGGGCAGAAGTTGACACCCATTTTGGACCGAAACCGCCACCGCCGCCAAGGGAGAAAGTGCCTGTGGAAGTAGTTGACCACTTCATTCGTATGGCTCAACCACCAGCTCCTAATCCTGTTGACATAGACTATGAGCGCCACATCAGGAAGTTACATCGACAACGTCTACAGAAGGAGGCGAGCTCGAGCTCGAGCAAACAACAAGCAGCTGTCAAAAAATGCGGGAAAACCGTTGCCCAGCTGGGAGAACAGGCGGCGCAATCGATCCCCCCACTTGTTGTGCCGCCAACAACACGTGACAGTACGCGCGCCCAATATTATTGTGGCCAAACAGTTTACGTTCCCGAGGTGTGCGATGTGGTAATAACCCAGGAGCATATAATGCAGGCTGAAACTCTCAAAATCACTATTGGACAACTCCTCGAGATCGAGGACATGCCTGTGCTTACAGAGGAGGAAATAAAACGGAAATATGCCTGGGGCCAACCTTTGGTCAAGTCAGAAGAGGTCAAGAAGCTCCCAACGAGAATGTATGAATTGCATCAATGGTACATGGACATTACCAAGAGATCCGATCGAGAGTCCCTCATGGTGCAAGTCAAGAAGGATCATTACTACCATGAGAATGCTGTGACCGTTGAGTATTCTGAACTGTTTCAGTTATACAATCAAGACGCACTCGACAAATCTATCGTCAGTTGCTATTGTCTGTAAGTGATTTCTTTCTGTAATTTAAGTCTCAAGCTAGCTGTAGTAATCCTTTTGATCAATCATTACCTGTAATTATCCTCACTATATTCTTTTCTGTGGTATTATGCAGGATGAAGATGTATGAAATGAGAAAAGGTGGACGCTATGGCATTGGGTTCATTGACCCAAACACCGTTAATGAATACACATGGAAAATAAACAAGCATTATGAAAAGTAGGTAGAGGATAGCATGCTAGAGTTCTTGAAGCGCCTCAAATACAATGAAGATATACTACTTCCTTACAACTTCCAGTGAGTCACACTTTCTTGTACTACAAATTCTCTGTTTTTGCCTACTAGCTAGCTGCATGTTTTTGCTTACATATGCCCGCTTAATTAAGACATGCAAACGTGTGTGCATGCAGATTTCACTAGATCTTGTGTATCATTAAAGTTGACGCCGTAACAGTTCAAATACTTGAGTCACTACTCAAAGCAAATAGTGACTATAACATCTTGTTTGGGATAGTCAACAGGTAATTTCAATCATTATTAACTATATATCTCGGCCTATTTAGTTCGTCATTTCATGATATGAACTATTTAATAACCCCTTTATTCATTTTCTTTGTCGGCTGGCAGGGCTTGGGCAAGGTTCATCAGCGTCACGGAAGGCGAATGGAAACGACAGCTGAAATGGTTTCGACCCAAGGTAAGTAATTAAGTAGTACTAGCTAGCTAGCTAGCTGCCATCTCTTTAATTATCATGCTTGATTAATTATTATCTGATCAAATTAAATTTCATTCTCGTAATAAAGGCTCTGAAGCAGGCACAGGGGACTAATCTGTGTGCATTCTGCGTTTGCGAGAACATTCGCATGATGGCGTCCGAAAGGAGCAGATCTCAAAGACAGGAATGGATACGCTTGTCAGAACACTATTCACAATTATTACACCGTTATCGATATCTAGTCACACAACTAATACAGATGCATATTGATCTCCTTCTTAACAGTTCAAAGAGGAGCGGGACAAGCTCCTAGAAACGGAGCGCGTAGAAGCACTTCAAGAGGAAATAGCGGGATTTTTGCTCGACCAGGTCATAAATCCGAAGGGAGAATACTATTACCCGCTACCGCCCCCCATCGACCAGGTCATGAACCACTTCCAATTGTCATCGTGCTCCGAAGGCACCAATTAGGCTAATGCCACTGGCTCCGAAGGCAACATGCATATGTAGGAGAAATTGTATATAGCTATACATGTGTGTATGTGTGAATTAATATGGTGGTTTGTGAGACATTGATGATATATATATGATTGGTTCTACTAGAAATTCTATTTATATATATATATATATATGCATAACGTGTACAATGTGTAGTATCGTAAAATACCAGCAAACGAAAAAGAATTAAAATGGAAAACACAAAATTAAATGAAAAAGAAATCATAAAACCAAAACCCCCCAAACATTTTAGTACCGGTTGGTGTTACCAACCGGTACTAAAGGGCTCCCGGCCTCCGGAGCTGGCTCGTGCCACGTGGTTGCCCTTTTAGCACCGGTTCATGCTGAACCGGTACTAAAGGGGGGGGGCGTTAGTGACCACACTTTAGTGCCGGTTATGGAACCGGCACTAAAGGGCCTTACGAACCGGTGCTATTGCCCGGTTCTACACTAGTGGATACACCAAAGCGGACCCAAACCACATGGCCGAGGTCGGACCTATGGGGCCTGATGGGAAGGAGATTCCTGTCAGTTTAGTGTATGATCAAGTAGAATTATCCGCAAAGTATTCACAACAGGATTGCAGGCTAGACAGCCTGTTGGATGGTATAGAAGAAGAATTTAATCACTCTTAGTGACTGTGTACTTCAAGTGACATATGTAATTTCCCTAGCCGGATTGTAAATCATTTGTCATGGCGGACCTTTTTCGCTTCGACCTCTGGACCCGATAGTCCGGAGTGTATCCGAATACCTGCTCGATTATGGAAAAACCGGGGTATGCATGGAAACCAGGCGTAGGGGTCATAAGTGCTTGAACAGACAAGTACCCAACTAGCAATGTTATATTAGATGGGTAGTAAGAAACATCTTCCAGGGAGAATAGTTTCGTTAAGGGTTCCTTTCCTTGGGTACGCATGCCCTAATGTGCATGTCCGAACTGCGAAAAGGAACGCAGGCTATAAACATCTGGGGGCATTTTTTAAAATTAAATAAAAGTCATATTTTGTTCGCCGACCGAATATTCCCTTAAGAACGCTAGCTTTCGGCTTCACCCAGTCTGAGGTACACATCTGGCTGACCCGACAGTAACAATCACAGAGGTGCTCCCCTTATGCCCCAGCCTAATTAACTGGAACGTAGGGCATAAATACAAGAGCCAGGCAACCCAGCTTGGCCAAAATTTAAGTCATATCGATGCATATAATGGCGAAAAAAGGGTACATGCGGAAGAATAACACATGTGCGGGACATAAGGTCTGGAAAAATAGTTATATTAAGCTTCTGTATAAGAAGCCCCCAGGTATAATGAGCGCGGCTAGCGTGGCGCGATTGTGCAACCTAGACACAAGTTTAGCCCTTTAGGGCCCGGATGAGAAATAAAAGGAGAGGAAAGAGAAAAGACAGATATGCAAAAAATTGACGAAGGTGAGGGGACGGACATATAGTCCGGCGCTAGGCGTAGAATCATCGTAGTCTGGCTGCATTCCATGGGTTTGGCTCGAGTCGATTATCCGATGCATCCCGCAGACGGTACACTCCACCGGTCAGAACTTGGTCAATAATGAAGGGACCTTCCCATTTGGGCTTGAGCTTGTTCTTTTTCTTCTCTGGCAGGCGTAGAACTAGTTCGCCAACGTTGTAGGTTTTGGCCCGTACTTCTCTGCTTTGATACCTTCGAGCCTGTTGCTGATAAAATGCGGAACGGGCCTTTGCCACGTCGCGCTCCTCCTCCAGGGCGTCCAAACTATCCTGCCGATCGAGCTCGGCCTCTTTTTCCTTGTACATGCGCACTCGAGGTGAGTCATGAATTATGTCGCAAGGCAAAACTGCCTCTGCGCCGTACACCATAAAGAACGGTGTGTATCCGGTAGTGCGATTCGGCATGGTCCGCAGCCCCCATAGTACGGAGTCAAGCTCCTCTACCCAGTGCGTGTTTGATTCCTTTAAGGACCGCACTAGTATGGGTTTAATGCCGCTCATGATAAGACCATTTGCTCGCTCAACTTGACCATTAGTTTGCGGGTGATAGACAGAAGCATAGTCGAGCTTGATGCCCATATTGCTGCACCAGAGTTTCACCTCATCGGCTGTAAAATTCGTGCCGTTGTCAGTGATGATGGTATGGGGGATGCCATAATGGTGTACAACCCCAGATATGAAGTCTATCACCGGTCCAGATTCAGCCATCTTGATGGGTTTGGCTTCTATCCATTTGGTGAATTTATCCATCATGACCAGTAGGTATTTTTCTTATGGGTTCCCCCTTTAAGGGGTCCAATCATGTCAAGCCCCCAGACCGCGAAGGGCCAAGTAATGGGGATTGTTTGGAGGGCGGTAGGCGGCATATGGCTTTGGTTTGCAAAAAGCTGGCAACCGATGCAATGTTGGACCAGATGCTACCCATCTGCCTGGGCCGTCGGCCAATAGAAACCTGTACGGAAGGCCTTGCTTACAAGGGCCTGGGCTGCGGCGTGGTGGCCGCCGAGTCCGGCATGGATTTCTGCCAAAAGCTTCCGCTCTTCCTCTTCAGAGATGCACCTTTGAAGGACTCCGGTAGTGCTTTTCATATAAAGCTCTCCCTCGTGGACCTTGTAGGATTTAGATCGCCGCACTATGTAGTGTGCCTCATTTTGGTCCGCGGGTAGTTCCTGCCTGGTTAGGTAGGCCAGGAATGGCTCTGTCTAGGGGGCGATGACGGCCATTATTACATGGGCTGATGGTGTTATTTCACTGGCAGAGCCTCCGATTGTGCCAGAGTGTTCGGTATCCGGTGTTGTGGCCGGATCCGGGCTATTATTGCCGGTGTCCCCTTCCCATACCACGGATGGCTTAAACAGTTTTTCCAGGAAGATGTTAGGTGGGACAGGGTCGCGCTTAGCGCTGAGACGGGCGAGGATATCCGCCGCCTGATTATTTTCCCGAGCCACATGGTGGAATTCAAGCCCCTCGAACCGAGCTGACATTTTGAGAACGGCGTTGCGATATGCCGCCATTTTCAGATCCTTGGCATTGAAGTCTCCATTTATTTGGGATATTGCGAGGTTTGAATCCCCACGCACCTCCAGGCGTTGAATGCCCATGGATACTGCCATCCGGAGACCGTGCAATAGGGCCTCGTATTCGGCTGCGTTATTGGAGTCTGTGTATAGTATTTGGAGTATGTATTGAACTGTATCTCTGGTGGGGGACGTCAGGACGATGCCAACCCCCAGACTAGCCAGCATTTTAGAGCCGTCGAAGTTCATGATCCAATTGGAGTACGCGCCGTACTCTTTAGAGAGTTCGGCTTCTGTCCATTCGGCGATGAAATCAGCCAGCACTTGCGACTTGATGGCTCGCCGTGGTTTGTATGTTATGTCGAATGGGAGGAGCTCGATGGCCCATTTGGCAATCCGGCCCGTGGCATCGCGGTTGTTTATTATGTCGTTGAGTGGTACTTCAGAGGCCACCGTGATTGAACACTCTTGAAAGTAGTGTCGTAATTTCCGGGATGCCATGAATACCGCGTATGCTATCTTTTGGTAATGTGGGTACCATGATTTGCATGGAGTGAGGACGGTAGATACATAGTATACCGGCTTTTGAAGTGGGAATTTATGTCCATATGTCTCTCGTTCGACGACGAGCACTGCACTTACAACTTGGTGCGTCGCCGCTATATATAATAGCATTGGTTCGCCGACATTTGACGCGACCAAGATTGGGTTGGTGGCCAGGATGGCTTTTATGTCTTCCAATCCGGCCGTGGCTGCGCCCGTCCACTCGAAGTGTTCGGTGCACCGAAGAAGGCGATAAAGGGGGAGTGCCTTTTCTCCTAATCGAGAGATAAAGCGGCTTAGGGCCGCCACACATCCAGTTAACTTCTGGATTTGCTTGAGGTCGGTTGGTGTAGCCAACTGCGACAAGGCTCGGATTTTAGCCAGATTTGCTTCAATTCCTCTACTGGAGACGATGAAGCCCAGGAGCTTTCCGGCGGGTATGCCGAAAACGCATTTTCCGAATTGAGCTTAATGTCGTATGTTCGAAGATTGTCGAACATGAGCCTCAAGTCGTCTATTAAGGAGTCGACGTGTCTGGTTTTAATTACCACATCGTGTACGTATGCCTCCACTGTCTTGTCGATCTGCTTTTCCAGACATGTCTGAATCATGCGATGATATGTTGCGCCGGCGTTTTTGAGCCCGAAGGGCATTGTGTTAAAACAGAAGGGGCCGTATGGAGTGATAAATGCCGTTGCGGCTTGATCGAACTCCGCCATCTTAATCTGGTGGTAACCGGAGTATGCGTCGAGGAAGCACAATGATCCGTGTCCTGCAGTAGCATCGATGATTTGATCGATGCGAGGGAGAGGGAAGGGATCCTTTGGGAAATCCTTATTACGGTCCTTGAAGTCGACGCATAGGCGCCAGGATTTGTCCTTCTTTGGTACCATCACCAGGTTGGCTAGCCAGTCCGGATGTTTTATTTCTCTAATGAATCCGGCCCCCAGTAGCTTGGCTAGCTCCTCCCCCATGGCTTGTCGCTTTGGTTCAGAGAAACGCTGAAGAGTCTGCTTGACCGGCTTGAATCCTTTTAGAACGTTGTGGCTATGCTCGGCCAATCTGCGTGGGATTCCTGGCATGTCTGAAGGATGCCAGGCGAACATGTCCCAATTCTTGCGCAGGAACTCCCGTAGTGCGGCGTCTACCGCGGGTTTAACTATGCCCCGATGGATGCTATTTTTGTGTGATTCGTTGGATGGACTTGGAATTTGACTATTTTGTCTGCTGGTTTAAAGGAGGTGGACTTGGATCTTTTGTCTAGTATCACGTCGTCCCTGTCCGCTATAGAGCGCAGCGCGGTTAACTCCTCCGCCACAAGGGCTTCGGATAGTGCCTCGAGGGCCCGTGCGGCTGTTTTGTTCTCGGCACGGAGTGCTATGTCCGGATCACTAGCTAGAGTGATGATTCCATTGTGTCTGAGCATTTTGAGCTTCATGTACGCGTAGTGGGGCATGGCTTGGAAAATCGTGAATGCCTCCCGCCCTAGAAGGGCATGGTATCCGCTACTGAACGGGGCCACTTGGAATGTGATTTCTTCGGACCTGTAGTTCTATGGAGTACTGAATACCACATTTAGTGTGATTTTCCCAGCGCAACGTGCCTCCCGACTAGGGATAATTCCTCGGATGGTCGTGCTGCTTTGATCTATACGGTTGCTGTCTATTCCCATTTTTTGAAGGGTCTCCTCATAAATGAGGTTTAATCCGCTGCCGCTGTCCATGAGCACTTTAGTGAGGCGAAAGCCGTCCACAATTGGACTGAGGACCAAAGCAGCTGGTGCTCAGGTTGTTCAGAAATGAGGTTCGTCACTGGCATTGAAGGTGGTAACCGTGTCGCTCCATGAATTTGTTGCTGCCACATGGCAGACTTCGGCAAGGCTGTGGAGTACTCGCTTACGCCTATTATTTGAGGCAAAGGTCTCGAAGACTGTCAGTACTGTATTGTGATCCCCGGGGAGGTGTTCTGGGGTGTTTTGGATGAGGAGATCCTCACCGCTTTTGGCCACCTGCCGGAGTACCCAACATGCTCTAAGGCTGTGTGTTGGTATGGCATCCGTTGTACTATGAATTTTGCAGGGCCCGTTAAGCCATCCCTCCAATACGGTTCCACGCCCTGTAGTGGGCTTTTGTTTCTTTATAATTGAGTCGGGCGACTTATGAGAGTGCACCCTTTTAGTTCGGACTGGGGGTTTTGTCAGGGCCGGATTATCCTAGAATTGTGTTTGGGTTTTCCAGGCGCTTTCCATCGCACAATATTTCCGTACTATGGCCGCCAAGTCGGCGAAGTGTGCAATGTCGCGGCGACTTATGGCGTTGAGGATCCCCTTGTTCGTGCAATTGTTGCAAAAGAACGAAATTGCGTCTTCCTCGCGACAGTCCTTGACCATGTTCATTACAAGGAGGAATCTGGCCCAATAGTGATGTACTGTCTCTTGGGGCGCTTCTCTAATGTGGGAAAGATCGTTTGTATCTGGGTGGGTGGGTGGATTTAAGTCCAGACCTTGACCCAATTTGAGATCCCGGGGCGGGGGAGTTTCCGATCTTGGAAGTTCAGACTCCGTGATGTTGCTCCACGGGTTTGGTATGCGACTTGACTCCAGGTTCAGGGTTAGGGAGATGTCCTCCCGTGAGCGAGTATCCGACTCGGAGAGCTCGGGAATCCGGACATAGTTTGTCCTGAGGATAGAGGGAGAAACGCCGCATTGTTCCTCCACCACCGCTATTTGATGGGTGACCGACGGAGAGTTAATCTCCCTTTGGTCGGGTTTAAGCCCGATCTGATCGTAGTCCGTAGTGACTCCCAGAGCGGCGATGCGATCCAAGAGCTCGTTCAAAGAGGAGAGCTCCATTGGATCCATCTGTTCGGCGAATTTTGAGCCGATGTGGAGGCTATTTTCGATGACCCGAGAAGTCATCATTGGCACAGCGGCCGAGCAGGCGGTCATGACGAAGCCGCCTAGTCGGAGAGTTTGGCCTACAGTCAGGGCTCCCCCAGAAGTGATGTTGTCTTTGACAATGAGACGAGCCATCCCCCTTTACGACGACGACACAGTGGAACTCTCAATGAAAGCACCAATGTCGGTGTCAAAACCGGTGGATCTCGGGTAGGGGGTCCCGAACTGTGCGTCTAAGGTGGATGGTAACATGAGGCGGGGGACAAGATGTTTACCCAGGTTCGGGCCCTCTTGATGGAGGTAATACCCTACTTCCTGCTTGATTGTTCTTGATGATATGAGTATTACAAGAGTTGATCTACCACGAGATCGTAGAGGCTAACCCTAGAAGCTAGCCTATGGTATGATTGTATGTTGTCCTACGGACTAAAACCCTCCGGTTTATATAGACACCGGAGGGGGCTAGGGTTACACAAGGTCGGTTACAAGGGAGGAGATCTACATATCCGTACTACCTAGCTTTCCTTCCACGCCAAGGAGAGTCCCATCCGGACACAGGACGAAGTCTTCAATCTTGTATCTTCATAGTCCAACAGTCCGGCCAAAGGATATAGTCCGGCTGTCCGGAGACCCCCTAATCCAGGACTCCCTCAGTGGTGCAGTAAAGTAGCATAAGTATTTCCCTCAGTTTTTGAGAACCAAGGTATCAATCTAGTAGGAGATCACGCTCGAGTCCCACGCACCTACACAAACAAATAAGAACCTCGCAACCAACGCGATAAAGGGGTTGTCAATCCCTTCACGGTCACTTACGAGAGTGAGATCTGATAAGATAATATTTTTGGTATTTTTATGATAAAGAGAAATAAAGATGCAAAGTAAAATAAACGACAAAGGAAATAGCTAAGTGTTGGAAGATTAATATGATGGAAGATAGACCCGGGGGCCATAGGTTTCACTAGTGGCTTCTCTCATGAGCATAAGTATTATGGTGGGTAAACGAATTACTGTCGAGCAATTGATAGAATTGAGCATAGTTATGAGAATATCTAGGTACGATCATGTATATAGGCATCACGTCCGCGACAAGTAGACCGAAATGATTCTGCATCTACTACTATTACTCCACACATCGACCGCTATCCAGCATGCATCTAGAGTATTAAGTTCATAAGAACAGAGTAATGCTTTAAGTAAGATGACATGATGTAGAGGGATAAACTCATTCAATATGATATAAACCCCATCTTTTTATCCTCGATGGCAACAATACAATACGTGCCTTGCTGCCCCTGCTGTCACTGGGAAAGGACACCACAAGATTGAACCCAAAGCTAAGCACTTCTCCCATTGCAAGAAAGATCAATCTAGTAGGCCAAACCAAACTGATAATTCGAAGAGACTTGCAAAGATAAACCAATCATACATAAAAGAATTCAGAGGAGATTCAAATATTGTTCATAGATAAACTTGATCATAAACTCATATTCATCGGATCTTGACAAACACACCGCAAAATAAGATTACATCGAATAGATCTCCAAGAAGATCGAGGAGAACTTTGTATTGAGATCCAAAGAGAGAGAAGAAGCCATCTAGCTAATAACTATGGACCCGAAGGTCTGAAGTAAACTACTCACACATCACCGGAGAGGCCATGGAGTTGATGTAGAGGCCCTCCGTGATCAATGCCCCTCCGGTGGAGCTCCGGAAAAGGCCCCAAGATGGGATCTCTCGGGTACAGAAGGTTGCGGCGGTGGAATTAGGTTTTCGTGATGCTCCTAGATGTTTGGGGGTACATGGATATATATAGGAGGAAGAAGTAGGTCGGTGGAGCAACGAGGGGCCCACGAGGGTGGAGGGCGCGCCCAGGCGGGTGGGCGTGCCCCCTGCCTCGTGGCCTCCTCGATTGTTTCTTGACTCCCACTCCAAGTCTCCTGGACCACGTTTGTTGAGAAAATCACATTCCCGAATGTTTCATTTCATTTGGACTCCGTTTGATATTCCTTTTTGGCGAAACTCTAAAATGGGCAAAAAACAGCAATTTGGGCTGGGCCTCTGGTTAGTAGGTTAGTCCCAAAAATGATATAAAAGTGTAAAATAAAGCCCATTAACATCCAAATAGATAATATAATAGCATGGAGCAATCAAAAATTATAGATACGTTGGAGATGTATCAATGTCCAAGCTCAGTGAAAGCAATATGCGCTTCCATGGTGTCATCCCTGGGAAGAAAGTTGATTCACTCGGCCAGATCACTCTTGACGTGGTTTCCGGTGATTCGAAGAATTACCGCAAAGAAAAGTTGACATTTGAAGTTGTGGATTTTCACAGTGCTTATCACGCTATTTTGGGCAGACCTGCATATGCCCTCTTCATGGCTCAACGATGTTATGTATACCTCAAGCTGAAGATGCCTGGTCCCAAAGGTGTGATCACGATCACCAGTAATTGGCAAAGAGCGGAGGAGTGTTTCCAGAAGGGCTCAAAGATTGTCGATGAACAGATGGCAGCAGTGGAAATGCAAGAGTACCAGAAGAACGCAGATCCGAGTGATTTGCTACGTGCCAAGAAGCCTGCTTTAGAATCTGCATTTCAGTCGTCTGGTGAAACAAAGCAAGTTCATATTCACCCGACCGATCCTAATGGTACTCCGACTCATATCTCAACAACACTCGACAACAAATAGGAAGAAGCGCTCATCCAGTTCCTCCCTGAGAACTGGGACATCTTTGCATGGAAGCCATCTGACATGCCAGGTGTACCCAGAGGACTGGCTGAGCACCGTTTGCGAGTCGACCCGAAAGCAAAACCTGTCAAAGAGCATCTCCGTCGGTCCGCCGTGGAGAAGAGGAAGGCAATTGGTGAAGAGGTGGCTCGGCTTCTGGCAGCTGAGTTCATCCACGAGATATACCACTCCGAGTGGCTCGCCAATGTTGTCATGGTCCCCAAGAAAGACGATTCACTTCGCATGTGCATCGACTTCAAGCATATCAATCGGGCCTGCCTGAAAGATCATTTCCCTCTGCCCCACATCGATCAAATTGTTGACTCGACTGCGGGATGTGAGCGTTTGTCCTTTTTGGACGCTTATTTCGGGTACCATCGGATCCAACTATATGGACCTGACGAAATAAAAATAGCTTTTATCACCCCATTTGGGTGCTTTTGCTATGTTACCATGCCCTTTGGTCTCAAGAATGCTGGTGCCACATTCATGCGCATGATTCAGAAGTGCCTGCTCACTCAAATCAGTCAAAATGTGGAAGCATACATGGATGACATCATGGTCAAGTCACATAAAGGTTCCGACCTACTGACTGACCTTGCTGAAACGTTTGCCAATCTAAGAAGATATGATATCAAGCTTAATCCATCAAAGTGCATATTCGGAGTCCCAGGAGGAAAGTTACTCGGTTTTCTCATTTCCGAACAAGGGATCGATGCAAACCCAGAGAAAGTTGGTGCAATCCTCCGAATGAAACACCCTGTGCGTGTTCATGATGTTCAGAAGCTTACTGGTTGATTGGCTGCATTGAGCCGATTCATTTCTCGTCTCGGTGAAAAGGCATTGCCTCTTTACCGACTAATGAAGAAATCTGACAAGTTTGAGTGGACTCCTGAAGCTGACGCAACATTTGCAGAGCTCAAAGCCTTGCTTTCCACCCAGCCGGTGCTTGCTGCCCCAATCAGGAAAGAGCCTTTACTGCTTTGTATCACCGCCACTGGACAAGTTGTCAGTACGGTACTCATGGTCAAGCGGGAAGAAGAAGGCAAAGCCTACAAAGTTCAGGGCCCAGTGTATTATATTTCTGAAGTCTTAACTCCGTCCAAGCAGAGATATCCGCATTATCAGAAGCTTGTTTATGGAATTTATTTGACTACAAAGGAAGTTGCACATTACTTCTCGGATCACTCGGTTTCAGTCATCAGTGATGCTCCATTCTCAGAAATTCTGAGCAACAGAGACGCAACTAGTCGATCGGCGAAGTGGGCGATTGAACTCCTTCCGTTGGATATCAAGTTTGAGGCAAAGAAAGCAATCAAGTCCCAAGCAATAGCAGATTTCCTCGCCGAGTGGAGTGAGCAGCAACAACCGACTTAAATTCACTCGGAACATTGGACTATGTTCTTTGATGGGTCCAAGGTGCTGAATGGTTCTGGTGCTGGGGTAGTCCTGGTATTCCCGCAAGGCGACAAACTCAGTTATATTCTCCAGATTCACTTTGATTCCTCCAACAATGAAGCTGAATATGAGGCACTTCTCTACGGGTTGTGTATGGCCATTTCACTTGGCGTCCATCGCCTAATGGTTTATGGCGACTTAGATTTAGTGGTCAATCAAGTGATGAAGGAATGGGATATCAGGAGCCCAGCTATGAATGGCTATTGCAATTCAGTGAGGAAGTTGGAAAAGAAGTTTGAGGGGTTAGAGCTCCACTACATACCCCGATTCAAGAATCAAGCAGCTGATGATCTGGCGAAGATAGGCTCCAAGCGCGAGCCTATTCCCAGCAATGTGTTCTTGGAGCATCTCCACACTCCGTCAGTTCAAGAGGATCCTTTCACAGAAGAGCCCCCACAACCAAAAAGTTCCACTGATCCGACTGAAGTTGAAATCCCAGCCGTGGTCGACCTGGTCATGGAGGTTTTGGTCATCACCCCTGATTGGACGGTGCCATATATTGCATACCTACTCAGAAAAGAGCTCCCAAAAGATGATGATGAGGCCCATCAGATCGTCCGTCGATCCAAAGCCTTCACCGTGATAGGTGGACAACTCTATAGAGATAGTGTTACTGGAGTTGCTTAGTGAGGGAGCCCTGGATCAAGGGGTCCTCGGGCATCCGGGCTATGTGACATGGGCCGGACTAATGGGCCGTGAAGGTACAATATAGAAGACTTCTTCCCGTGTCCGTATGGGACTCTCCTTTGCATGGATGGCAATCTTGGCGTTCGGAAGTGAAGATTCCTTTCTCTGCAAACCGACTCTGTATAACCGTAGGTCCCTCCGGTGTCTATATAAAACGGAGGGTTTAGTCCATAGAGGCAATCATAATCATACATGCTAGACATCTAGGGTTTAGCCATTATGATCTCGAGGTAGGTCAACTCTTGTAAACCCCATATTCATCCAAGATAATCAAGCAGGAAGTAGGGTATTACCTCCATCAAGAGGGCCCGAACCTGGGTAAACATCGTGTCCTTGTCTCCTGTTACCTTCGATCCTCAGATGCACAGTTCGAGACCCCCTACCCGAGATCTGCCGGTTTTGACACACAGCTACACCCCAGGTCACCAGATTAATTTTGGAAATCTGAATTATATCGCTGATATCCAAGGAGACTTGATCTTCCAAGGGTTCGCAACCCCAACCTCCGCTCTGGTCTTAGATCCGGAGCATGTCACCAGGTCCGAAGACGGGATTCTCGAGCCCTCCGGACTCTGTGCGGCTATTAAGCCTAGTATGGGAGAGCCGGAGGAAGCAGCGTCACCGACAATCATCATGCAGCCGAACTCTTCTCCGAACACTGGCTCCGAACCCTCGGAGTCAGCATCGTGTGAGCTCGGCCAAGGAGTTTTCTTGCCGCCGTACTCCACAAACTCTCTCCTCCCTGGCCAAACCTCGCCTTTAAGCGAGGCTCTGGACTTAATGCGACCCCTCGTTATTACAGAGGGGCAGCGTCTGAACCATGCCCAGCCCGGACTAGGGGCCAAGAGTCGGGAATTTTACGTCCCACCCACCACCCACTTCATAGCCACTGTCAAGGACTTAATTGACATGCTCGATTACGGCTCCAAAGACATCGACGGTATGAACGACGATGCCGGAGAAGAGAAGGCCTGAAACCCGCCGTTTATCGGACACTGGACGACCACCTCTTCGTATGACGTGTACATGGTGGACACACCCAAAGAGGGTAACGGCGATAATGAAAAAAATCTAGTTGAGGATACACCTCTTGAGACACAACCAAAGCGCCGACGTCAGCGGTGCCACTCTAAATCACGCCGTGGAAAAGACAGCAATACTAGCACCGGAGGCAACAATACTCGGGACGATGCCGAAGACCAAGAAGACCCCATCGAGCCACCCTCCGAATAGGACAGTTGGGAAGATGGACAAATTAGCCCTGATGAACAGGCTCTGAACAAAGACTTGGAGGATAGTAATTATCTTCCACTCTCCGATGATGAGGTGAGCCTCGGCGACGAAGACTTTATCGTACCTGAGGAACCCACTGAACAGGAGCTCTTTAAGCACCGGCTAATAGCCACTGCAAGGAGCCTGAAAAAGAAGCAGCAGTAGCTTCAAGCTGACCAAGATCTGCTCAATGACAGGTGGACTAATGTCCTGGTAGCCAAGGAATACGGCCTCAGGCGCCCAACCAAGAGTTACCCGAAGCGCATCAGCGTAACGAGGTGCTGGAGCCCATACTCCCTCAAGCTGCTACCCCAATTCGACAACGAGGCGCTGGAGCCCATACCATCAGCGTAACGCGGCTGACCGGCCACCATGTGTCCATGACAAAACAACAACTCAAGCCAAACACCAGCCCGTACTACCTCGCCGAAAAAGTAGAGAGACAACAGCTCGGGGATATACGTACGATCTACGGCAGCACTTGGAAAATAGAGCAGGTCAGATCAGATCGATCTATGGATCGCGGGGCCGTGCCCCGACGCGCAAGGATGGCTATCTAGCCGGGAGCGACAAGCATAACCACCTCCGGGCCGAAAACCACAGACGGACTCCATCCGAGCTGCGTCACGACTTGGCCCGATATAGAGGTGCCGCACACCCCCTCTGTTTCACTGACGAAGTAATGGAGGATGAATTCTCAGAAGGGTTTAAACCCGTCAATATTGATGACCCACAAGTGTAGGGGATCTATCGTAGCCTGTTTGATAAGTAAGAGTGTCGAACCCAACGAGGAGCAAAACGAAATGGTAAGCAATTTTTAGTAAGGTATTCTCTGCAAGCACTGAAATTATTGGTAACATATAGTTTTGTGATAAGGTAATTTGTAACGAGTAGCAAGTAATAAAAGTAAATAATTTGTAGCAAGATGGCCCAATCCTTTTTGTAGCAAAGGACAAGCCTGGACAAACTCTTATATGAAGTAAAGCGCTCCCGAGGACAGATGGGAATTATCGTCAAGCTAGTTTTCATCATGATCATATGATTCACGTTCGGTACTTTGATAATTTGATATGTGGGTGGACCGGTGCTTGGGTGCCGTGCTTACTTGGACAAGCATCCCAATTATGATTAACCCCTATTGCAAGCATCCGCAACTACAATAGAAGTATTAAGGTAAACCTAACCATAGCATGAAACATATGGATCCAAATCAGCCCCTTACGAAGCAACGCATAAACTAGGGTTAAACTTCTGTCACTCTAGCAACCCATCATCTACTTATTACTTCCCAATGCCTCCCTCTAGGCCCAAACAATGGTGAAGTGTCATGTAGTCGATGTTCACATGACACCACTAGAGGGATGACAACATACATATCATCAAAATATCGAACGAATACCAAATTCACATGACTACTAATAGCAAGACTTCTCCCATGTTCCTAGGAACAAATGTAACTACTCACAAAGCATATTCATGTTCATAATCAGAGGGGTATTAATATGCATAATGGATCTGAACATATGATCTTCCACCAAGTAAACCAACTAGCATCAACTACAAGGAGTAATCAACACTACTAGCAACCCAGAGGTACCAATCTGAGGTTTGGATACAAAGATTGGATACAAGATATGAACTAGGGTTTGAGATGAGATGGTGCTGGTGAAGATATTGATGGAGATTGACCCCCTCCTGATGAGAGGATCATTGGTGATGACGATGGTGATGATTTCCCCCTCCTGGAGGGAAGTTTCCCCGGTAGAACAGCTCCGCCGGAGCCCTAGATTGGTTCCGCCAAGGTTCCGCCTCGTGGCGGCGGAGTCTCGCCCCAAAAGCTTGCTTATGATTTTTCCTCGATAAAAGACTCCATATAGCAGAAGATAGGCATCGGAGGGCCACCAGGGGGCCCATGAGGCAGGGGGCGCGCCTAGGGGGGTAGGGCGCACCCCCACCCTCGTGGCTAGGGTGTGGCCCCCCTCTGGAACTTCTTGCGCTCAGTATTTTTTATATATTCTGGAAATAGCGTCCGTGAAGTTTCAAGACTTTTGGAGATGTGCGGAATAGGTCTCTAATATTTGCTCCTTTTCCAGCCCAGAATCCCAGCTGCCGGTATTCTCCCTCTTCATGTAAACCTTGTAAAATAAGAGATAATAGGCATAAGTATTGTGACATAATATGTAATAACAACCCATAATGCAATAAATATCGATATAAAAGCATGATGCAAAATGGATGTATCAAATATCGAATCATATGATGGAACAACAGATCCTGTAGTATGGATTGAGGACTTTCTTCTCCATATTCATATGGCTCGCGGTGATGATCTTCATGCCATCAAATACCTCCTGCTAAAGCTCAAAGGACTAGCTCATCACTGGTTAAACAGCCCACCAAAAAACTCCATTGGCAGCTGGGAGGACTTGGAAGACACCTTCCGCGACAACTTCGAGGGTACATACGCCCAACCTCCGTATGCCGATGACCTAAGTCACATAGTTCAATAGCCCGGAGAGTTGACCAGGAAATTGTGGATTAGGTTCCTAACTAAAAAGAATCACATTGTCGACTTCCCGGACGCCGAAGCCCTAGCGGCCTTTAAGCATAGCATTCACGACGAATGGCTCGCCCGACAACTTGGCCAAGAAAAGCCGAAGTCCATGGCAGCCCTCACGACACTTATGACCCCCTTTTGCATGGGTGAAGATAGTTGGCTAGCCCGTAGCAGCAACAGTGCAAGCGAACCTGACTGAGGGAGTCCTGGATTAAGGGGTCCTCGGGCGTCCGGCCTGTGTGACATGGGCCGGACTAATGGGCTATGAAGATACAAGACAGAAGACTCTCTCCCGTGTCTGGATGGGACTCTCCTTGGTGTGGATGGCAAGCCTGGCATTTGGATATGAAGATTCCTTTCTCTGTAACCGACTTTGTACAACCCTATTCCCCTCCGGTGTCTACATAAACCGGAGGGTTTAGTCCATAGAGGCAATCACAATCATATATGCTAGACTTCTAGGGTTTTAGGCATTACGATCTTGTGGTAGATCAACTCTTGTAATCCTTGTATTCATCATGAAAGTGCAACTATCCCTAGGTGGTTTTGGTAATTCATAACAACATATAGCTCATTGAGCTAATGTTATTCCAAGATGACTATTTCAGGAAAGCTCAATGATTGGCATGGCATGGATGTGAAAGTGGAACCCTCAAAATGCTAAGGACAAAGGATTGGCTCAAGCTCAAAAGCTCAAGACTCTTCATTTTATATTTTAGTGATCCAAGGTCACATTGAGTCTTTAGGAAAAGCCAATACTATCAAGGAGGGATGAGGTGTTGCTTAATGAGCCTCTTGCTTCATGTGCTTAGTGATATGCTCCAAAACCCTCAACTACTTTCCCATATCCACATATGACCTAAACCCTAAGCCAAACTCGGTCCAACCAATTCTTTCTATCCGGCGCCACTGAGTTTCACTTGTCATAAGCCACTGCCAAACCCTAGCAATTCGGTTCTACCGATAGGGATCTCGGTCTCACCGAGATGGGATTGCAAACTCTCTGTTTCCCTTTCGTAACTTTTCGGTCTCACCGAAAGAGTGAATCGGTCCCAACGAGATTGCAGTGTAAACTCTCTGTTTCCTTTTTGTAACTTTTCGGTCTCACCGAAAGAGCAAATCGGTCCCACCGAGTTTACCTGACCAACTCTCTGGTTAGCTTATTACCAAACTCGGTCTCACCGAGTTTGTGTAATCGGTCTCACCGAGATTACGTTATGCCCAAACCCTAACCATATCGGTCCTACCGAGTTGCATGTCAGTCCCACCGAAAATCTCTAACGGTCACTAGGTTTACCTTTTCGGTCCGACCGAGTTTGTTGATTCGGTCCCACCGAGATTGGAAAACTGTGTGTAACGGTTGGATTTTGTGTGGAGGCTATATATACCCCTCCACCTCCTCTTCATTCGTGGAGAGAGCCACCAGAACACATACACAATTCCAACTCATATGTTCTGAGAGAGAACCACCTACTCATGTGTTGAGACCAAGATATTCCATTCCTACCATATGAATCTTGATCTCTAGCCTTCCCCAAGTTGCTTTCCACTCAAATCTTCTTTCCACAAAATCCAAATCCTATGAGGAGAGTTGAGTGTTCGGGAGACTATCATTTGAAGCACAAGAGCAAGGAGTTCATCATCAACACACCATTTGTTACTTCTTGGAGAGTGGTGTCTCCTAGATTGGCTAGGTGTCACTTGGGAGCCTCCGACAAGATTGTGGAGTTGAACCAAGGAGTTTGTAAGGGCAAGAAGATCGCCTACTTCGTGAAGATCTACCGCTAGTGAGGCAAGTCCTTCGTGGGCGATGGCCATGGTGGGATAGACAAGGTTGATACTTCGTGGACCCTTCGTGGGTGGAGCCCTTCGTGGACTCGCGTGACCGTTACCCTTCGTGGGTTGAAGTCTCCATCAACGTGGATGTAGGATAGCACCACCTATCCGAACCACGGGAAAAACATCCGTGTCTCCAATTGCGTTTGAATTCTCCAAACCCTTCCTGTTACATTCTTGCAAGTTGCATGCTTTACTTTCCGCTGCCAATATACTCTTTGCATGCTTGCTTGAATTGTGTGATGATTGCTTGATTTGTCCTACAATAGCTAAAATCTGCCAAGAACTAAAATTGGGAAAAGGTTAAGTTTTTATTTGGTCAAGTAGTCTAATCACCCCCCATCTAGACATACTTTCGATCCTACACATCAATATGAATCAAGCAGGACGTAGGGTATTACCTCCATCAAGAGGGCCCAAACCCGGGTAGAACTTCGTGTCCCCTGTCTCCTGTTACCATCAACCTTAGACGCACATTCGGGACCCCCTACCCGAGATCCGCCGGTTTTGACACTGACATTGGTGCTTTCATTGAGAGTTCCACTGTGTCGCCGTCAGAAGGTCCGATTGCTCCATCCATCATCTGCAACGATGCTGCCCTTGGGGAGGTTTTTCTCCCCGGCCAGATCTTTGTATTCGACGGCTTCGCACTGCGGGCCAACTCGCTTGTTCATCTAGAGTAGATCGACAGCTACACCCCAGGTCACCAGATTAGTTTTGGAAACCTGGATTATGTCGCTGATATCCGAGGAGACTTGATCTTCCAAGGATTCACGACCCCAACCTCCGCTCTGGCCTTAGAGCCGGAGCGCCTCGTCATGACTGAAGACGGGGTTTCTAAACCCGCCGGACTATCTGTGGCCACTAGGCCCAGTATGGGAGAGCCGGAGGAAGCAGTGTCGCCGGCAACCATCACAAAGCCGGACCCTTCCATGAATACTTGCTTCGAACTCTCGGAGTTAACATCGTGTGAGCTCGGCCGAGGAATTCCCTTCCTGCCATACTCCATGGATTCTTTTCTCCCTCGACAAACCTCGCCTTTAAGCGAGGCTCTGGACTTGATGCGATCCCTCATGATTACCGAGGAGCAACGTCTGAACTATGCCTAGCCCGGACTAGGGTCTGAGAGTGGGGAATTTTACGTCCCACCCACCACCCACTTCATCGCAGCAGTAGAGGACTTAACTGGCATGCTCGATTATGGCTCCGAAGACATTGACGGTATGGACGACGATGCCGGAGAGGAGCAAGCCGAAAACCCGCCGTTTATCGGACGCTGGACGACCACCTTTTCGTATGACGTGTACATGGTGGATACACCCAAGGAGGGTGACAACGATAATGAGAAAAATCCAGTAGAGGATAAACCTCCCGAGATACAACCAAATCACCGACGACGCTGCTCTAAATCACGCCGCAGCAAAGACAACAATATCGGCACGAGATACAACAGTACTTCGGATGATGTCATAGACCAAGAAAACCCCGTCGAGAAAAATTCTGAACAAGACGATTGGGAGGATGGGCAAGTTAGCCCTGATGATCATGCCGCAAACGAAGACTCGGAGGACAGCAATTACCTTCCACCCTCCGAGGACGAGGTGAGCCTCAACGATGAAGACTTTATCGTGCCTGAGGAACCTCTCGAGTAGGAGCGCTTTAAGCAACGGCTAATAGCCACTGCAAGGAGCCTGAAAAAGAAGCACCAGCAGCTTCAAGCTGATCAAGATCTGCTCAATGATAGATGGACTAATGTCCTGACAGCAGGGCAATACGGCCTTGAGCGCCCAACCAAAAGTTACCCGAAGCAAAAACTGCTACCTCAATTCGATGACGAGGCACTTGAGCCCATACCATCAGCGCGTAATGCGGCTGATCGACCACCACGTGGCCGGGACAAAACAACAACTCAAGCCGAACACCAACCCGTCCTACCTTGTCGTTAAGGCAGAGATAAAACAGCTCGGGGATACACGTACGACCTGCGGCAAGACCTAAAGGATACAGCAGGTCCGGCCAGACCAATCTACGGATCGCGGGGGCGTGCCCCAACACGCGACGATGGCTATCAAGCCGAACATGGCAAGCACAATCACGTCCGGGCCGAAAACCGCAGATGGACTCCATCCGAACTACGTCACGATCTGGCCCGATATAGAGGCGCCGCACACCCCCTCTGCTTCATTGATGAAGTAATGGAACATGAATTCCCAGAAGGGTTCAAACCCGTGAATATTGAATCATATGATTGAACCACAGATCTCGCAGTATGGATTGAAGACTTCATTCTCCATATTCATATGGCCCGTGACGATGATCTTCATGCCATCAAATACCTCCCCTAAAACTGAAGGCACCAGCCCGACATTTGTTGAACAGCCTGCCTGAAAACTCTATTGGCAGCAGGGAAGACCTAGAAGACGCCTTCCGCGACAACTTCCAAGGCACATACGTCAGACCTCCGGATGCCGATGACTTAAGTGACATAGTCCAACAGCCTGGAGAGTCAGCAAGGAAATTCTGGACTAGGTTCTTAACTAAAAAGAACCAAATCATCGACTATCCAGATGCCGAAGCCCTAGCGGCCTTCAAACACAGCATCCGCGATGAATGGCTCGCCCGACACCTCGGCCAAGAAATGCCGAAGTCCATGGCGACCCTCACGGCACTCATGACCCGCTGTTGCGCGGGCGAAGATAGCTGGCTAGCCCGCAGCAATAATAATGCAAGCGAACTTGGCACCTCGAAAGCCAGAAATAGCAATGGCAAGCCCCCATGCAACAGGCACAAGCATCGAAACAATGGTGAAAATAATGATGACACGGCGGTCAACACATGATTCAGTGGCTCCAAGTTCGGTCAGCGGAAGAAGCGATATAAAAGGAATAATCAGGGCCCTTCCATCTTGGACCGCATACTCGATCGTCCATGTCAGATCCATGGCACCCCTGATAAACCAGCCAATCATACCCATCGGAGTTGTTGGGTCTTCAAACAGGCCAGCAAGTTAAATGCCGAAGACTAGGAGAAGGGGTCGCAAAGCGAGAATGACAACGAGGAGCCCCGTCCATCGAACACAGGGGGACAGAAGAAGTTTCCCCCTTAGGTCAAAACGGTGAACATGATATATGCTACCCATATCCCTAAGAGGGAGCGGAAGCGCGCACTCAGGGATGTCTATGCGATAGAGCCAGTCGCCCCAAAATTCAACCCATGGTCGTCCTGCCCGATCACCTTTGATCCCAGGGACCGTCTGACCAGTATCCGTCATGGCAGATCAGCGCACTAGTTCTCGACCCAATAATTGATGGATTCCACCTCACTCGAGTCCTCATGGACGGTGGGAGCAGCCTCAACCTGCTCTATCAGGATACAATGCGCAAAATGGGCATCGGTCCATCAAGGATCAAGCCCACGAAAACTACCTTTAAAGGAGTTATACCAGGTTTAGAGGCCCGTTGCTCGTGCTCAATCACATTGGTGGCCGTCTTCGGATCTCTGGACAACTTCTGAAGCGAAGAGTTAATCTTCGATATCGCCCCCTTCCGCAGCGGCTATCACGCATTGCTCAGATGAACTGCGTTTGCTCGATTCAATGCGGTGCCACACTATGCTTATCTCAAGCTCAAGATGCCCGGACCACGCGGTGTCATAACAGTCAATGGAAACACGAACACTCCCTCCGTACCAAGGAACACACCATGGCCCTGGTAGCGGAAGTACAGAGCGACCTTTTAAAGCAGAACTTTAATTCAGCGGCCAAGCTTCCATACACTGTCAAATGAGTTCGAACTACTCCGCAGCATGACAGTCCGGCTCGTTAGGAGTTAGACTAGCAATTCGACCTCCGTCTCAGCCCCGACCAAGTGGTAGCATACGTACCGCGCGTACATAACTACACACTAAAAATACCATGGGTAGAGACGGAGGCACAACCAGACTGTGGTCCATAATACGGCTCCACCTCCCAGGACACACATACTCGTACTTTTTATCCTTTCAGGTTTCTTCTCCACAGGCACTTCCCGACGGCCTGATAATCGGTCCTTTCGAAGGACGAATATACCAAGGTGGCAAGTAGCACAGACGTATGGGGGAACCTCTAGATGTTCTTCTTAATGATCATTCTACATGCTTTCAGGACCCATACGCAGCTCCCCCTTGGTCTTGGCATGTTAAATAGCCACTGTTGCTTATTGCACTAATTGTACAAATACGTTTTGACATATTAATCAAAATTATAATGGAAACAGTTTGCGGCCCACCTTATGTGGCACTAGCTTACTACTTCATTTTTATTTCGCAATCCTTATTTGCATCTGTACACTTTGGTACGTTGTAGTTCGCCAGGGGCTTTATTGCGCTCGATACTATGACAACAAGTCCGAACACTTCTACAGTATAGTTCGGCCCCTGAATTTAGCATTATATGCATCGGCTCCGAATCATGTCTTTGGTCAATAGTTGGGTTGCCCGGCTCTTGTGCTTACTACCTTACGTTCCACTCTATCGGCTAGGGTAGTAAAGGGAGAACTACTGCGATTGTGTCCTGGTTTATCCGGATGAGCACCTTAGTAGAGAAAGCCGAAAACTGACTGTCATGATGTAGCGTGAGCCGGTCAGCTCTTCGGACGATAATAATCTTTTGCGATTTTTTCCGCATTATGCGATGAATCGGCCTTCATCCGATCAGGTGTTTACAGCAACCTAGTCCGGATTAAATACTAACTAGGGGCTGCACCTACATTTTTATTGTCAAGCTCCTATGGCTAAGTGAGGGTGATAAAGACACATAGTCTGATTGCCCGGTTCATTGCGCTAAACACCTCCTTCAAGGACCAAATTCTTGGATCAAGAGTGTTTAGATTCCATCTTGAACCCCCCCAGTACTACCTACGTGGGGGCTGAAGCCAACGACTGGGCAACTGTCAGATTTAATAAAAACGGCCACACAAGAGGAATTTTTTTAAATAATAAACAAGCATTATATTACACAATGACTTTGTTTCATCATACAAGACAAGATAACATGCATGTATTCATTCGAAGATAATAGCTTTTGAACACCAGCCCTCTACAATGCGGGACCCCTTGCCAACGGGCGGTCCCTCGGCCACGAGCTTGATGGCGTCCATCTTCGCCCACTGCACCTTGACACGGGCGAAGGCCATACGCGGACCTTCAATGCAGACTGACCGCTTGATGATGTCAAGCCGGGGGCAGGCATTGACCATCCGCTTCACGAGTCCGAAGTAGCTGTTGGGTATGACTTCGGCAGGCCATAGCCAGATTATTAAATCCTTCATGGCTAGTTCGGCCACCCTATGCAGTTTGACCAGCTGTTTTAGCTAATCGCTAAAGGGCATCGGATGTTCTGGCGCAAGGTATTGCAACCAGAACAGCTTCTTCGTCGAGCTCCCCTCTTCGGCTCGGAAGAACTCCGCAGCATCGGCAACACTGGGCGGTAAATCCGCAAACGCTCCCAGAGAACTCCAAATCTGGGTTAGTAAGAGATACCTCTTCTTCACATATTTGCTCTGCATAATGAAGGCCTTAACCGCCGCAATTTTTCTGGCCTCTTGGATCCCCTGGAGGGCACCCTGGGCTTCGGCCCGGGCATCTTGTGCCCTTTGGCGGGCCTTGGCGAGTTCGGAATCTTGATCCGCAACATGGCGCTCCAAGGACTCGTATTTCTTCACGGCGTCATGGAGCTCATGCTGGACCTCACCGACCCTGGCCTCATGCTTTTCACGGGCGGCTTGTTCCTTTGCCGCTCTCTCCTCGGCCTCGGCCAGTGCCTTCTTGAGGGCCTCCACCTCGTTGCCGCCCCTAATAAAATCATGGCACTATGGTCAGCACAAATCATTCATCCTTTCTGGATATACACAAGGTCATTGCATACCTTGCTTGTCTTCTAGTTGGTTTTTTACACGGCCGAGCTCTTCCTCAGCCCGCTCCAGACTCTGCTTTAGTCCGGAGACCTCAGCAGCTTGAGAGGCTGCGGCCAGCAACGACGCCTGCTTATTCACATAAGACATATTTAGTTAGTCTCCTGTGAAAATTACTTGATCCTCTGTCCGGCACTTCTTTCCGAACACCGGACGGAGTCTTAGGGGCTACTGTCTATATTATGACATTCTTTTTATATGATTGCGTCGCTTACCTCAAAGCCCATTAGAAGGCTTGTGCAGGCTTCGGTCAGTCCGCTCTTCGTGGACTGAATCCTCTCAACCACCGTACCCATGAGGGTATGGTGTTCCTCAACAATGGAAGCACTCCGCAGCGCTTCTAGTAGAGTATCCGGTGCCTCTGGATGGACAGAGGGTACCGGTGGAATCGGTGCACCTCCTTCTTTTGAAGGAGGCTGCTTGCCAGATTCCGGAGCCGTATAGGTCTCCGGATCGTATTCGGCTGGGGGCCAAATTGGATATTGCCCCCATCACCAATCTCCATGGGGATCTGCTCCCCCATGTGTTCGGCGGCCGAGGTATCATCCTCTGGCGCCACCGTGACGGCCTCCTGTGCCTCCCCCTAAGCCGGGAGGGTCCTTCTGGACATCACTTCAGCATCCTCCGTAGCCTTGGGAGAGGAGGCCGCCAGAAGGGACCCGCTGTCCATCACCTTCGGATCCAACAAATTTCCTGAAGATGAGGATCGCTCGAGGTCGGAACGAGCCAGACTGCAAGTGCATGATTTAACATGTTAAAATTATGAAGAAAAGAGGCTGGGTATTTGTGTGCATCTTCGAGTACTTACGATTCGGCTAGGGGCTTATCCCTGGGGTGCCACTCGGAGCTGCTATCAACCTCCCACGCGGAGTTTTCCACGATAGAGGCCTTCCCCTTCTTGGACGCCTCTGGCTCCAGATGTGTGGAGACCGCCCTTTTCTTCCTTCCCCCCTCGGGGGGAGAATTTCTTTCCTCCTCTTCCCCGTCGTCGGTGGCGGGAGGGGTGTGGGTTTCGGCGTCTTCCGATGTCACGTCCGAAGTGCCCTTATGGCGGAGACCACCTCTAGTCCCCTTGGCCTTCTTCTTGGCCTTTTTCTCCGGCGCTTGATAGGGTGCCGGAACCAGCATCTTCGTTAGAAGCAAGATAGCTGGTTCTTTGGCCAGCGGAGCCAGACACCGAATCCGCTCCCCCTTCTTTGTCCAGCCCTGAAAAAACAAATAGGGAAGCTTAGACATCTTCCTTGAGTAAGCAAGTAAAGGATACACCTTGAAATATGGAAAACTTACCACACTAGCGGGATAGGCCAGGTCGTGCCCGCGGTCTTCGGTCGTCGCCCGCCACGTCTCGTTGGCCTTGAGGAGCACCTTCCAGATGTCTTTGTGCGTAGTGCCAAAGAACCATTGCAAGGTCTGGTGCTTGGCCGGATCAAACTCCCACAAGTGGCAAGTCCAGCTTTGGCACAGAAGGATCCGGTGAGCGAGCATCACCTGGATCACATTGACAAGCTTCACAGTGTTGTCCACCATGCTCCTGATGCGCATCTGAAGCGCAGTCAGCTCGTCCGACAAAGACCAGTACAGTCCCTTCTCTAGCCAGGAGGTTAGCTACATCAGGGCGCCGGACTGGAATTCAGGAGCCACGACCTAGGTGGCGTCGCGAGGCTCTGTGACATAGAACCACTATTGTTGCCACCCTTTGACGGTCTCCACGAAGTTACCTTTGCACCATGTGGCATTGGCTTGATTGCTCACCATGGCGCCTCCGCACCCTGCATGTTGGCCATCAACCACCTTCGGCATGACATTGAAGATCTTCAACCACAGTCGAAGTGGGGTGGGATACGGAGGAAGGCCTCGCACATGACAATAAATTCTGAGATATTGAGGAAGGAGTTGGGGGCTAGATCGTGGAAATCCAGTTCGTAGTAGAGCATGAGTCCACGGACGAATGGGTGGAGAGGAAATCCCAACCCGCATATGAAGTGGGGGATGAACACAACCCTCTCATGGGGCTCTGGGGTGGGGACGATCTGTCCCTTGGCAGGAAGCCGATGGGCGATTTCCTTGGCTAGGTACCCGGCCTCCCCAAGCCTGGTGATGTCCTTCTCCTTGACGGAGGAAACCGTCCACTTGCCTTGTGCTCCAGATCCAGACATGGCTGGAGTGCTTTTTGGAGGTGGAAAGGATGGAAGCTTGGGCATTGGAGCTCGAGAATGGATGGGCAGAGAGGAAGAGGGCGTGGGTGAAAGAGGTAAATCCTTATCCCTTTATAAAAGGCAGTGAATATCAAGCGCCTCCCCACTCGCCTTAAAAGTCGCCTTTTCCCCAAGGGTCGTATAGGCGGCGCGGTTGGATTACCCACGCCCGTATTGATGAGAATCCCGCAATAAGGGGACACGATCTTTGCTTTGACAAGACGTGCCAATAAAACCGCATCTTGAAACATGGAGCGGGAGGCTAAAAAATGGTTCGAAATAATGACCGGGCTATGACATGATGTCACGCTACAAAAGTTGTCAGTAGATTGGACTCATAAAATATTATACTCTCTGCGGATATATGTGGTGTTTGTTTTACAGAGCCGGACACGTTCTCTGTGTTCGAGAGCTGTTTTGGAGTATTCGGAGGAGGAACCTGTCTTGCAATGTCGAAGACAATCTGCGCGCCAGACACCTCGTCATTGAAGCCTGGTTCAGGGGCTACAGAGGGAGTCCTAGATTAAGGGGTCCTCGGGCGTCCGGACTATGTGACATGGGTTGGACTAATGGGCTATGAAGATATAAGACAAAAGACTCTCTCCCGTGTCCAGATGGGACTCTCCTTGGCGTGGATGGCAAGCCTGGTGTTCGGATATGAAGATTCCTTTCTCTGTAACCGACTTTGTACAACCCTACTCTCCTCCGATGTCTATATAAACCGGAGGGTTTAGTCCGTAGAGGCAATCATAATCATACAGGCTAGACTTTTAGGGTTATAGCCATTACGATCTCGTGGTAGATCAACTCTTGTAATCCTTGTATTCATCAATATCAATCAAGCAGGACGTAGGGTATTACCTCCATCAGGAGGGCCCGAACCTGGCTAAAACTTCGTGTCCCCTGTCTCCTATTACCATCAACCTTAGACGCACAGTTCAGGACCCCCTACCCGAGATCCGCTGGTTTTGACACCGACGCTATCCCCTCTGAAGCCAGAAATAGCAACGACAAGCCCCAATGCAACAGGCACAAGCGTCAAAACAACGGTGACAATACCAATGACACGGCGGTCAATGCCGGATTCAGTGGCTCCAAGTCCGGTCAGCGGAAGAATCCATTTAAAAGAAGTAATCCGGGCCCATCTAGCTTGGACCGAATACTCGATCGACCATGTCAGATCCATGGCACCCCCGATAAACCCGCCAGTCATACCAACAGAAGCTGTTGGGTCTTTAAACAGGCCGGTAAGTTAAATACCGAGAATAAGGAGAAGGGGTCGCCAAGTGAGGACGAAGACGAGGAGCCCCGTCCACCGAACACAGGGGGGCAAAAGAACCCCCCCCCCCCAAGTCAAAACGGTGAACATGATATACGTCACTCATATCCCCAAGAGGGAGTGCAAACACGCGCTCAGGGATGTCTATGCGATAGAGCCAGTCGCCCCAAAATTCAATCCATGGTCATCTTGCCCAATCACTTTCAATCACAAGGACCATCCAACCAGTGTTCATCACGGTGGCTCAGCCGCACTGGTCCTCGACCCAATCATTGATGGATTCCACCTCACGCGAGTCCTCAATGGACGGTGGCAGCAACCTTAACCTGCTCTATCAGGATACAGTCCGCAAGATGGGCATCGATCCATCAAGGATCAAGCCAACATAAACTACCTTTAAAGGAGTAATACCAGGTGTAGTGGCCCGTTGCACGGGCTCAATCACATTGGAAGTCGTCTTTTGATCACCGGACAACTTCCGAAGCGAAGACTTGATCTTCAACATCGTCCCCTTCCGCAGTGGCTATCACCCACTGCTTGGACGTACCACATTTGCTCGCTTCAATGTGGTGCCACACTATGCCTATCTCAAACTTAAGATGCCCGGACCACGCGGTGTAATAACAGTCAACGGAAACATGGAACGCTCCCTTCGTACCGAGGAGCACACCGCGGCCCTGGGAGCGGAAGTACAAGGCGGCCTTATCAAGCAGAACATCAATTCAGGGGCCAAGCCCCCGGACACTATTAAGCGAGTCAGGATTACTCCGCGGCATGATAGTCCTGCTCGTTAGGAGTTCGACTAGCAATTCGGCCTCCGTCTTAGTCCTGACAAAACTGCGGCGTAGTACCATGCGTACATAACTACGCACTAAAAATACCATGGGAAAAGACAGAGGCATAACTCAATCATGGTCCACAATACGGCTCGACCTTACCTGGACACTCATATTTTCCCTTTTCCTTCTATCCTTTTCAGGTTTCTTTTCCACAGTCCCCTCAAGACGGCCTTATCATCGATCCGTTCGAAAGATAAACATACCAAGGAGGCAAGAAACATAGACGTGTGGCATAATAGATGATCTTCCTGACGATCACTTTGCCTATTTTCAGGACCCGCACGCAGCTTCCCCTTGGTCTCGGCATGTTAAAGAGCCCTGTTGCTTATCACAATATTTGTACAAATACGCTTTGACGTTTCAGTCAGATTATAATGGAAATAGTTTGTGGCCCAACATATGTGGCACTGGCTTACTCCTTCATCATATTTCACTATTTTTATTGATTGCACCCGTACACTTTGGTACGACTTAACTCGCCAGGGGCTCCACTATGCTCCATACGTTTGCAACAAGTCCGAACACTTTTCACAGTATAATTCGGCGCCCCGAATATAGCATTATATGCATCAGCTCCGAATCATGTCTTTGGTCAATAGTTGAGTTGCCCGGCTCCTGTGCTTGCTACCTTACGTTCCGTCTTATTGGCTAGGGTAGTAAAGGGAGAACTACTGTGATTGTGTTTCTGGTTTATCCGGATAAACACCTCAATAGCGAAAGTCAAAAACTGTCTGTCATGATGCAGTGAGAGCTGGTCGGCTATTGGGAGGCTAAACATAAATCTCTTGCTATTTTTCCGCATTATGCGACGGATCGGCCTCCACCCGATCAGATGTCTACAGCGCCCTAGTCCGGATAAACAAATACTAACTAGGGGCTACGCCTACACTCCTATTGTGAAACTCCTATTGCTAAGTGAGGGTGATAAAGCCACATAGTCCGTTTTCCTGGTTCGCTGCACTAAACACCTCCTTCAAGGACCAAACTCTTGGGTCAAGTGTGTTTAGGTTCCAACCCGAACACCTCCGTACTTCCTACGTGGGGGCTGAAGCCGACGACTGGCTGATAACCCACAAGTATAGGGGATCAACTGTAGCCTCTTTCGATAAGTAAGAGTGTCGAACCCAACGAGGAGCTAAAGGTAGAACAAATATTCCCTCAAGTTTTATCGACCACCGATACAAATCTACGCACGCTTGACGTTCGCTTTACCTAGAACATGTATAAAAATAGAAGTACTTTGTAGGTGTAACGGGATAGGTTTGCAAGAATATAAAGAGCACATAAATAAAAACTAGGGGCTGTTTTAGGTAAAGAAGCAATAAAGTTAGTATAGCGAGTGTGGAAAAGTGGTGGTAGGAGTTGCGAAATTGTCCCTAAGCAATTGACTACTTTACTAGACCGATAGAAAGTTTTATGTGGGAGAGGTGATACGTCTCCAACGTATCTATAATTTTTGATTGTTCCATGCTATATTAATTATATTCTGTTATGGATGTTTAATGGGCTTTATTATACACTTTTATATTATTTTTGGGACTAGCCTATTAACCGGAGGCCCAGCCCAAATTGCTGTTTTTTTGCCTATTTTAGTGTTTCGCAAAAAAGGAATATCAAACGAAGTCCAAACGGAATGAAACCTTCGGGAACGTGATTTTCTCAACAAACGTGATCCAGGAGACTTGGAGTGGGCGTCAAGAAACAATCGAGGAGGCCACGAGGTAGGGGGCGCGCCTACCCCCCTGGGCGCGCCCTCCACCCTTGTGGGCCCCTCGTTGCTCCACCGACCAACTTCCTCCTCCTATATAAGTCCATGTACCACGCAAACATCCAGGAGCACCATGAAATCCTGATTCCACCGCCGCAACCTTCTGTACCCAAGAGATCCCATCTTGGGGCTTTTTCTGGAGCTCCGCCGGAGGGGACATTGATCACGGAGGGCCTCTACATCAACTCCATGGCTTCTCCGGTGATGTGTGAGTAGTTTACTTCAGACCTTCGGGTCCATAGCTAGTAGATAGATGGCTTCTTCTCTCTCTTTGAATCTTGATACAAAGTTCTCCTCGAACTTCTTGGGGATCTATTTAACGTAATCTTCTTTTGCTGTGTGTTTGTCGAGATCCGATGACTTGTGGGTTTATGATCAAGTTTATCTATGAACAATATTTGAATCTCCTCTGATTTCTTTTATCTATGATTGGTTATATTTGCAAGTCTCTTCGAATTATCTTTTTGGTTTGGCCTACTAGATTGATCTTTCTTGCAATGGGAGAAGTGCTTAGCTTTGGGTTCAATCTTGCGGTGTCCTTTCCCAGTGACAGCAGGGGCAGCAAGGCACGTATTGTATTGTTGCCATCGAGGATAAAAATATGGGTTTATATCATATTGCTTGAGTTTATCCCTCTACATCATGTCATCTTACTTAAAGCATTACTCTGTTCTTATGAACTTAATACTCTAGATGCATGCTGGATAGTGGTCGATGTGTGGAGTAATAGTAGTAGATGCAGAATCGTTTCGGTCTACTTGTCACGGAGGTGATGCCTATATACATGATCAGACCTAGATATTCTCATAACTATGCTCAATTCTATCAATTGCTCGACAGTAATTCGTTTACCCATCGTAATACTTATGCTCTTGAGAGAAGCCACTAGTGAAACCTATGGCCCTCGGGTCTATCTTCCATCATATTAATCTTCCAACACTTAGCTATTTCTATTGCCGTGTATTTTACTTTGCATCTTTATTTCTCTTTATCATAAAATACCAAAAAATATTATCTTATCATTTCAATCAGATCTCACTCTCGTAAGTGACCATGAAGGGATTGACAACCCCTTTATCACCTTGGTTGCGAGGTTCTTATTTGTTTGTGTAGGTGCGTGGGACTCGAGCGTGATCTCCTACTGGATTGATACCTTGGTTCTCAAAAACTGAGGGAAATACTTACGTTACTTTACTGCATCACCCTTTCCTCTTCAAGGGAAAACCAACACCGTGCTCAAGAGGTAGCAAGAGGCCACTGCTAGTATGTCATCCCCGACTTGGAATTCTATGCACTTATGATTGGAACTATTAGCTAGCATCCGCAACTACTAACGTTCATTAAGGTAAAACGCAACCATAGCATTAATATATATTGGTCCCCCTTCAATCCCGTATGCATCAATTCCTATGCTAGGTTGAAGCTTCTGTCACTCTTGCCCTCCAATACATAGTCCTATCAACATACAACTAACCCTATGGTGTGATCCACGCACACACTCATATGATGGGAACCAAAGGATAGAAACATAACCACAAGCAATTTAAACCAATCATAGCAATTCACCAATTACCGATAGGACAACGAAAATCTACTCAGACATCACAGGATGGCAACACATCATTGGATAATAATATGAAGCATAAAGCACCATGTTCAAGTAGAGGGTACAGCGGGTTGCGGGAGAGTGGACTGCTGTAGATAGATGAGGCAAAGTGATGAAGACGTTGGTGAAGATGACGGAGGTGTTGGTGTAGATCGTTGTCGCGATGATGGCCCCGACAGCGTTCCGGCGCCACCGGGAGAGAGGGGGAGAGGGCCCCCTTCTTCTTCTTCTTCTTCTTCCTTGACCTTCTCCCTAGATGGGATAAGGGTATCCCCTATGGTCCATGTCCTCCATGGTGGCGGAGGGGCGAGAGCCCCTCCGAGATTGGATCTGTCTCTCTGTCTCTCTCTGTTTCTGCATTTTAGATTCTGGCCTTTCACCGTTTCTTATATTTCCGGAGATCCGTAACTCCGATTGGGCTGAAATTTAGACACGATTCGTATCCGGATATTGGCTTTCTTGTGGCAAAAGAAGGGCATCAACTGCCTTATGCGGTGGCCACAAGGGTGAGGGGGGCGCCCCCTGCCTCGTGGCCCTCTCGAGCATCGTCTCGTGTTGATTCTTCTTCCCAAAAATCACATATATTCCAAAAATAATCTCCATAAGTTTTTATCCCGTTTGGACTCCATTTGATATGGATTTTTTGCGAAACAAAAAACATGCAACAAACATGAACTGGTACTAGGCACTGGACCAATATGTTAGTCCAAAAAATAGTATAAAAAGTTGCCAAAAGTATATGAAAGTTGTATAATATTGGCATGGAACAATCAAAAATTATAAATATGATGGAGATGTATCACTGGCCAACTCTCAGATTTACTAAAACAGCCGTATAGGAGGAAATATTTTCAAAAATACAACAAGCAATATATTACATATAGGATTTGTTCCATAATACATGACCAGATCACACGGATACACTAATTCAAAGATAATGTCCTTCGCACACTGGCCCTCTACAATGCGGGATCCTTCCAGGTCATCATCAAAATACCGCTCCGGCGTGCGGTGCTCTTTGCCCACAGGCGGTCCCTTGGTCGCAAGCTTGACGGTGTCCATCTTCGCCCACTGTACCTTCACACGGGCGAAGGCCATTCGCGCACCTTCAATACAGACCGACCGCTTTATGGCATCAAGCCGAGGGCAAGCATCGACCAGCCTCTTCATGAGCCCGAAGTGGCTGCTGGGCATGGCTTCAGCAGGCCATGGACGGATTATCAAATCCTTCATGGTCAATCCGGCCACCCTATGCAGTTCGGTCAGCTGTTTCAGCTGATCGCTAAGGGGCACCGGATGCTCTAGCGCAAGGTATTGCGACCAGAACAGCTTCTCCGTTGTGCTCCCCTCTTTGGCTCGGAAGAACTTCGCAGCATCAGCAACACTGCGAGGCAGATCCGCAAACGCTCCTGGAGAACTCCAAATCCGGGTCAGTAAGAGGTACCTTTTCTTCACAAATTTTCTCTGCATAATAAAAGCCTTACCCACCACAATCTGCTTGGCCTCCTGGATTTCCCGGAGGGCGCCCTGGGCTTCAACCCGGGCCTCTTATGCGCTTTGGCGGGCCTTAGCAAGTTCGGACTCTTGGTCCGCAATCTTGCGCTCCAAAGATTATTTGTGGCATCCTTGAGCTCCTGCTGAACCTCCTCGATCCGTGACTCGTGTTTTTTGCAGGTGGCATGTTCCTTCTCTGCTTTCTTCTGGGCCTCGGCCATCGCGTTCTTGAGGGACTCCACCTCGACCGCAGCTCCAGTGAAACTTCATAATAACAAGATCAACACAAATAATTCATATCATTTTAGATCTGAATAGGCCATTGCATACCTTGCATGTCCTCGAATTGTTTTTGACATGGTCGAGCTCTTCATCGGCCTGCTCCACACTCTGTTTGAGTTTGGAGACTTCGGCAGTATGGGAGGTCGCAGCCAGCATCGATGCCTGCTTATACACATAGACATATATGATTAGTCTCCTGCGGAAATTATTTGATCCTCTGTCCGGCCTTGATTTTCGAACACCGGACAGAGTCTCAGGGGCTATTGTCTGTACTACGACATTCTTTTTGCATAATTACATCACATACCTCAAAGCCTGTTAGAAGGCTAGCGCAGGCTTCGATCAGTCCGCTCTTAGCAAACTGAACCCTCTCAACCAGCGTACCCATAAGGATATGATGTTCTTCTACAATGGAAGCACCTTAAAGCGCTTCCATTTGCATATCCGGTCCCTCTAGATGGACAGAGGTCACCGGCGGAATAGGTGCACCTCCTTCTTTCGAGGGAGGCTACTTACCTGATTCCGGAGTCGTACGGGCCTTCGGAATAGTATTCGGCTAGGGGCGAATTGGGTATGGCCCCTATCGCTAGTTTTAGGGGGGTCTGCTCCCCCATGTGTCTAGCGGCCGAGGTATCCTCCCACTCGGGGGTTTAGCTGCAGTCCCGTACTCGCCTAAGTTTCTAAAATCCTACCGAGTTGAGAGCAATACTTCCACTCGGGGGCTTAGCTGCAGTCCCGTGCTCACCTAAGTTTCTAAAATCCTACCGAGTGGAGAGCAATCCTCCCACTCAGAGGCTTAGTTGCAGTCTCGTACTCGCCTAAGTTAAAAACCACCCCTAGTGGTCGAGTCAGAAGTACAACGTGCGCTCCATCCTGATCCACAAGGACGACGAAGTGCAGGTCGTGCACAACACCTAGTGCTCTTTTCCATGACCCACCCGATGAAGCTGCATCACAAGTACAACGTGCGCTCCATCCTGATCCACAAGGACGACAAAGTGCAGGTCGTGCACCTCACCTAGTGCTCTTGTCCATGACCCACTCGACGGAGCTGCGTCACAAGTACAATGTTCGCTCCATCCCGATCCACAAGGACGATGAAGTGCAGGTCGTGCACAGCACCTAATGCTCTTGTTCATGACCCACTCGTCAGAGCTACATCACAAATTCAATGGCAGTTCCGAGTGGAGAATCAAGTTTCACTTGGAGTCAAGAGATTCAAAAGCAGCAAAGGTGAAGACAAACATATTCAAAGAAAAGCTAAGTTCAAATAAATATCGCGAGGTTCAGAACCATAGATAAAAGTGCTCGGGCATCAGGCCTAAAGGAGTTTTAATGGTTACAAAATCACTCAGCATTCTAAGGAAACTTTAATTAATGCATAAAGTTTGTTCACTCCGCTGGAGGAGGACTAGCAGGCTCGACGAATTCGTCCAGGTCAATTCCGTCCGCAATGCGAGTGGCTACTTCAATGAAGGTCTCCATGAAACACTGGAACTGGCGATGCTTGGTGTTGGCGACCTTGAGCGCTGCTAACTTCTCTTCCTTGGCCTCTTTGCAATGGACACAAACTAGAGACAAAGCCACATCAGTACCACATCAGGCGAATGACTTCTTCCATGCCTACACTCGACTGGGGATCTCATTGAGTCGAGTCATCAGAGACTCGAGGTCATTCTGGAACCTCTCCTTCAGCCAAAGATTCGTGTTGACTCGGGAAACCGCCACCTTCAGTCGAGCCAGATAATCCACGACGCTGGCAAGACGAGATTCTAGTCGGAGTACATTCATGGCAGCTTCATCCTTAACATGAGAGTTGATGGGATCCTAGCTCGTCTCAATCCGCCCAGTCTCTTCTTCGAAGTTTTCGCAAAATTCTGCACAGCACAGCAAAATAATGAGTCAAAGAGCCATGTGAAGAATTAACAACTGTCAAGAGAGACCAGTCGAGCAGGAGAAAATATCTTCAAGCATAATGAATAACTTCTTGGCAAGTCCCCCCAGATAAACCTCCAGCTCATTCCTCTTTCGGGAGAGATCTTCAATCTTGTCGTTCAGGGCTACTTGTCCTTCTTCAGATGTGTCACTTCCTTGTTAGCTTCGACAAGAGTAGTCTTTAGCTTGGCATTGTCTTCTTCTAACGTCCCGACTGAAGCCAGCTTCTCGTCGGCGAGTGTTGTGTTCTCTAGTGCCTCTTTCTGTGCTACTGTGAGATCAAGGTCCTTCTATGCCAGAGCCTGCCTCATTTTCTCTAAAAAATAATAAACAACACTCGGTTCAGAAAGAAGAACGGAAAGATGACACGGGAGACAGTCCAATCTCACAGTTGGCAAGGTTTTACCTTCCATACCAGTTGTTTTGTCCTTAGCCTTCTGCAAGTTTTGCTTGGCCAAATCCAGGTCAAGACTGAGCTGGATCTGCTTCCTCTCGAATTCAGCAAATTTGGATATGAGCTCACAGGATTTCTGAAGTCAGCGAATAAGATATGTCAGTCGACAGCAACGAAGATTACTTGCTTTCGAGTGATGAAGTACAAGTTCAGGATATTACGACAAAAGGAGTTCTAAGACTACTACAGAATCAAACATCCAACAGTAGTCTCGGGGACTACACCCAGTGGGTGCACTTAGCGTGCCCCCACTGGTTCGGTTCGATACTCGACTTGGTTAGCCCAGTCGTCAAAAAAAGAAGAGAAAAGCAATTGCAGCATCGATTCTCAGACCACCGCCAACTGCCCGTAGTCGACCGCAGTCTCGGGGACTACACCCAGTGGGTGCACTTGGTGTGCCCCCACTGGTTTAAGATTTCACTCGACGAGATCCATTCAATATCGAGTGGATATATTATAAACAAGACTTAACTACACTTGATTGGAGACAAACTCGACTCAAGGGAACAAGGTTGGAAAGTAAAAGAAGGAACCCAGTGGGTGAGCAGGTGCAGACTCATGACAGATGCACATTGTCGGTGTCAAAACCGGCGGATCTCGGGTAGGGGGTCCCGAACTATGCGTCTAGGCTGGATGGTAACAGGAGGCAGGGGACACAATGTTTTACCCAGGTTCGGGCCCTCTTGATGGAGGTAAAACCCTACGTCCTGCTTGATTGACATTGATGATATGGGTAGTACAAGAGTGGATCTACCACGAGATCAGAGATGCTAAACCCTAGAAGCTAGCCTATGGTATGATTGTATGTTATGATTGTTGTCCTATGGACTAAAACCCTTCGGTTTGTATAGACACCGGAGAGGGTTAGGGTTACACAAGGTCGGTAGCAAAGGAGGAGATATCCATATCCGTATTTCCTAGCTTGCCTTCCACGCCAAATAGAGTCCCATCCGAACATGAGACGAAGTCTTCAAATTTGTATCTTCACAGTCCAACAGTCCGGCCAAAGGATATAGTCTGGCTGTCTGGAGACCCCCTAATCCAGGACTCCCTCAGTAGCCCCTGAACCAGGCTTCAATGACGGTGAGTCCGGCGCGCAGTATTGTCTTCGGCATTGCAAGGCGGGTTCCTTCTCCGAATACATCACAGAAGAATTTGAATACGAGGATAGTGTCTGACCTTGCAAAATAAGTTCCACATTCCACCATAGAGAGAATAATATATTCGCATATCTAATTTGCTGGCTTGTTTTGGCAGCATGACTTTATGTCATGGCCCGGTGATTATTCGAACCGTTCCTTTTAACCAGCCCCGCACATAACGCGAGGCAGTTTTTCGACACGTCTTGTCAAAGCAGAGATCGTGTCCCCTTATTACGGGATTCTCATCAATACGGGCGTGGGTAACCCAACCGCGCCACCAATTACGGCGCTTGGGGGAAAAGCGAGTTTTACCAGGCAAGTGGGAACGCTCAGTTTCGTCCGCCCATATAAAGGGATAAGGATTCACCTTCCTATCCACGCCTTCTTCCTCCTTTGCTCATCCGTTTTCGCACACTCGAGATCTAGCGCCCAAGTCCACACTTCCCACCTCAACCTTCTCCAACCATGTACAGAGCGGGAGGCAGGTGGATGGTCTCCTCCGTCACGGAGGGACACATTAAGAAACTGAGGAGAGCCGGATACCTGCCCGACGACATCGCGCACCGGCTCCCAGATGAAGGGCAGCTCATCCCCACCCCCAGGCCCCATGAGAGGGTAGTATTCCTCACCCATTTCCTCCGCGGACTGGGATTCCCTCTCCATCCATTCGTCCGGGGGCTCATGTTCTATTACGGCCTGGATTTCCACGATCTGGCCCCGAACTTCATCCTCAACATCTCGGCGTTTATCGTCGTGTGCGAGGCCTTCCTCCGCATCAAGCCCCACTTCGGCTTATGGTTGAAGACCTTCAATGTCAAGCCGAAGGTGGTGGGCGGCCGCCAGGCGGAGTGTGGAGGCGCCATGGTGGGCAAGATGCCCAATGTAACATGGCTCAAGGGCTCCTTTGTGGAAACCATAAAGGGGTGGCAATCGGGGTGGTTCTACATCACAGAGCCGCGCGACCCTGTATGGGCAGCGGCCCCCGAGTTCCGATCTGGCATCCCCACGCGGCTCACCTCCTGGAAAGAGAAGGGCCTGTCCTAGGGTAGTTCGGAAGAGCTGACCGGACTCCAAACATGTATTCAAAACATGGTGAACCAGAAGCTCAAACTTGTCAACATGGTCCAGGTCATGCTCCACCGCCGGATTCTCCCGTGCCAACAACGGGAGTTCAACTTGTGGGAGCTCGACCCGGCGCGGCACCGAACTCTGAACAGGCTTTTCCACACAACTCACGAAGATGCCTGGAGGGTGCTGTTCAAAAGCGCCGAGGTCCCCCCTCCCATTACTGAGGATCATGGATTCAGCGCGAAGCACCAAGCCAAAGCGGTAAGCTGCTTTACCTCTCACATGATACTTATTATTTTTTATAGGTTGACTCCATGCGGGATCTAAACTCCCGTACCTTTGACAGGACTGGCAGGAGACGGCTGGACAGATCGATTGTCCAGCTCCTTTGGCCGAAGGCCTAGCAGACACTCTTCTGGTGAAGATGCTGACTCCGGCTCCTTATACGGTGCCGGAGAAGACCAAGAAGGCCAAGGGAACCCGAAAGAGTTCCCGACGCCAGGCGTCATCAGACTCATCGTCTGATGACTCTGCGACGCACTCCTCCCCCGAAGACGAGGAAGAAGAAGATGCTCCCCCTCCTGCAGGGGGCGATAAGAAAAGGAAGACCGCCCTAACTGGGGGGGCGAAGGGTCCAAGAAGGGAAGGGCTCTCTTTCCTTCCACCGCCGCCGACGAAGACGAAGACGAGTGGTTGCCCAGGGCCAAGCCCCTGGGGAGATCGTAAGTATTCGGATACCAGAGTAACTCGTAGCATTCCTTTGTCGCACTGCTTTCCCTAACGCCGAACATGATTATGCAGGCCGCCGCGAACCAGGATCGATGTATCATCAGATGGCTCCCTGGGCTCGTCGGACATGGATAGCGATCCAGTCCCGACCGCCACCTTCCCTCATCCTGCTGACGACACCGAGGTGCCATCTCAAGAGGCACCGGGTCGAGGGGAGACAGTCCTGGAGGCGTCTCAAGGCGACCTTCCGGACTCCGGGAGCCGAGGGGACGGGGCCCCTGAGAGCTCCGAGTTCGTCCCTCAGCCAAACACCGAGCCGGACCCTCCAGCGGTTCCGGGCTCGGGCAGGCAGCCTCCTTCTAGGAGGGTCAAGACGCCTGTGCCGGTGACCTCTGTCCATCCAGAGGTGCCGGACAATCTGCTGGAAGCGCTTCGCAGCGCTTCCATTGATGAGGAGCACTACACTATCATGAGTGCGGTGATCCAGAGGGTTCAGTCTGCCAAGAGCGGATTGACTGAAGCCTATGCCAGCCTTCTAACAGGCTTTGAGGTAAGTGTTTTAAAATGTAGTAGAAATATTACCACATAGACAGTAGCCCCCGATGCTTTGTTCGGTGTTCACAAAGAAAAGCCGAACAGAGGATCACATAATATCGCAGGAGTCTAATATAAGTATGTCAATATGCATATGCAGGCTTCGCTGTTGGCGTCCGCCGCACTGACCGCGGAGGTCGCCGTACTGAAGCAGGACCTCGAGGGGTCCAGGAAAGAGCTTGGCCTTGCCAAGAGGAAGCTCGAGGAGAACAAGGGTAAGTAATACCCTGTCTATAGATATGTATATATAAAAGAAGACGCGATTGCAAAATGACAGGATCAACGCATATTTGCCAGGGGCCACGACCGAGGTGGCGACCCTGAAGCAAGCGATAACCAAGGCCGAGGATATAGCGGCCAAGGAGTGCACCGAGCGAGAGAAGCACGAGGCTCGGGTGGGCGAGGTGCATGAAGAGCTCCAGGCTCTCGTGGCGAAGCACGAGGCGTTGGAGCTTGACTCAAAGACACGGGAGTCTGAGCTTGCCGTGGCCCTCGAGAGCGCAAGAAGTGCCAAGGCCGAAGCCCAAAAGGCCCTCCAGGAGATCGACGCAATGAAGAAGATAGCGGCGGGTAAGGCCTTCTATATGCAAAGCAAGCATGTAAAAGTAAATTACCGATTACTTACCCGAATCCGGAGCTCTCCAGGAGCATTCGCAGATTTGCCCCGCAGTGTGTCCGATGCCGCACAATTTTACCAGGCCGAGGATGGAAGCTCAATGGAGAAGCTGTTCTGGTCTCAGTATGCTGAGGCCGAACACCCGGTGCAAATGAGCGACCAGCTAAAGCAGATGGTCGAGCTACATAAGGCGGTCGATCGGGCCATGAAGAGCTTTATAGTCCAGCTGTGGCCTGGAGACGCCCTTCCGAACAGCTTCTTCGGCCTGGTGAGGCGGCTTGTGGTTGCCTGCCTGCGGCTGGAGGTCGTCAAGCAATCTGTCTGCATTGAAGGTGCACGCCGGGCTTTCGCCCGTGTGAAATTGCAGTGGGTCAAGCTAGACGCCGTGAAGCTGATCAAGGAGGGGCCGCCGGAGGGCAAGGAGCACCGCCACCCCGAGATGTACTACGAGGGTGTTCTGCCGGGTGCCCGTCTCATCGCGGATGAGTGTTCAAAAGATGTAATATTTGAATGAGACTTGCTTATTTTATCCTGTATTTATGAAAACTTGTTTCATATGCGCTATACAACGCTTGTTTGAATTTAAAATATTACCTTCTGTTTGGCTGTTTATCCAATCTGAGAGATGGCTAGTCCTCGACTTCTGCCCCCATGCCACGAGTTCTGGGGTGTTCGGGATAAACCTGAGCACTCTTGTTCCCATGTTTGGGTCCTTCGAGTGAGGTGCTCAGCACAGGGAAGAAGGGAACCAGACTAATAATGCTTTATCACTCTCACTTAGTCATAAAATTCTATAATTTTAAATTTCGGCGAAGCCCCTGGTATTCGGAAGGCCGAATTTGGAGCGCGATACATGCCTTTAAGCCGGATAGGGCCGGCCCCTCGCTCTAAGCGGCATAAGTCTTTAGGGACTCGAAAACCTCGTCGAACAGCAACCAGTCTCTCGCCTTATCATGACAGTCAGTTTGAGCTTTCTCTACTGAGGTGCTGAACCCAGCAGAACCGGGGCACAATCGCAGTAGTTCTCCTAGCGCTACCTTAGCCGATAGAGCGGAACGTAAGGTACCAAAACATAGGAGCCGGGCAAACCCAACATTTGACCAAAGACATGATTCGGAGCTGATGCATATAATGCTATAAGTTCGGGGTGCCGCACTTGTGAAAGTGTTCGGACTTGTCACACCGTATTGTGAGGTACGTAAGCCCCTGGTGTATTAGCCGTACCAAGGTGTACGGTTGCAAGGCGTCATTAATGAACACACACACACACATATATATAACAAGAATGCAATAATAGTCGTAATGTCATGCATTGTTTATTAAAAAATTGCGTTAAAGCAGAGTGATACAGATAGTGCGATAAGCAAAGAGTAGGACTATGTCCCTTCCAAGGGCAAGCTGAGGAATGATATGAAATCGAATATTTCGCTCGTTACTGTAATCAACCTGGGAATTCCATGGTATGACGTAGCTGTCTGCCTCCTTGGTTGCTGCATCATGTGTTCGGCAATAGTGCTGCCGGACGGTGTTTCCAGAGATTAAGGTCCTAAAAAAAAAAGAAAAATAACCAAACAGGAAGCCCCTAGTGCAGTTTAAGCCGCGTCTTGGGGCGTGTCGCAGTTGTGCCCCCCTCCCCATCTGTGCCCACGGTATTTTTAATGCGTAATTATGTACGCGCGGCATGACTTTCGCCGCTGGGCTGGGATTGGGGTGGCCGCCGTATTGCTACGTGAGCTCAGATCGCGCCAAGTGGTCTATTTGCCGATTGCTCCGAGCGCGCTTGAAGGTGTCCGGGCTTTGAAGCGCCGAACTGGTTGATTGCCTTGAGAGGCTGCTTTGCGCTTCTGTTGTGAGGGTTGCGGTGTGCTCCTCTGTTCGGAGAGAGCGCTCTGTGTTTCCATTGACTATAATAACTCCGCGAGGTCCTGGAATCTTGAACTTGAGGTATGCATAATGCGGTACTGCATTGAATCTAGCAAATGTGGTTCGCCCGAGCAGCGCGTGATAACCACTGCGGAATGAGACTATATCAAAGATTAAACTCTTCGCTTCAGAAGTTATCCAGGGATCCAAAGACCACTTCCAGTGTAATTGAGCCTGTGCAATGGGCCTCTACACCTGGAATGACGCCTTTAAATGTCGTTTTTGTGGGTTTGATCCTTGAGGGGTCTATACCCATTTTGCGCACTGTGTCCTGATAAAGAAGGTTCAGGCTGCTGCCGCCATCCATAAGGACTCGAGTGAGGTGAAATCCGTCAATGATTGGGTCTAGGACCAATGCGGCGAATCCGCCATGTCGGATACTAGTGGGGTGGTACCTACGATCGAAGGTGATCGGACAGGAGGACCAAGGGTTGAACTTTGGGGCGACTGGCTCCAACGCATATACGTCCCTGAGCGCACGCTTCCGCTCCCTCTTGGGGATGTGGGTTGCGTATATCATGTTCACCGTCCGCACTTGCGGGGGAAACCTCTTCTGTCCTCCAGTGTGCGGCTGCCGGGGCTCCTCCTCGTCATCGCTATGCGGCCCCTTGTCCTTGTTTTCGGCAATTAACTTGCTGGCCTGCTTGAACACCCAACAATCCCTGTTGGTGTGATTGGATGGCTTGTCTGGGGTGCCGTGTATTTAACACGAGCGATCGAGTATACGGTCCAGGCTGGACGGACCCGGCGTACTTTGTTTGAATGGCTTTTTCCACTGACCGGGTTTAGAGCCTTTGAATCCGGCATTGACTGCCATATCCTCAGTATTTTCACTGTTAATGTGGCGCTTATGTTTGTTGCGACGTGACCTGCTATTGCCGTCCTTGGTATCGGAGGTACCATGGTTCTTTGATATGTTATTACTGCGAGCCAACCAGCTGTATTCTCCCGCACAGAAGCGGGTCATGAGCGTCGTGAGAGCTGCCATAGATTTCGGCTTTTCCTGACCAAGGTGCCAGGCTAGCCACTCGTCTTGGATGATGTGTTTGAAAGCCGCTAAGGCCTCCGCATCCGGACAGTCAACGATTTGATTTTTCTTTGTAAGGAACCGAGTCCAGAATTGCCTGGCCGACTCTTCTGGCTAATGAATTATGTGGCTCAAGTCATCGGCGTCTGGTGGTCGCACATAAGTGCCCTGAAAGTTGTCGAGGAATGCGGCTTCCAGATCTTCCCAACAGCTAATGGAGTCCGCTGGCAAGCTATTAAGCCAATGCCGCGCTGGTCCTTTGAGCTTTAGTGGGAGGTATTTGATGGCGTGTAAGTCATCACCGCGGGCCATGTGGATGTGGAGGAGGAAATCCTCAATCCATACTGCGGGATCTGTTGTGCCGTCGTATGATTCAATATTTACAGGTTTGAAACCTTCTGTGAATTGATGTTCCATTACTTCGTCTGTGAAGCATAAGGGGTGTGTAGCGCCTCTGTATTGGGCTATATCGCGATGCAGCTCGAATGGGTCTTGCCCGCTGTGTTCGGCCCGGTCGGATGTCCTTTTACTGTATCCGGCGTGCCGTTTATCGTCGCGTAGAGTGGTGCGCCGTCGTGATCCGTAGATCGATCTTGCATGCTTTGCTTTGTCCTCCAATAGGTCTCGCAGGTCTGCCGTATCTCCCCATGCCTTTTTATTTGAATGGCGTCGGGGTGGAGGCTGAGCTTTTGGCTGGAATGCCTCTCTATCGCGGCCACGAGGTGGTCGATCAGCCGTATCATACGCTTCTTCCTCCAGTCGGGGTAGTAACCTGCACTTTGGGTAATTCTTGGAGGGGCGCTCGAGTTTATATTCCTCGTCCGCAAGGACTTCAGTCCATCTGTCAGCTAGCAGATCTTGATCAGCTTAAAGCTGCTACTGCTTTTTCTTCAGGCTATTTGCCGTGGCCATAAGCTGGCGCTTGAAGCGCTCTTGTTCGACGGGATCCTCTGGTACGGCGAATTCACCGTCGCCGAGGCTTGCCTCGTCTTCGGAGGGGGGCATGTAATTGTCATCCTCCTCCTCTCCGTCTGTCGCTCTCTCAGGAGAGCTGGCTCCTTCATCCTCCTGCTCTAAATCTTGCTGGAGGGGGTTGTTGTTGTCTTTGGCACTATCCAGAGTGTTATTATCTCCTATGCCGGTATCACCACTTTTTCTTTGGCGGGACTTAGAGCGGCGCTGCTGATGTCGGCGCTTGGGTTGCTTCTTGGAGGGGTCATCCTCCGCTATCTCGTCGCCATTGCCTTCGTTGGGTGTATCCACCATGTATATGTCATATGACGAAGTGGCTTTCTAGTGCCCTATAGGCGCTGGTTCATGTTCTTCTCCTACATCGTCGTCCATACCATCGATGTCTTCGGAGTCGAAGTCGAGCATGTCAGTTAAATCATCGGCAGTGGCTACGAAGTGGGTGGTGGGTGGGCGTCGAATTTCTTCGTCGTCCGCATCCCAATCCTGTTGGCCATAGTCCATCCAGGGCTCTCCTAACAAAGAGAGAGACCTTAGTGAATTCAGAATGTCGCCGAAGGGCGAGTGCTGAAAGATATCCGCGGCGGTGAATTCCATGATCGGCGCCCAATCGGATTCGATTGGCAGGGGCGCGGATGGTTCGGAGTCCAAAAAAGAGTCCGGCACCTTGGAATCACGGGCTGCGCAGAGGATTAGGCTGGTGTTCGGCTCGATCGCCGTTGAGTATGCAGCCCCTGAGGCGGTGTCTAACCACCCGTCCTCGATTGGCGCAGTTGGCTCCGAGCTAAGGGTAGGAGCTGATGCGGGCGCGGCCTCTGGGGTACTTTTCAGCGACAGAGCTAGGTCATACCCATCGTGACAGTGCGGCGCGCCCGGCTATGGCTCGAATCCGTCAAAGATCAAGTCTCCGTGGATGTCGGCCATGTAGTTCAAACTTCCAAATCTGACCTGATGGCTAGGGGCGTAGCTTTCAATCTGCTCCAGATGGCCAAGTGAATTAGCCCGCAGTGGAAAGCCGCCGAATACGAAGATCTGTCCGGGGAGAAAAGTCTCACCCTGGACCGTATCGCTATCGATGATAGTAGGAGCCATCAAGCCTAACGGCGACGACACAGAGGAACTCTCAATGAAAGCACCAATGTCGGTGTCAAAACCGGCGGGTCTCGGGTAGGGGGTCCCGAACTGTGCGTCTAGGCCGGATGGTAACAGGAGACAGGGGACACAATGTTTTACCCAGGTTCGGGCCCTCTTGATGGAGGTAAAACCCTACGTCCTGCTTGATTGATATTGATGATATGGGTAGTACAAGAGTAGATCTACCACGAGATCAGAGAGGCTAAACCCTAGAAGCTAGCCTATGGTATGATTGTATGTTGTGATTGTTGTCCTACGGACTAAAACCCTTCGGTTTATATAGACACCGGAGAGGGTTAGGGTTCCACAAGGTCGGTTACAAAGGAGGAGATATCCATATCCGTATTTCCTAGCTTGCCTTCCACGCCAAGTAGAGTCCCATCCGGACACGAGACGAAGTCTTCAATCTTGTATCTTCATAGTCCAACAGTCCGGCCAAAGGATATAGTCCGGCTGTCCGGAGACCCCGTAATCCAGGACTCCCTCACACATAAAGCTTGAAAAGGTTTGAAAACGCTCATCCACGGACATCTTACGAATAATAAAGTAGCAGTTTTCAAGTTTCATGCCAGAAGATCAGTCAGAAATCAACTAACATGTATGTTGGTCTAGAGAGCTGCACTGGCGTCATAGGCAGCTTGATTGGCCTCACGCACTGTCTTCATCCGCTCCATCATCAGGCCTGCTTGGCATATAGCTTCTTTAGCAGCGCGCGCCTGATCCTCCAGGACATGATGGATGACGAATAGCGGAGATGGTGGAACAGTCGCAGCAGTATAAGGATATGAAGTATGGAGTTGCACAGATGAAGCAGGATCTTGAGCAGTCGACGCTGGAGGACGTTCAGTTGACATAGGATTGGCAAAAGTGGCAGGGGCCCGATTGAGGTCTCCAGTCTGTTGGGTCACCAGTTCGGGCACTGATGTCGTCTGAGCTATTTTGCCGGCCGGCGCCCTCCTGCCCGAGCTCCTGCCTCTCCTTCCCGAAGGCCTATGGGGCATATCTTCGTCGTTGTCTGGAAGTTCAATAACATGTTGCGGCGCTGCAAATGACTCGACCGTAAGATAACAGTCGGCCTACAATTCAATTGGCAAAATAGAAGCAAGATGGCAGAGTCATGCGTGCTTAGGAGGTGGCAACATCTTCCATTTCCGCATCGTCTTCATCTCTATAAATATCCATGAAAGTCCCAGAAGTAGCGGCACTGCAAGTTCCCCAACTCACTCGGTCAAGCAAGAAAACGAGTCGACAGCTACTTAAGAGGTTCTTGAATAAAGAGAGAAAACAATACGCTTACCCGGAGGCGATGGGAACGTCAACCTTGATCTTAGGCAGGGTCTTCCGAGGTTTGGGAGCTGCAACCTTGGGTTGCTTCGTGGCCTTTTCAGTCAGAACAGGGGAGGAAGTCCGAGTGCGCTTTGAGGTATGCGCGACCGCTTTGCCACAGATGCTGGTTGGATCATGGGTCTGCTTGGAGCGCCTTTCAGTGCCAGGTGGATAGTCGACCTCCTCCCCGTCACTTGAGTCCTCGCTCTCCTCCCCGTCTTCATCATCGGATTTCCAGTCACCACTTTCACCTCTGCTCGCCTCTCCTTCCTGATCCTGCTCCCCATTGGACATCGAGTACATCTCGGTGTAAACCTGCAAGGCAAAGAATAGCATAGACATTAGTCAGGCACAAGGACAGTTACAAATCAGAATGAAGAAACACTCGGCAGTAAAGGACAGACCTTTTTAGGTCCATTGTCAGCGTTGAATGGAAGGACTCACCTGGACCCCCTGGGGTTGTCTTTGCTTCCAGTGATGTCCTGCAACCACTGCTCCACCATTTCCCTAGTGACCTCCTCCGGGTGGATCCGAGCGGTGTCTTCAATACCCGAGTACATCCACATAGGATGATCACGGGCCTGGAGTGGCTGGATGCATTGACTAAGAATACCTCCAGCAAGTCCATCCCAGTCACGCCATCACGGACTAATTGGACTACTCGTTCCATCAGCATATTCACCTCCGCTTTCTCTGCCGGAGTTACTTTCAAAGAAGTGGGCTGCTGGATGCTACCTCTTGAGCACTGCATTGGTTTTCCCTTGAAGAGGAAAGGGTGGTGCAGTAAAGCGAAGTAAGTATTTCCCTCAATTTTTGAGAACCAAGGTAACTCCAGTAGGAGACCACGCGCGAGTCACCTTGTACCTACACAAAAAAATAGGAACCTCGCAACCAACGCAAGAAAGGGGTTCTCAATCCCTTCATGGCCACTTGCAAGAGTGAGATCTGATAAGATGATAATAATAAGATAAGTATTTTTGGTATTTTTATGATATAGATTGAAAGTAAAGATTTCAAAATAAAATAGATTGGAAACTTGTATGATCGAAAATAGACCCGGGGGCCATAGGTTTCACTAATGGCTTCTCTCAAGATAGCATAAGTATTACGGTGGGTGAACAAATTACTGTCAAGCAATTGATAGAAAAGTGAATAATTATCAGAATATCTAGGCATGATCATGTATATAGGAATCACGTCCGTGACAAGTAGACCGACTCCTGCCAGCATCTACTACTATTACTCCACACATCGACCGCTATCCAGCATGCATCTAGAGTATTAAGTTCATAAGAACAGAGTAACACCTTAAGCAAGATGACATGATGTAGAGGGATAAACTCATGAAATATGATATAAACCCCATCTTTTTATCCTCTATGGCAACAATACAATATGTGTCGTTTCCCTTTCTGTCACTGGGATCAAGCACTGCAAGATTGAACCCAAAGCTAAGCACTTCTCCCATTGCAAGAAAGATCAATCTAGTAGGCCAAACCAAACTGATAATTCGAAGAGACTTTCAAAGATAAACCAATCATACATAAAAGAATTCAGAGAAGATTCAAATATTGTTCATAGATAATCTGGATCATAAACCCACAATTCATCGGATCTCGACAAACACACCGCAAAAATAAGGGTTACATCGAATAGATCTCCAAGAGAATCGAGGAGAACATTGTATTGAGATCCAAAGAGAGAGAAGAATCCATCTAGCTAATAACTATCGACCCGAAGGTCTGAGGTAAATTACTCACACATCATTGGAGGGGCCATGGAGTTGATGTAGAGGCCCTCCGTGATCGATGCCCCCTCCGACGGAGCTCCGGAAAAGTCCCCAAGATGGGATCTATTGGGTACAGAAGGTTGCGACGGCGGAAATAGGGTTTCGTGGTGCTCTTGGATGTTTGTGGGGTATGTGAACATATATAGGAGGAAGAAGTAGGTCGGTGGAGCTACGAGGGGCCATGAGGGGGGAGTGCGCGCCCAGGGGGGTAGGCGCGCCCCTGCCTCGTGGCCGCCTCGTTGATTGCTGGACGTCCACTCCAAGTCCTCTGGATCACGTTTGTTCCAAAAATCACGTTCCCAAAGGTTTCATTCCGTTTGGACTCCGTTTGATATTCCTTTTCTATGAAACACTGAAATAGGCAAAAAAACAGCAATTTGGGCCGGGCCTCCGGTTAATAGGTTAGTCCCAAAAATAATATAAAAGTGTAAAATAAAGCCCATTAACATCCAAAATAGGTAATATAATAGCATGGAACAACAAAAATTATAGATACGTTGGAGATGTATCAGCATCCCCAAGCTTAATTCCTGCTCGTCCTCGAGTAGGTAAATGATAAAAACAGAATTTTGATGTGGAATGCTTTCTAGAATATTCTTCAATGTATTTTTCTCTATTGTGGCATGAATGTTTAGATCCGAAAGATTTAAGATAAAAGTTTATTGTTGACATAAAAAATAGTAATACTCCAAGTATGCTAATCAAGCAATTATGTGTTATCAAAATACCATAGCCAAAGAAAACTTATCCCTACAAAGTCATATAGTTTGGTCATGCTTCATTTTCGTCACACAAAATGCTCTCATCATGCACAATCCCGATGACAAGCCAAGCAATTGTTTCATACTTAGCCTTTTCAAACTCTTTCAACTTTTACGCAATATATGAGCGCGAGCCATGGACATAGCACTATGGGTGGAATAGAATATGATGATTGAGGTTGTGTGAGAAGACAAAAAGGGAGAAAGTCTCACATTGACGCGGCTAATCAATGGGCTATGGAGATGCCCACCGATTGATGTCAATGCAAGGAGTAGGGATTGCCATGCAACGGATGTGCTAGAGCTATAAATATATGAAAGCTCATCAAAGAAACTAAGTGGCTGTGCATTCAACTCGCTTGCTCACGAAGACCTAGGGCATTTGAGGAAGCCCATCATTCGAATATACAAGCCAAGTTCTATAATGAAAAAAATCCGACTAGTATATGAAAGTGAAAAAATAAGAGACTCTCTATCATGAAAATCATGGTGCTACTTTGAAGCACAAGTGTGGAAAAAGGATATAACATTGTCCCTTCTCTCTTTTTCTCTCATTTATTATTATTATTATTATTTTCTTTTTTTATTTGGGCCTTCTTTCTCTTTTTTCTTTCTTTTGGCCTCTTTTTCTTCTTCTCTTTTTTTTCGTCCGGAGTCTCATCCCGACTTGTGGGGGAATCATAGTCTCCATCGTCCTTTCCTCACATGGGACAATGCTCTAATGATGATCATCACACTTCTATTTTCTTACAACTCAAGAATTACAACTCGATACTTAGAAAAAAAATATGACTCTATGTGAATGCCTCCGGCGGTGTACCGGGATCGCGATGAATCCAGAGTGACATGTATGAAAAAATTATGAACGGTGGCTTTGCCACAAATACGATGTCAAATACATGATCATACAAAGCAATATGACAATGATGATGCGTGTCATAATAAATGGAACGGTGGAAAATGGCATGGCAATATATATCGGAATGGCTATGTAAATGCCATAATAGGTATGTATGGTGGCTGTTTTGAGGAAGATATAAGGAGGCTTATGTGTGATAGATCGTATCATATCACGGGGTTTGGATGCACCGGCTAAGTTTGCACCAATTCTCAAGGTGAGAAAGGCGATGCACGGTACCGAAGAGGCTAGCAATGGTGGAAGGGTGAGAGTGCGTATAATCCACAGACTCAACATTAGTCATAAAGAACTCACATACTTATTGCAAAAATCTACAAGTCATCAAAACCAAGCACTACGCGCATGCTCCTAGGGGGATAGATTGGTAGGAAAAGACCATCGCTCGTCCCCGACCGCCACTCATAAGGAAAGCGATCAAAGAACACCCCATGCTTCAAATTTGTCACATAACGTTCACCATACATGCATGCTACGGGACTTGCCAACTTCAACACACATATTCATCAGTTTCACAATTACTCAACTAGCACACTTCTAATATTACCACCTTTATATCTCAAAACCATCTATCAAGCATCCAACTTCTCTTATAATTTAAAATTTGTAACCAAATTGAATTACCATGATGTTCTAAAGACTCTCAAAATAATATAAGTGAAGTACGAGAGTTCATCAATTTCTATAAAATAAAGCCACCACCGTTCTCTAAAAGATATAAGCGAAGCACTAGAGCAAAAACTATATAGCTCAAATGATATAAGTGAAGCCAATAGAGTATTCTAATAAATTCCAATTCATGTGTGTCTCTCCCAAAAGGTGTGTACAGAAAGGATGATTGTGGTAAACTAGAAATCAAAGACTCAAATCATACAAGACGCTCCAAGCAAAACACATATTATGTGGCGAATAAATTATAGCTCCAAGTAAAGTTACCGATAGACGAAGACGAAAGAGGGGATGCCTTCCGGGGCATCCCCAAGCTTAGGCTTTTTGGTGTCCTTGGATTTTACCTTGGGGTGCCTTGGTCATCCCCAAGCTTAGGCTCTTGCCACTCCTTGTTCCATAATCCATCAAATCCTTACCCAAAACCTGAAAACTTCACAACACAAAACTTAAAAGAAAATCTTCGTGAGCTCCGTTAGTAAAAGAAAACAAACCACCACTTCAAGGTACTGTAATGAACTCATTCTTTATTTATATTGGTGTTAAACCTACTGTATTCCAACTTTTCTATGGTTCATAAACTCTATTATAGCCATAGATTCATCAAAATAAGCAAACAACACACGAAAAATAGAATCTGTCAAAAACAGAACAGTCTGTAGTAATCTGTAGGTTTCGAATACTTCTGGAACCCCAAAAAATTCTAAAATAAATTGCTAGACGTGAGGAGTTTATCTATTACTCATCTGCAAAAAGAATTAACTAAATATCACTCTCTAGTAAAAAAATGGCAGCGAATCTCGTGAGCGCTAAAGTTTCTGTTTTTTACAGCAAGATCACAAAGACTTTCCCCAAGTCTCCCCAAAGGTTCTACTTTGCACAAACACTAATTAAAAGCATAAAACCACATCCAAACATAGTCTAGATGAATTATTTATTACTAAAGAAGAGAAAAAGGCAAGAAACAAAAATAAAAGTGGGTTGCCTCCCAACAAGCGCTATCGTTTAACGCCCCTAGCTAGGCATTGATAATATCAATGATGCTCACATATAAGGCAAGAATTGAAGCACAAAAGAGAGCATCATAAAACACGTGACAAACACATCTAAGTCTAATATACTTCCTATGCATAGGCATCTTATAGGCGAACAAATTATCATAGCAAGCAAAAACTAGCATATGCAAGAAAGCGGAAAGAGACAATAGCAATCTGAACATAACGAGAGGTAATTTAGTAACATGAAAATTTCTACAACCATATTTTCAGCTCTCATAATAATTACATGTCGGATCATAAGCAAATTCAACAATATAGCTATCACAAACCATATTATTAACACGATCCACATGTATGCAAATTTTACACTCTTCCAAAATAGTGGGATTAACTTAACTAAAGTCATGACCTCTCCAAACCCACTTTTATCAAAAACTTCATAAGATTGAACATTCTCCAAATATGTGGGATCTAAAGTTGACACTCTCCCAAACCCACTTTCAATATTATTGCAAACATTATTATCAATCTCATATTCATCATGGGGCTTAAATAAATTTTCAAGATCATAAAAAGAATCACCCCAATCATGATCATTGCAACAAATAGTAGTCATAGCAAAACTAGCATCCCCAAGCTTGAGGTTTTGCATATCATTGACACGATTGTCATTAAGAGAATTTATAATAACATCATTAAAATCATGCTTTTCATCGAAGGAACTATCAAGTATGGGTGCAATAGCAATGATCTCAGGTTTAACATAAGGAACTATAGCAAACTCATCTTCATAAATATTGGCATCATGGCCACAAGAATAGCAAGCATCATGTTCATCAAGGGATATTTATATCAAATCATCAGAATCATAATTATCTATAGATTCATGCATATCATTGTTTTCTTCCGAAGCAATGGTCATTCTTTCAATAAATTCTATGATATAGACATTATGAGCATAGTTTTCATATCAATATTTAAGTATGTCAAAATTTTCAGATTCGTAGAGAGTAATATCATACTTTTCAATCAAAGAAGCAACTTCATAAGCACCCTTAAAAGCAACAAATTCTTCAATTTGTTCGATATCGTAGTAACTATAAACACTCTTTGCATCAGAAGATAAGATTTCATTATCATTAAACTCTCTTAGGTAGGGGAGGTGTTTTTAGGGTTCTTAGAGCAACAAGTAAAATCACAAATTTCACAAAGATTCCAAGCATAACACAGCAAATTGTTTATTTGATCCCATAAGAGTCTCCCTTTTTCAGATAAATGGTGACGCACAAAATGATCATGCTCATCTAAAGATTTCGCATCAACTAGTCTAGTTGGGGTTTTAGCACAAGCACATAAGGATCGAAGATGATCCAAGTAGAACACTTTAAGTGGTTCCATATCAATAGATTTTTAGCAAGCAAAGATGCAAGCAAATGGAAGGCACATGGAAACACAAACAAAGATACATAGGGGAAGAATGCGAAGAAAAGGCAAAGGTTTTCGAAAATCGTTTTAGAAGTGGGGGAGAGGAAAATGAGAGGCAAATGGCAAATAATGTAATGCGAGGGATAAGAGTTTGTGATGGGTACTTGGTATGTCTTGACTTGTGCATAGATCTCCCCGGCAACGGTGCCAGAAATCCTTCTTGCTACCTCTTGAGCACTGCATTGGTTTTCCCTTGAAGAGGAAAGGGTGGTCCAGTAAAGCAGCATAAGTATTTCCCTCAGTTTTTGAGAACCAAGGTATCAATCCAGTACGAGACCACGCACGAGTCACCTCGTACCTACACAAACAAATAAGAACCTCGCAACCAACGCAATAAAGGGGTTGTCAATCCCTTCACGGCCACTTGCAAGAGTGAGACTGATAGAGATGATAATAATAAGATAAGTATTTTTGGCATTTTTATGATATAGATTGAAAGTAAAGATTGGAAAATAAAATAGATTGGAAACTTGTATGATGGAAAATAGACCCTGGGGCCATAGGTTTCACTAGTGGCTTCTCTCAAGATAGCATAAGTATTACGGTGGGTGAACAAATTACTGTCGAGCAATTGATAGAAAAGCGAATAATTATGAGAATATCTAGGCATGATCATGTATATAGTCATCACGTCTGTGATAAGTAGACCGACTCCTGCTTCCATCTACTACTATTACTCCACACATCGACCACTATCCAGCATGCATCTAGAGTATTAAGTTCATAAGAATAGAGTAACACCTTAAGCAAGATGACATGATGTAGAGGGATAAACTCATGCAATATGATATAAACCCCATCTTTTTATCCTTGATGGCAACAATACAATACGTGTCGTTTCCCTTTCTGTCACTGGGATCGAGCACCGCAAGATTGAACCCAAAGCTAAGCACTTCTCCCATTGCAAGAAAGATCAATCTAGTAGGCCAAACCAAACTGATAATTCGAAGAGACTTGCAAAGATAAACCAATCATACATAAAAGAATTCAGAGAAGAATCAAATATTGTTCATAGATAATCTGGATCATAAACCCAAAATTCACCGGATCTTGACAAACACACCGCAAAAAGAAGAGTTTCATCGAATAGATCTCCAAGAGAATCGAGGAGAACTTTGTATTGAGATCCAAAGAGAGAGAAGAAGCCATCTAGCTAATAACTATGGACCCGAAGGTTTGAGGTAAACTACTCACACATCATCGGAGGGGCCATGGAGTTGATGTAGAGGCCCTCCTTGATCGATGCCCCCTCCGGTGGAGCTCCGAAAAAGGCCCCAAGATGGATCTCTTGGGTACAGAAGGTTGCGGCGGTGGAAATAGGGTTTCGTGGTGCTCCTGGATGTTTGCGGGGTATGTGAACATATATAGGAGGAAGAAGTAGGTCGGTGGAGCTACGAGGGGCCCACGATTGGGGAGGGCGCACCTAGGGGGTAGGCGCGCCCCCTTCCTCGTGGCCGCCTCGTTGATTGCTTGACGTCCACTCCAAGTCCTCTGGATCACGTTTGTTCCAAAAATCACATTCCCGAAGGTTTCATTCCTTTTGGACTCCGTTTGATATTCCTTTTCTATGAAACACTGAAATAGGCAAAAAAACAGCAATTTGGGCTGGGCCTCCGGTTAATAGGTTAGTCCCAAAATAATATAAAAGTGTAAAATAACGCCCATTAACATCCAAAACTGATAATATAATAGCATGGAACAATCAAAAACTATAGATATGTTGGAGATGTATCACTGGACTCGCTCCATGGAGAAGGGAGGAAGACTAGTCGACTGGCCAGGAGTTGGTTGGTCCTTGCAGTAAAACTAGGGCGATTGCCACCCTCTAACCGATTCAGGAAGAATCACAGCTGGAAAAGTACTTTTGCCTCCCATCTGAATCCCTAGAACTCCACACATCTGGATCACATGCATCCTCTCATCACTCGGATTAGCCATTTTCATAGACTGAGAGCGACAGGTAAAGATGTGTTTGAAGAGATCCCAGTGCGGTCGACAGGCCAGGAAATTTTCACACATGGAAACGAATGCAGCGAGGTACGTGATGGTGCTGGGGGTAAAGTGATGAAGTTGGGCTCCAAAAAAGTTCAGAAAACCCCAGAAGAAAGGATGAGGGGGCAGAGAGAAACCACGGTCTACGTGAGTCGCGAGGAGGACACACTCACCCTTCTGCGGCTGCGGCTCGATCTCGTTACCAGGCAGCCTCCAAGATCCGTGGGCAATCAAGCCCCGTTAGACCGGATCCTCCACATCCTCTTGCTGAATTCTAGACCGAATCCAGTCGCCCTGGATCTAGCCGGGTGGCAGGCCAGACCTCGAGGAAGATCCCCCTGACTCGTCTTCTTGCCCTTCGGCTTCGCCATCGCCGTCGCCTTCTTGGCATGCTCTAGGGCCGCCATCTTGTCCTTCCCCATCACCCCGGACTGTTCATGGGTGGAGCGGTGGCGTCGAGAGTGGAGGAGGGCGAGGTCGAGAAGCAGGGGAAGAAGAAGAATGGGATGCATTGTGCAGACACACAGGCCACGACACCTTTTATTAGTCCACTTCCGAGTGGCCGACATGTGGGCCCGGGAGATCCTGTCAAATCCTGCAACAGCCACGTGCTCTGTACGTGGCGAAAAAGGCAACACGGAGATCGAGGCACCCCTGCCTAATCTGCCCCGTTTACTACGACACTCTCCGTCCCGCGCGCTTTCCCAAATTTCGAATCCCGTGAGATCCGGAAATGGCAGCGCAACCAGTCACGCCCAAGATTTCATACCACTCCTACACTCGAAGCATACTAGGGTAAGTTCACTCGACAAACTCTGAATGGATCAAGGCGACTGAAAATAAATTTGAAGTTCCATCGTGGTTCACCGACCCAGTTAAGATGCCCCCGAAGCATAAGAATTGGGTCGGAACCATCTTCAACCTCTTCTCCCCTCAGACCTCGATCCATTCGGGGGCTAATGACGATGACATGTACCTAGGGTAGGACAATAGGCCTGACCTAGATGCCCTTCCCAAGGACACTACCCTAAGATCAACGGCATTCAAAGCATATCAGCATCCACCGACTGGAATCACCTCAGAGTGAAACCCACTTGACCAACAACTCCACTCGGATAACCCAATTCCATTCGACCAGTATATCATCATTCGACCATACAAGAAACCACTCAGAGTATAGAAGATCTAAAGTCACTCAGGATGGCAACGGTCAGGCGTTCACTCCGTAGGGTTAATGATCATTTATATGTCTTTATTGCTGGCGTTACCAGTAACGTCTCACCTTAATGTACATTGAACTCCTTGTAATGTGGGCTGGCTGGGGTCCTGGCGCACTCTATAGAAGCCACCCCCTCCATTGAGACAAGGGTTCGCACCCCCTATAATTTCACGCATAATCCAGTCGACCGCCTCCGAGCACCGAGACGTAGGGCTTTTACTTCCTTTGAGAAGGGCCTGAACTCATAAATCTTGCATGCACAACCTCATCGTAGCTAGGATGGTGCCTCCTCCTACGTACTCTCTAATCTACTGTCAGACTTAGAACCACAACATTGTTTGCTCTAGACCATGGTAGTTTCAAAGAATCAAATGCACTACTTCCCCATGTTTACCTTACAAATTCCAAAAAAGTTGCCATGGTACAATCATTTTTCCCAAATAAATTGCCATTTCCTTGTATAAACAAAATTGGTTGTTTTATAGTTGCCAAGGCTAAGTTCATCAGATGTTTCTCAAGTTGGATGGAATTTTTTCAGTGACCAGGGAAAAGCAACATTCCTAAAATTGTTTTTCATAAGAATATGTCATGGCAATGTGTGATTTTTGAGTGTCATCAGTTGGGACGATGCAACAAGATAACAAATACTCCCTCCATACCAAAATAAGTGTATCAAACTTAGTACAATTTTATACTAAAGTTAGTACAAAGTTGAGACACTTATTTTGAGACGGAGGGAGTATGTGTATTGCAATCCTTTTATATTACCGAACCACCTGCAATTTCTAAACCTTTTATGTGTTCTTATAAAACATGGCAATTTTGGTTATCTTTCCATGTTTTATAGATAGTTTTTTGCCAATAAAAATTGAGCTTGTTCGTTATAGTCCATGGTAAAATAATTAGGAAGTGTTTTTGAAAACCATGGCAATTATTTTGTAATTTTTCTAAGGCATTTTGTAAAACTACATGACATTTTTGAAGAGCTTGGCATTTTTATTATTAAGAACATGAAATTTTTATTATTAACAGCATGTGTTTTTTAATTTATAGGTAGGTGAATTTATTTTAAATGGCATGGCAATTTTTATTTCTAAATCATGACATTTTTCTTGTGGTTTTTGTTTTGACAAATAAAATACACAGTATGGCAATTTTAAAAAACTATCGTCACAATATTATTATTAAGAACATGTCATTTTTATTATTAATAGAATGAGACTTTTACTATTCAGATCATGCCATTTTTTTATTTAGAGCATGACATTTCTATTATTTAAGAACTTTTTTGTGTTTTCTAATTCATACTGCTAACATGACAAACTTTTATATTTTTCTTGTATTTTCACATGGTAGTTTTGTATTGGTCAATGGAAAAAAGAAAGAAAAAATGTTCATGGCAAATGTTCCATATGTTTTCATGGCAACTTTTTGAGGGTTTTTTGTACACATGGCAATTTTTTCCGAAAATAGGTTCCCATGGGCAAATTGTAACCCACAACATTTTTGTAGGAATGTTTTTGAAATGTCTACACGGCAATTTTGTAGATACGGCACAAGATCCATTAGAGAGGGGTCCCACGGCCTCTACCTGGGCCCACCACGCGAGCATGGGCACGTGGTGGAACTGCGTTTGCCCATGTTGCTCCTTTCCAGCACCTCTCGACGCTTATATTTTTGGTCTGGTCCAAAAAATCTTACGCTTCGAGGAGTTTTTCTATTTCTGCCACCCAACCTTTCCGTTTCTTGGCCATCCAATCTTAAGGATTTTTTGGGTACTCTGTTGGAAGGGGAAATCATCACGGTGACCATCTCCATCAACTTTAAAGTCACCATGATCGCTCATGAGTAGTTTCCTTTGTACTATTGGTCCATAGTAGTAGCTAGTTAGTTTCTCTCCCTTGTTCTGAATACAAAGATCAAATGAGCTGCTATGAATGATTGTGATCCATCTGATGTAAATTTTGGTGTCTTTGTTGTCGTGTGATGAATTTTCACTTTATGATCAGATCTATACATGAATTCTTTTGAGATCAATTTGGTTTCTTTTTGGATCAATTTGGTTTTTGTTGCATGGCTCTTATACATATACGCTTTCCAATCTATTTGTCTTTCTTTGGTCAAGTTTGATAAATGATCTCCAAGAGGGAGTTGTGTATGATAATTGGGTTCAATCTTACAAGTAATCTACCACAGTGACAAAAGTAGAAAAAGACTTATATCATGTTGTTTCCACTAGGGATAAAAATATGTTTGCGTAATTGTCCTTTGAACGCAGGGTGAAGATAATATTTCATCTACTTCATGTCATCATACTTAATGCAATACTCTATTTTATTACTTAATACTTCAAGGTGCATGCTCGATAGTGGTCTTGGGTGGAGTATTAGCTATATATGTCGTTGGATAATGGTATATATATGTTTGAATGTGATGCTCACATGTAATTATGCCATGTATAATAACAGTCATAAAAACAGTAATTTAATTGCTACAAAACTGTAATTTTTTGACCACACCATGCTATCTTTTGGAGAAAAACCACTAGTGAACATATGGTTCCTGGCCCATTCCTCTTCCTATTCCTTCCAACCTCAATCAACACTCTTTTACAATTCCTTAATTTTACTTTTCTGTTGCAATCAATATTCCATACACATTCGTATTTTATCCTTGTAACTACCAAGGCTAGTGAGAGTAACAATCTTGTTAGTTTCATTGTGGGCCAAGGCAGTATTGTAGTTGCGGGCCAAGGTCATCCATTTTCAAGGAAAATTGATGTTTGCTACAAACCATTGTACTTGGGGGGCCTAACACCTTCATAGTTAAGAGTAAGCAGTGCCGAAGTTCTTGATTCTTAATCTTCGAATCGAAGGACAGATGCACGTCGTCAATGCGGGTCTTAGCTAGGCTCTCCAACTCAAGCCCCCTTGCATTAAGGGCATCCTTCACCTATTAGGTTCTTTTTGGGGAACATAGTAGAAAACAAAAAATTTCTCCCTACGAACAACCAGGCAATATGAAGAGGTATATCAGGTTTAGATCAACGATCGTTACAGACTCCGGAGTGCTGCGAAAGTAGATGAGTCGGTGTAGATCATACTTGGAGTCCCTCGAGTATCGATCATGATCTCGCGAACCACCCTCGAACGGAAGACCGAAAGCATGACTTGTCTACTCCGTTGCAAGCATACGGTCTTCACGATCCAGCAGCGCTTCGCCGTCTAGAGCTAATCGTTGCTGGAGAATTAGAGGGAGGAGATTAGAACCACACGGGGTTTCTAAATATGAGGGTTAGAGGTGGCTAGGGCTAGCTCTAATTACACAACTAGGACCAACCAGAATTAGAACTAGATCAAATAGAGGAGACTCCAAAACTTGTATTAACAATAGAGCAAAATCCCCTAGTATATATAGGTTTGAGGGAAGAGAGGGGGCAACCACCAAAGGGGAAGGAGTCCCCTTTGGTGCGCCAGCCTGGGGGGGTCCAACTCCCACCCCAAGTAGGATTCGGCCCCCCTTGATAGGAAAGGGGGGCGCCACTTCCATATGGGCCTTTGTGGCCCATATCTCGTTCCACCACTTGGCCTTTTAAGGCCCACTGATATTAATTTAAATATATAAATGTTCTAAATATTTTCATACCATTATATACATAATTTAACATCTCCAGAAACATTTTCCATTGATATTCACCCGGTATTACCCGATATTCACTAAAACCATTCCGGTGACCCCGAAACGCTTCCGGAACCTCTCAAAACTATTCTGGATATTAATGAAACAATTCCACAAATATATTCTCATCACTCCCGTCACACTCAGCAGATCGTGATTACCTTAAGCTTGTAACCCGGTAGGTTTGGTAAATCATAGACATGAACGAAACCCCTTCATTCAATGACCGATAGCGGAACCATGGACATCCATATCGGTCCCTATGATTACATGAATGATATTTGAGTGAACCTTTGATTATCATGTGATATTCCCTCTTCTTCATGATAGTTTACAAAACCCGATGAGCATTGGTATCCTCCCAAGTCAACACCATGCTCACTATACCATTGCTCCCGTTATCGGTTTTGTTCTTCTTTCTCGTTGACGTGTTCTAGCATCCCCGTGACGTAATACAAATCGTCATTGAACATCAAGCGTGCAGACCCTACGGGTTCGAGAACTATGTAGACATGACCGAGACACATCTCCGGTCAATAACCAATAGCGGAACCTGGATGCTCATATTGGTTCCTACATATTCTACGAAGATCTTTATTGGTCAAACCGCATGACAACATACGTTGTTCCCTTTTTCATCGGTATGCTACTTGCCCGAGATTCGATCATCGGTATCATTATACCTAGTTCAATCTCATCACCGACAAGTCTCTTTACTCGTTCCGTAATGCATCATCCCATAACTAACTCATTAGTCACATTGCTTGCAAGGCTCATAGTGATGTGCATTACCGAGAGGGCCCAGAGATATCTCTCCGATACACGGAGTGAAAAATCCTAATCTCGATCTATGCCAACTCAACAAACACCATCAGAGACACCTGTAGAGCATCTTTATAATCACCCAATTACGTTGTGACGTTTGATAGCACACAAGTTGTTCCTCCCGTATTCGGGAGGTGCATAATCTCATAGTCAGAGGAACATGTATAAGTCATGAAGAAAGAAATAGCGATAAAACTAAACGATCATTATGCTAAGCTAACAGATGGGTCTTGTCCATCACATCATTCTCTAATGATGTGATCCCGTTCATCAAATGACAACACATGTCTATGGTTAGGAAACTTAACCATCTTTGATTAATGAGCTAGTCTAGTAGAGGCATACTAGGGGCACTCTGTTTGTCTATGTATTCACACATGTACTAATTTTCCGGTTAATACAATTCTAGGCTGAATAATAAACATTTATCATGATATAAGGAAATATAAATAACAACTTTATTATTGCCTCTAGGGCATATTTCCTTCATTATTATATTTCCCTTATTCATAATTAAGAGTTTGTATTTCATGCTATAAGTTCTATGATCCTAGAATATGTGATTCAATGGAAAACTCATATGCACGTGTGAAATGATAAACGGTAAACAATAGGTTCCTAGTCTCGCCTCTAAGACTGGCTCAAGTGTTGTTGGTGATCAAGTTTTTCGGATCTTAGGATATCATTAAGTGTAATGATAGTCCTAAAACAACACTGAGCGTATGACTTTAGAAGAACGGTCATATTGAGTCAACCCAAACTTGTCTGTCATACTTTGTGATTATATCGTTTGAAACCATCTGTTATAACACGAAGTGTTAGCATGTGTTTTAGTTCCTCAGACCATGAGAGTGTCTTGGTCACTTCCTACCAGATGGGTTTTCTCAAATGTCATCTGTAACAAGGTGATCATAACGACAACTTTCAGGCTCACTGGAAAGTTTGACAAGTGACCGGATAGCTTGAGAGTGGGATTTGCTCCTCCGACGATGGAGAGATATTCCTAGGGCCCTCTCAGTGTGATTGAATCCATCATCGGCTGGTGTCGGTGTCAAAACCGGTGGATCTCGGGTAGGGGGTCCCGAACTGTGCGTCTAGGCCGGATGGTAATAGGAGGCAAGGGACACGAAGTTTTACCCAGGTTCGGGCCCTCTTGATGGAGGTAAAACCCTACGTCCTGCTTGATTAATATTGATGATATGGGTAGTACAAGAGTAGATCTACCACGAGATCGGAGAGGCTAAACCCTAGAAGCTAGCCTATGGTATGATTGTTGTTGTGTATGTTGTCCTACGGACTAAAACCCTCCGGTTTATATAGACACCGGAGAGGGTTAGGGTTACACAAAGTCGGTTACAATGGTAGGAGATCTACATATCCGTATCGCCAAGCTTGCCTTCCACGCCAAGGAAAGTCCCTTCCGGACACGGGACGAAGTCTTCAATCTTGTATCTTCATAGTCCAGGAGTCCGGCCGAAGGTATAGTCCGGCTATCCGAACACCCCCTAATCCAGGACTCCCTTAGTAGCCCCTGAACCAGGCTTCAATGACGACGAGTCCGGCGCGCGGATTGTCTTTGGCATTGCAAGGCGGGTTCCTCCTCCAAGTACTTCATAGAAGATTTTGAACACAAAGATAGTGTCTGGCTCTGCAAAATAAGTTTCCACATATTGCCATAGAGAGAATAATATTTACACAAATCTAATCTGCTGACGTATTCCGTAGTGTGACACACCATGGCCAAGCCTTTATCCGAGTCATTTTATTATCCCACCTCAGCGCGTCATGCGAGGCGGTTTCCTTGGCACGTCTTGTTAAAGCAGAGATCGTGCCCCCTTATTCCGGGATTCTCATCAATACGGGCGTGAGTAACCCAACCGCTTCTAGGACTCCTAGATTATAGGCAAGTCCAAACGGACACGGAGAGGACGCTTGATATTCACCCTCTTTATAAAGGTACAAGGCTTTTATTTTTCCCTCCCATGCTCATTCGAATCCTTCCCCCACCTCAAGCTCAAACGCCCAAAGTTCACGTCAGGTGCTCCGAACCTTCAGTCATGTCCGAATCTAGCCTTCAAGGCCGATGGGTGCCTTCCTCCGTCACGGAGGAAGACATCAAAATGTTGAGGGAGGCCAGATATCTGACCGCCGAGATCATGCATCGGCTGCCTCCCCGAGGGCAGGCCGTCCCCACCCCCGAACCCAACAAAAACGTCGTGTTCGTTCCCACTTCCTCCGAGGTCTAGGCCTTGCCCTGGATCCTTTCGTCAGGGGTTTGATGTTTTATTATGGGCTAGACTTCCATGATCTAGCTCCGGACTCCTTTCTTCATATCACGACATTCATTGTCGTGTGCGAGGCCTTCCTCCGGGTTACCCCTCACTTTGGCCTATGGCTCAAGACCTTTGAAGTAAAGCCGAAGATGATCGAGGGGCAACATGCAGCGTGTGGAGGTGCCTCAATACGCAAGATGACGGGAGCTCCGTGGCCCAAAGGTTCCATCCCAGAGGTGTCTGAATTGTGGTAACAGGAGTGGTTCTACATCACGGCTCCTAGAAGTGGCAAGTGGGCGGCCGCCCCTGTTTTCCGCTCGGGCCCTCCACCACAACTGATGTCATGGATCAGCAGAGGTCTGAGCTGGGGTCCAGCCAAGGACATGCCTATACTGCAAAGCTACATTCGAGATCTCTTCAATGGAGATTTCAGTTTGGTTGTGGTAATACAAGTTATGCTGGTTCGTCAAGTCCAGCCTTGCAAACGCCGGCCTCTTTGCCTGTGGGAGTTCAATCCCGAGGGACCGCGTGTCATTCTAAATTTTCTCGGCCTGACGCACGAGGCGATGTACAAGTCATTCTTCGGACGTCAGGTGGAGTGTCCGGAAATCACCGATGACGTGGGCCTGAGTAGTAACCGCGCCGCCGAACAGGTAAGGCATCTTTCGACCGAACATACTATCTCTCCTTTGTTACGAAGTTATTTCTGAGGGTTCGCTTTTTGACCAGGACTGGCTAACAAAGGCGAAGTTGATTCGGTGTTCGGCCCCCCTCCCTGAGGGTTTGGAAAATCCGGTATTGGAAAAGATGCTCCAGACCGCACCTTGCCCGGAGCCCTTGGAGGAAGATACTGTGGAGGGTAATACGGGCGGACGCGGGCCCCCAACGCTGCCCATTCTAACTGAGGGAGCGAGCGTCTCCATGAAGGAAGACGACCAGAAGAGGAAAAGGACTGCGCCCGGGGATTCGGAAGTTGAAGCTTCCAAATGGGAGAAGAAGTCTCCCACAGAGGGTCCTACCTTGGGGGGCGTTGTTGCCGCACAAAGTCCGCGGGGGGATCAATTCTCCCACGAGTCGTAAGTGACCCGAAATACTTTAATAGTACAGATATGCCATCTTTTTCTTCTGAGAAAATAACCACCGCATATGTCTTTGCAGTTCGGGCCTTAGCCCCTCTCAAATGAGCTCGTCTTCGGGGGATCTTCTTCCAGATATGATGGAGAGCGAAATGCCTCCTCCAGACTCCTCCGCTCCGGAAGCGGGCGACCCTGAAGTGTCATCGCAGAGGGCCTCTCCGAGTCCGGTGAGGCCAGAAGATAATCCCATTGACCCCCGAAGCTCCCAGTGTCCGGGTCCCGAAGAGAGCAGACAAAAGAGTCCGTCACCGTCTAGTGTGCGATCGGATGTTCTGAGGGAGTTGGTGGGGTGAGCGGCCATCTCAGATGAACACTGTGTGCTGATGAATACGGTGATGGAGAGAATATCGTCCGCCAAAAGCGGATTGCATGAAGCTTTTATGAGTCTACTGACAGGCTTTGAGGTACGTAAAAGAATGTATGATAGTCCTACACATGCTAGGTGTGCCCTGTGTAGATAGTAGCCCCTGAGACTCTGGTTGTCGTCGGAAACGACGACGAACAGAGGATCATATTCCTAGGTAATAACCATACTGCCTCTATGTGCAGGTGATGGAAGCTCCGGTGGCTAGCCAGACTAGCGAGTTTGCCCATTTAGAATGGCAGTTGGATGCGGCAGACACCGACATCGAGCTTGTTAATAAACGGCTTGACGAGGCATAGGGTAAGTTTCATTATCTGGTAAATGCCACATAGGAAGAGCAGTATGATGCCAGTATCTTTAATATGTTGTGACTGCAGATGGAGCTGCCACTGTTGAAGCCTTGCGGGCAGAACTTGCCCGAGCCAAGGAACAAGCGAGGTTGGGTAATGCGGCTGCTTTGAAGGCGGCCGAAGAATTGCAAACCGAGAAGGCCGCGCATGGCGAGAGCCGAGACAAGATGGCCATAGAATTAAAAGCCGCCGCCGACCGTTGCCGGGTTATTGAAAAGGAAAAACAAGCGAAGGCATCGGACCTTGAGAAGGCTACTGCGACGAAAAAGGACCTCCGCTCTGCTATGAGGGCAAAGAAGGAGGAGCTGCGGGAAGCCGGGGATATTGTAGCTGGGAAATCCTTGATGTTGCGGAGGAAGTTCGGAGATCCATGGTATGCCCCTCTGGATCGGCTGTGGAGTTCGGAGGATGTATATATGGATTTGGCGGCGAGCGCTGCCGATGCGGCCAAGTATTTCCAGGGTCAGATGGACCGTGAAGTAGACCAGCTATTTTGGAGACAATTCCATTCTCCTGAGCGTCCGCTTTCATTGACTGACCAATTAGCCGAATGGGCCGAACTAAATAGGTTGTCCGGACTCTCCATGAGGTCTGTTGTGGATCAGCTATGGCCAGAAAGGTCAAAACCGAACAGCTATTTCAGCTTGGTGCAGCAATTCCTTGACGTGGGGCCGTGCATTAATGCGATGAAGAGGTCGGCGTTCATAGAGGGTGCACGGATGGCCTTTGCCCGTGTTAAAGCATACTGGGCGGAGATGGATGCTACCACTATTGCAGCGCGAGATTCGACCATAGGTCGAAGGGCTGCTGAGCACTACTTTGAAGAAGTTCTTGAGGGTGCTCGTTTGATAGAGACCCAGTGCTCAAAAAATATTATGTTTGAGTGATATGTAATCTCATTGTAAGAGAAATGCTTTTATAAATTTTTATAAGGCTATTTTTATACTTTTGCCTGAAAGTAATATGATGCCTCCTGGGCGGCCGTTTATGTATACATGTGTATAAACTGAAAGATTGCAGCCGTCGGCTTCAACCCTCACGCATATAATGCGGAGGTGCTCGCAAAAACACGCGTTCACACTTAACCCAACGTCTTGGTCCTATTAAGGAGGTGATAGCGGAGCGAGCGAGGCAACCGGACTATAATGCTTTAGCACTTTCACTTAGCCATAGGAGTTTGATAGTGGGGCTACTAAATAGCCCCTGGTGGCTCCACACTTTCCCGATCCCGGGGTGCGTACATGCCTGGCCGGAAAACGGCCCTTCGTTAAGGTGGAGGAATTCTAACATTCCAACAGGTCATCGAGTGGTTGACCAGTCTCACGCTATATCATGACAGTCAGTTTTTGGCTTTCTCTACTGAGGTGCTCGTCCGAATGAACCAGAGCACAATCGCAGTAGTTCTCCTGGTGCTACCTTAGCCGGTAAAGTGGAACGTAAGGCACCAAAACACAGGAGCCGGGCAAACCCAACATTTGACCAAAGACAATGATTCGGAGCTGATGCATATAGGGCCAAACTCGCGACGCCGAACACTCCCTAAGGTATTCGGTGTTTGTGGTGTAAACCGGGCCTAAATAATGGCCTTTGTAAGAAGCCCCTTGTCTCCAGGTACGTGCATTGTTCTGGCGTGGCCACATGCCAAGACGTCAGCATCCTTCTCAACGGTGGATATGTATCAACAAGAGACAGTAAAAAATGTTTACGCAGAGTCTTAATCTAAAAAGAATCCTTGGAGCGGGTCCCTGCTGCACGTCTGCGCCTGTGTCTCCGTTGTGCCGTATCCTGGATGGGTGTGGCATGATGATCTTCTGTAAAAGAGAGAAATTTAGGTGAAAAAGTTGTCGTGCAAAAAGATAGTTTGTTAAAGAAACCATGTATAATTCAAGATGAGAAGAAATTGCCACTCGTCTGCGCGTGTTGAGCCCCTTGTATTGACAAATAGGGGTGTGGCCATTTATTCGGTATAAGTAGCGGCGCCGGACTCGATTAGTTGTATCTGAGGTCTTGACGACCTATTGGATGCTTTCTCTTGTCCGGGCGCCTTTAGTGTGCAGCTGCCAAGGCAGCCTCACTCTCTTCGGCGCGCAGAGACCGCTTGATATTTCCGTGCACTGTAATGATGCCACGTGGACTGGGCATATTGAGTGTGAGGGAGGCGTAGTGTGGTATTGCATTAAAGCGGGCGAAAGCTTCGCGTCCGAGCAGTGCTTGATAGCCACTTTGAAATGGAGCGATGTGGAAAGTTAAATGCTCGCGACGGAAGTTATCGGGGGAGCCGAAGATAACTTGTAGTAGGAGGGAGCCCGTACAACGAGCCCCTGGGCCTGGCATTACTCCTTTAAAGGTAGTATTGCTATGGCGAATTTGTGTTGGGTCTAACCCCATCCCGCGGATTGTATCCTGATATATTAGGTTTAGGCTACTGCCCCCGTCCATCAAGACTCTTGTGAAGTGATATCCGCCAATTACTGGGTCTAATACCAGGGCAGCCCATCCTGCGTGTCGGATACTTGCTGAGTAATCGCGATGGTCGAAAGTGATCGGTTGACATGACCAGTGGCAGGACTTCGTGGTGACAGGCGCTTGGGTATATTTTCCTGGGAGTGCCGCGTTGTTTTTTCCCTTGATTACGTGTAACACGTTTACTGTTTTGACTTCTGGTGGAAATTTCTTTTGTTCCCCCGTGTCTTTCTTGGGGGGCTCGTCCTCGTCTTCACTTGGTGTATCCTCCCCCTTGTGTACGGCGTTGAGCTTGCCGGACTGCTTGAAGACCCAACATTCTCTATGGGTATGATTAGCAGGTTTACCATGGGTACTATGAATCTGACATACTTGGTCCAGAATTTTGTTGAGGCTGGACAATTCGTCCCTAGTGCCTTTAGGGGGCGACTTTTGACCTGCCCGAGAGCTTTTGAATCCGGCATTTACTGCCGTGCCCTTCGTGATGTCTTCTTTATTCCGGCGTTTGTTATTGTTGTTGCGCCGTGATTTCCTGTTTCCATCTCTAACTTCAGATGTACTGGGGTCGCTGGTGCTGCATCTGGCTAGCCAGCTGTCCTCACCCGCGCAAAAGTGGGTCATGAGGTTTGTTAATGCGGCCATCGTTCTCGGCTTATTTTGGCCGAGGTGTCTGGCGAGCCATTCGTCACGGACGCTATGCTTGAAAGCTGCCAAGGCTTCGGCGTCCGGACAGTCGACAATCTGGTTCTTTTTAGTAAGAAACCTGTTCCAAAGCTTTTGGGCTGACTCTTCGGGTTGTTGAGTTATATGACTCAAATCGTCCGCATCCGGAGGTCGGACATAAGTCCCTTGAAAATTTGCCCGAAAGGAGTCTTTGAGCTCTTCCCAACTTCCAATGGAGCTTTCGGGGAGGCCTTTGAGCTAGTGACGAGCTGGCCCTTTGAGCTTGAGGGGTAGGTACTTGATGGCGTGGAGATCATCTCCTCGAGCCATATGGATATGAAGGATGTAGTCCTCAATCCAGACCCCAGGGTTTGTTGTTCCGTCGTATGCCTCTATGTTTACGGGCTTGAATCCCTCTGGAAATTCATGGTCCAGCACCTCATTGGTGAAACATAGGGGGTGTGCGGTACCCCTGTAGCTGGGTGTACAAGGTTGTTCGGATGTTTGTTGTGTTGCATTGTATGCTGGGGCGCGCTTGCGTGGTCCATAGATGGATCTTGTTGTGCCATCCTTTGGGTGCGAGCCCTCACATGGGTCACGTATTGTATTGTGAGCGGCGTTGTATGCCGCTCTATGTTGGTAGAGGGGTCGTCTATCCGACCAGGTGGCTGCTTTGATATTTGGTTGTGGGGGTTCTGAGGCCTCCTCATCGAATTCGGGTAGCAGCTTCCGCTTCGGGTAGCTCTTGGAGGGGCGATTGTCGCCGTACCTTGCTGCAGTGTTGAGTATTTTACTCCATCTGATTTGGAGTGTGTCTTGCGCAGCCTTGAGCCTTTGCTTCTGCTTTTTCAGACTCCTCGCGGTGGCAACAAGCCTTTTACGGGCAGTCTGCTGCTCCGGGTGTCTGTCCGGCGTTATGTCGTCCAGACCATTATCCTTGATAGGATTTGTTTGTTCGGTTTGATTATCCGGATTGCCGTTGTCCGGCAGCGGTTCGCCCTGCTCTGGCGATGGGTCTGTGTGATCGCTATTTCTGTCGAAGCGGGATTTGGGGCGGCGCTTGCGTCACCGCTTTGACTGCTTTTCGAGGGAACAAGCCTTCGGTGCGTCCTTCCGCTCCTCGTCGTCATCTTTTGGTGCGTCCACCATGTATACGTCATATGACGAGGTGGCGTTCCAGGGCCCAATAGGCGCTGGTTCTTCATCGTCTCCTTCATCGGCGTCCATACCGTCGATGTCTTCGGAGTCGAAGTCGAGCATGTCGGTTAAATCGTCGACAGTGGCTACAAAGTGGGTGGTGGGTGGGCTTTGAATTTCTTCATCGTCCGCATCCCAATCTCGCTGACCGTAGTCCGGCGAGGGCTCTCCTGATAAAGAGATAGACTTTAGTGATTTTATAATATCGCCAAAGGGCGAGTGCTGAAGGATGTCCGCAGCAGTAAACTCCATGATTGGCGCCCAATCGGATTCGATCGGCAGAGGCACGAATGGTTCGGAGTCCGGAGAGGAGTCTGGCTCCTTGGAATCATGAGTCTCGCGGAGTGCGGGGCTGGTGTTCGGCTCGATCGCCGTTAGGATCGCTGCCCCCGGGGCGGCGTCCAACCACCCATCCTCAATCGGCGCGGTTGGCTCTGAATTAAGGGTCGAAGCCGATGCGGGTGTGGCCTTCAGGGCACTGTTAGGCGGCAGAGCTAGATCATGCTCGTCGTGGCAGTGCGGCGCGCTCGGCAGTGGCTCGAATCCGTCGAAGATCAAGTTCCCGCGGATGTCAGCCATGTAGTTTAAACTTCAAAATCTGACCTGATGGCCAGGGGCATAGCTTTCAATCTGCTCCAGATGGCCAAGTGAATTGGCCCGCAGTGCAAAGCCACCGAAGACAGAGATCTGTCCGGGGAGACAAGTTTCACCCTGGACCGCATCACTATCGATGATCGTAGGAGCCATCAAGCCTGACGACGACGACACAGAGGAACTCTCAATGAAAGCACCAATGTCGGTGTCAAAACCGGCGGATCTCGGGTAGGGGGTCCCGAACTATGCGTCTAGGCCGGATGGTAACAGGAGGCAAGGGACACGAAGTTTTACCCAGGTTCAGGCCCTCTCGATGGAGGTAAAACCCTACGTCCTGCTTGATTAATATTGATGATATGGGTAGTACAAGAGTAGATCTACCACGAGATCGGAGAGGCTAAACCCTAGAAGATAGCCTATGGTATGATTGTTGTAGTGTATGTTGTCCTACGGACTAAAACCCTCCGGTTATATAGACACCGGAGAGGGTTATGGTTACACAAAGTCGGTTACAATGGTAGGAGATCTACATATCCGTATCGCCAAGCTTGCCTTCCACGCCAAGGAAAGTCCCTTCCGGACATGGGACGAAGTCTTCAATCTTGTATCTTCATAGTTTAGGAGTCCGGCTGAAGGTATAGTCCGGCTATCCGAACACCCCCTAATCCAGGACTCCCTTAGCTGGCCAGACACAGGTGACTACGTAACGGGGATGCCAGAACATGTTAACGATAAAGAAGAACAAAACCGATAACGGGAGCAACAATATAATGAGCATGGTGATGACTCGGGAGGATACCGATGCACACCAGGTTTTGTAAAGTACCTCAAAGCAAAGGGAACATCACATGATAACCAAAGGTTCTCTTGAATATCATTCATGTAATCATAGGGGCCGATATGAATGTCCACGGTTCCGCTATCAGTCATTGAACGAAGGGGTTTCGTTCATGTTTATGATTTACCGAACCTACAGGGTCACAAGCTTAAGGTAATCATGATCTACTGAGTGTTAGTGTGGCGGGAGTGATGAGAATATATTTATGGAGTTGTTTCATTAATATCCGGAATAGTTCTAAGAGGTTCCGGAAGTGTTTCGGGGTCACCGGAAGGGTTTTGGTGAATATCGGGTAATACCCGGTATTATCGATTAATATATATAGGTGAAAATTATTTCCGAGGATGTTAAATTATATATATATAATGCTCTGAAAAAGTTTAGAACAAATATATATTTAATTTAATATCAATGGGCCTAATAAGGCCAAGAGGTGGAAGGAAACTTGGGCCAAAAAGGCCCAAGTGGGAAAGTGCCTCGCTTCCCTAAGGAGGGGGGAGATAGGAGTAGAGGACGAAATCACTAATTAAGGACTACTTGTTGCAAAGAACACTCCACTTTCCCAGGTCGCGATAAGTGGCGCACATGTAGCGTGCCACTTGTCGCAACCTGGGAGTTTTCCCTTTTTTCCTAGATTCGTTTATTCAAAACGTTTTATCTTTTAAACCGTGCGTCCAAATCTCGAACCTCTTTCACCATTGGATTCCTCGCGTCAAGATATTCAAAGCTAGATCCCATGTTGATAGGTTTTGATGAACTTTTGTTTTCAAGAAAAAAACCGGGCAAAAAACCGAAACTGGGAGCATAGTTTTTTTCCCTTTCCGAAAGAGGCACGCCCGTGCCTCTCGCGAAATCACGCCCGTGCCTCCCGTGGAAGCAAAACCGTGACTCTCGTGGAAGGGAAAAAAACAGAAAACGTGTTTTTTCCGTTTCCGAGAGGCACGACCGTGACTCTCACGAAAGCACAACCGTGCCTCTCACGGAAGCAAAACCATGACTCTAGCGAAAGAAAAAAAATAGAAAACGCGTATTTTTTCCCTTTCTAAGAGGCACGGCCGTGACTCTCGTGAAAGCACAACCGTGCCTCTCGCGGAAGCAAAACCGTGACTCTCGCGACAGAAAAAAAGAGAAAACGTGTTTTGTTTTTCCCTTTCCGAGAGGCACGGCCGTGACTCTCGCGAAAGCACAACCGTGCCTCTCGCGGAAGCAAAACCGTGACTCTCGCGAAAGAAAAAAAACAGAAAACGCATTTTTTTTGTTTCTGAAAGGCACGGTCGTGACTCTCGCTAAAGCACAACCATGCCTCTCGTGGAAAAAACCGTGACTTTTGCGGGGAAAAAATGCGTTTTTTCGTGCAAAAAATTTTTTTCCGATTTTTTTGCTCGAAAAGCTAAGGAAGACCGGGAGAAAACCAAAACGTCGAAAAAACCCGGAAAAAAACCGTTTAAAATGCCGAAAACACGTGCGGAAAAATAAAAAAAATAAAATTTGGAGGGAGCGTCCAGAGCGCGACACGTGGCGAATGGCTGAGAGCGCGCCAAGTGGCACTGATCATTTTGAGGCTCCCGAAGGACTGCTCGTTAACTAGTTGCTCCAAGTAGAGGAGGAGTCCTCCTCCTCCCCTTAGTTGGATGCCCCAAGGAGGGTTTCCCTCCTTGGTGGCAACCCTCCCTCTCCCCTCTAACCTATATATAGTGGAGGTTTGGTGCCCAATTGATATGTACAACTTTTGGAACCTCCTCTAGTTGATTTAGATCTAGTTCTTGTTGTTCCTAGTTGACTAATTAGAGCTAGATCTAGTCACCTCTAATCCTCATAATTAGAAGTCATGTTTGGTTCTAATATCCTCCCTTTAATTCTGCGGCAACGATTAGCTCTGGACAGTGAAGCACAGCTGGATCGTGAAGGTCGTATGCTTGCAACCAAGCAGAGAGGCTATGATTTTAGTCTTCCGTTCGAGGGATCGTTCGAGGGTGGTTCGCGGGATGGTCATCGACGTTCGAGGGACTCCAAGTATGATCTACACCGACTCATCTATTTCCGTTGCACTCCCGGAGTCAGTAATGATCATTGATCCAAACCCATTATGCATCTTCATATTGTTCCTGGGTGATTATAGCTCTAATTAGTCAACTAGGATCAACAAGAACAAGAACTAGATCAACTAGACGAGACTCCAAAACTTGTATTAACAATAGAGCAAAATCCCCTAGTACATATAGGTTGGAGGGGATAGAGGGGGCAGCCACCAAAGGGGATAGAGTCCCCTTTGGTGCGCCAACCTTGGGGGGGGGGAGTCCAACTCCCACCCCAAGTTGGATCCGACCCCCCTTGATAGGAAAGGGGGGTGCCACTTCCATATGGGCCTTTGTGGCCCATATCTCCTTCCACCACTTGGCCTTTTAAGGCCCGTTGATATTAATTTATATATATATATATGGTCTAAATATTTCCAGACCATTATATATATATAATTTAACATCTCTGGAAACATTTTCCACCTATATAAATTAATCGGTAATACCCGGTATTACTCGATATTCACAGAAACCCTCCCGATGATCCCGAAATGCTTCCGAAACCTCTCGGAACTATTCCGGGTATTAATAAAACAATTCCATAAATATATTCTCATCACTCCCATCACACTAACACTCAGCAGATCATGATTACCTTAAGCTCGTGACCCCGTAGGTTTGGTAAATCATAGACATGAACTAAAACCCTTCGGTCAATGACCGATTACGGAACCATGGACTGTAACGCCCCATATGTAACTTGCCATATTTGTATTCCAACTCTTGCCATTTTCGGCACTAAGTTATGATATTCCTCGTGGTTGGGTTTTGTCTTTGTTTTGCATTTTGTCCTTTGTCATGCATCTCATATCATGTCATCATGTGCATCGCATTTGCATACGTGTTCGTCTCATGCATCCAAGCATTTTCCCCGTTCTCCGTTTTGTATTCCGGCACTCCTATGTCCTCCGGTGTCCCCTTTTGCCTCTTTCCGTGTGCAGGAGTTAAACGTTATCGGATTGGACCGAGACTTGCCAAGCGGCCTTGGTATACTACCGGTAGACCGTCTGTCAAGTTTCGTGCCATTTGGACTTCGTTTGATACTCCGACGGTTAACCGAGGAACCAAAAAGGCCTCGTGTGTGTTGCAGCCTGACACCTCTCCAAAGTGGCCCAAAAACCCACCTAAACCCCCTCCATCATCTTGGTCGTTCGATCAAGATCGCGTGGCCGAAAACCATGCTCAATTTGGAGCCTCCTAGCTCCTTCTATGTATAAATAGGTGCCTCCCCCAAAAATCCCGGATCAAACCCTACCCTAACCTTCCCCTCGCGCTGCCGGACGTTTCCCCTCCACCGAACGGACATGTCCGCTGCCCTCGCCGCCGCCACATGGCGCCTCCTGGTTCGCTGAGGCGTCGCGCCCCACATCGCCGCCGGCCCGCCAGGCCCGAGGCGGGCCCCCGAGGCCCAGTCGGCCGCCGCCCGCGCCCGTTCGTCCCCGTCGCCCGGCTCTCCCCTCGCCGCCCGCGCGCGCCGGAGCTCGCCGCCGGCCGCCACCGGTCGTCGCCGCCACCGCTCGCCGCCTCACTCCCCGTCCACCTCGCCGGCGTCCCCGTCTGTCCTCGCCGGCGCCCCGACGTCCTCCCGCGCCGGCCACTTCTTCCCGCTACTCCTACGAGCCCCTGCTTCCTCTATGACCCCAGCGAGCTACTGTTCTGGCGACATTCCGGTGGACCTTGGGAAGCGCGCCCCAGATCCAGATCCGAAATTAGGGTTGACCCAGTTTTCTGTCTAAGTCTACATTATTTTTAGCATTCTTCATCGCATCATAACTTTGCATCCGTAGCTCCGTTTTGCGCGTGTAGCATATCAAATTGTTCGTCTGGATGTGCACTTCATTTCATTCCATTGCACCATGTTCATTTGAGTTCATCTTGATGCCCTAAATGCTGTTGCAAGAGTGCTATGTAATGTTAGTGTCTGTTTCCTAACAGATTATGGACATTTGTCATTTTTGCCATGTTTAATGTGTGCCTCCTATGATCTTGAGCCCTACACGTGTTTTGTTATATGCCATGCCATCTTTACAGGGTTGTATGCCATGTATTTTTGTGATCATTGTGGTGACTAGCACAAGCATGCAAAGTAGCTCTCGTGATGTTGCTGATTTCAGGGACTTAGAATTCTTCTAAGTCATTTCCCTGATGATATTTTTATGCCATGTATTCTTGTTGCTACAGAGGGATCCATGCCTCTTTTGAGCATGTTCAGTAAGGATGATTTTGAGATATTGTTATGCTCTATCCATCCATGTCTTTGTTTGAAATTATGGAGTACCCTAGCATGAATCAATCTTGCTCTACTTTTCCTATAAAATGTTTCTGGCAGATTGTTTACATGTTAATCAATTTTGCCGAGGTTGTTATAGTTTATCCATGCATGCTATGAGGTTGTTCTTGCCATGGTTAGCTTATTTATCATGTCTTCTTGATGGGTGTATGCTTAGTTTGTTCTGCAATGCCTTGTGGTGAGTGCATCGAGCTCGCAAACATGCCTATGTAACTCTGTTTTTGCCATGTTCCAGTTTTCTGCTAAGTCTGAATCTGTTAACGAAACTTGCTATGTTCACATGGTTGCCATTGTATTTTCTGATCCCTTTTGGCTTATGGTCAGTAAAGGACTTTTGTTATATGCTTTATTTACTTTCATGTCATGCCTTGCTTTGCCATGATATGTTCCTGTAGCATGTTGTTATCTTGCTCTAAACATTGCTTCCTGATGTTTATTCCTGACATGTTATTTTCACTAAGTCTGTGAACCTGATATCTTTTGCACTTTTTCCATGCTTGTTTGAACCTGCTATTGTGTGAATTAGCCGTAGCTCAGTGTTCATATTTTGTCAAGAATCTTGAGTGTATCACTACCATTGTCTTTGCTTCTATGTTAGAGTGCGGTAGCTTATTTTTCTTGATGCATTTAGATGGCATCGTGCTGTTAATCGCAACTTTGTGCCATTATTGTTTTGCTTGCCATTTGCAAACCGTGCATCCGATTCCGGTGATCTTTATATCAATTTCGACCGGAATCAACTCATCTTTCCAGTGGCACTCTTGGTTTTCCAAGTTGAGGCCTGGTTCAATCTTTCTCGTCCGAAGCACGCATATGCATTGCATATCACATCTCGCATATCATGCCATGTTTTGCATCATGTTGCTTGCGCATTGCACCGTGGTTGATCGTGGTTCCCTTTGCTTGTGTTCTTGCTTTGGGTAGATCCGGGAGACGAGTACGTGATCGAGGAACCCGTTGAGTACGCTTACGAGGATCAAGCTTACGTCAACTCGGAGAACTTTGCAGGCAAGATGACCATACCCTCGAAATCACTTCTATCTTTGCTTGCTAGTTGCTCGCTCTATTGCTATGCCTATGCTACGATACCTACCACATGCTTTATCATGCCTCCCATATTGCCATGTCAAACCTCTAACCCACCTTGTCCTACCAAACCGTTGTTTGGCTATGTTACCACTTTGCTCAGCCCCTCTTATAGCGTTGCTAGTTGCAGGTGAAGATTGGAGTTTGTTCCTTGTTGGAACATGTTTATTGTTGGGATATCACTATTATATCTTGTCTACTTCAATGCACCTATATACTTGGTAAAGGGTGGAAGGCTCGGCCTTATGCCTGGTGTTTTGTTCCACTCTTGCCACCCTAGTTTCCGTCATACCGGTGTTATGTTCCTTGATTTTGCGTTCCTTACGTAGTTGGGTTATAATGGGAACCCATTGACAGTTCGACTTGAATAAAACTCCTCCAGCAAGGCCCAACCTTGGTTTTACCATTTGCCACCTAGCCTTTTTCCCTTGGGTTCCGCAGACTCAAGGGTCATCTTTATTTTAAACCCCCCGGGCCAGTGCTCCTCTGAGTGTTGGTCCGAACCTAGTAGACTGTGGGGCCACCTCGGGGCAACTTGAGGGTTGGTTTTACTCGTAGGATGTCTCATCCGGTGTGCCCTGAGAATGAGATATGTGCAGCTCCTATCGGGATTTGTCTGCACATTCGGGCGGCTTTGCTGGTTTAGTTTTACCATTGTCGAGATGTCTTGTTACCGGGATTCTGAGTCTGATTGGGCCATCCTGGGAGAAGGAATATCCTTCGTTGACCATGAGAGCTTGTGATTGGCTAAGTTGGGACACCCCTGCAGGGATTTGAACTTTCGAAAGCCGTGCCCGCGGTTATGGGCAGATGGGAATTTGTTAATGTCCGGTTGTAGAGAACCTGAAACTTAACTTAATTAAAATGCATCAACAGCGTGTGTAGCCGTGATGGTCTCTTTTCGGCGGAGTCCGGGAAGAGAACACGGTCTCGTGTTATGCTTGAACGCAAGTATTTCTAGGATCACTTCTTGATCATAGATTCTCGAACGTGCTTTGCCTTCTCTTCTCGCTCTCATTTGCGTATGTTAGCCACCATATATGCTAGTGCTTGCTGCAGCTCCACCTCATACCTTTTACCTACCCATAAGCTTAAATAGTCTTGATCGCGAGGGTGTGAGATTGCTGAGTCCCCGTGACTCACAGATTACTTCCAAAACCAGATGCAGGGACCGATGATACCATTCCAGGAGATGCGACTGAGCTCAAGTGGGAGTTCGATGAGGACTCATGACGATACTATGTTTCCTTTCCAGACGATCAGTAGTGGAGCCCAGTTGGGGCGATCGGGGATCTTATGCATTTGGGGTTGTCTTTATTTTGGTTCCGTAGTCGGACCTTGATTGTATCTGAATGATTGTAATGCTATATTTATGCTATTGTGTGGCGTGGCGATTGTAAGCCAACTATGTACCTCTTTTCTTATTCAGTACATGGTATGTGTAAAGATTACCCCTCTCGCGACATTGCCGACAATGCGGTTATGCCTCTAAGTCGTGCTCCGACACGTGGGAGATATAGCCGCATCGTGGGTGTTACATGGACATCCATATCGGTCCCTATGATTACACGAATGATATTCAAGTGAACTTTTATTTATCATGTGATGTCCCCTTTGCTTTGTGATACTTTACTAAACCCGGTGTGCATCGATATCCTCCTGAGTCATCACCATGCTCACTATACCGCTGCTCCCGTTACCGATTTTGCTCTTCTTTCTCGTTGACATGTTCTGGCATCCCCGTGACGTAGTCACTTGTGTTTTGCCAGACGATGATGGATGTTGTGACAATGAGAGGGCCCTAAGAATATCTCTCCATTGTCAGAGGAGAAAATCCCACTCTCGAGCTATCCGGTTACTCGTCAAACTTCCCGATGTGCCTAAAAGTTGTCATTATGATCACCTTGTAATAGATGTCGTTTGAGCAACCCCAAAGTACACCGTCTGGTAGGAAGTGACCGAGACACTCTCATGGTATGAGGAACTAAAACACATGCTAACACTCTGCGTTATAACAAATGATTTCAGACGATATAATCACAAAGTATAACAGACAAGTTTGGGTCAATTCAATATGATCGTTCTTCTAAGGTCATACCTTCAATGTTTTTTCATCGCAAGAGACCAGTCGAAATCCAACAAGTCCTCGTGGGATCGCCTGATATGTCTCCATCGTATCTATAATTTTTTATTGTTCCATGCCAATATTCTACAACTTTTACATACTTTTGGCAACTTTTTATACTATTTTTGGGACTAACATATTGATCTAGTGCCCAGTGCCAGTTCCTATTTGTTGCATGTTTTTTGTTTCTGAGAGAATCCATATCAAACGGAGTCCAAACGGGATAAAAACATACAGAGATTTTTTTGGAATATATGTGAATTTTGGGAAGTGGAATCAATGCGAGACGATGCCCAAGGGGCCCACGAGGGGGAGGGGCGCGCCCCAGGGAGTAGGGCGCGCCCTGGGCCCTCGTGGCTACTCCGTAAGGCAGTTGATGCCCTTCTTTCGCCGCAAGAAAGCCAATATCTAGTTGAAAATCGTGTCAAAATTTCAGCCCAAACGGAGTTACGGATCTCCAGGAATTTAAGAAACGGTGAAAGGGAAGAATCGGGGAGCGCAGAAACGTAAGGAAGTAGAAAGAGAGAGATCCAATCTCGGAGGGGCTCTCACCCCTCCGCCGCCATGGAGACCATGGACCGGAGGGGAAACCCTTCTCCCATCTATGGGGAAGGTCAAGGAAGAAGAAGAAGGGGGCTCTCTCCCCTCTCTCTCGGTGGCGCCGAAACGCCGCCAGGGCCATCATCGCGACAGCGATGTACACCAACAACTTCACCGCCGTCATCACCAACTCTTCCCCCTCTATGCAGTGGTGTAACCCCTCTTTTTCCCGCTGTAATCTCTACTTAAGCATGTTTCTCAACGCTATATATTATTTTTCCAATGATGTATGGCTATCTTATGATGTTTGAGTAGATCCGTTTTGTCCTATGGGTTAATTGATGATCATGATTGGTTTGAGTTGCATGTTTTATTATTAGTGTTGTCCTATGGTGCTCTCCGTGTTGCGCAAGCGTGAGGGATCCCCGCTGTAGGGTGTTGTAATACGGTCATGATTCGCTTATAGTGGGTTGCGTGAGTGACTGAAACACAAACCCGAGTAAGGGGGTTGTTTGCGTATTGGAGTAAAAGTGGACTTGATGCCTTATAATGCTATGGTTGGGTTTTACCTTAATGATCTTTAGTAGTTGTAGATGCTTGCTAGAGTTCCAATCATAAGTGCATATGATCCAAGAAGAGAAAGTATGTTAGCTTATGCCTCTCCCTCAAATAAAATTGCAATAATGATTACCGGTCTAGTTCTCGATTGTCTAGGGACAAATAACTTTCTCGTGACAAAAAGCTCTTTACTGAAACTAACTTAGTTGTGTCTTTATCTAAACAGCCCCTAGCTTTTATTTATGTGCTCTTTATTATCTTTCAAACCTATCCAACAACACCTACAAAGTACTTCTAGTTTCATACTTGTTCTAGGTAAAGCGAACGTTAAGCATGCGTAGAGTTGTATCGGTGGTCGATAGAACTTGAGGGAATATTTGTTCTACCTTTAACTCCTCTTTGGGTTCGACAATCCTACTTATCGAAAGAGGCTATAATTGATCCCCTATACTTGTGTGTTATCAAGACCTTTTTCTGGCGCTGTTGCCGGGGAGCAATAGCATGGGGTGAATAATCTCGTGTGTGCTTGTTTGCTTTATCACTAAGTGGATTTTATTTTCTATTCTAAGTTGTTCGCTATCTTTAGTTATGGATATGGAACATGAAATACAAAAAAATAGGTTTACTTGCTACTCATGGAGACGAGGAACCTCCTAAAACCCTCGATGCTCATTATGTGAAAGATATTATGCACTACTTTAATAATCCTGACAAAACCCCATTCAATTATAAAACGGGAGACACGTTGGATCAACGTGAATACTTTAGGGATTATCGCTTGACTCAAAAAGGGAAACTATTATGGGATCAAATTTATATGTTGCATTGGTATGCTCGGCAACAATGCTTGAGATATGATTATACTTGTTGCTCTAGGATGAAGGCTCCATACCTTCCCTTATGCAAATTTAATGATAATGAAACCTTAGCTTCTTATGCTAATGGTATATATGATTACTATGATGTGGAACGAATAGAAGAATTTGTTGCTTTCAAGGGTGCTTGTGAAATTGAATCTTTGTGTAAAGAGTTTGAAGTTTTGATGATTCAGTTTATAGACCTGAAAACTTAGCTATCCTTATATGTTGCTATGAGAATTATAAATACAATTATGATATCGATGAATTTATTGAGAAAGTCTCCGCTGACCGAGAAGAGACTAATATTTTGCAGGAGTCTATGGAAGAAGAAATTGATGAAACTGTGAGCTCATTGGATGAAAAAGATGATGAGGAGAGTGAAGAACAAAAGGAGGAAGATCGGATTAGCAACCCGTGCCCACCTTCTAATGAGAGTAACTCTCCAACTCATACATTATTTAATGTCCCTTCGTTCTTACCGAAGGATGAATGCCATGATAATTGCTATGATCCTGTTGATTCGTTTGAAATATCCCTTTTTGATGAACTTGATGCTTGGCATTCTTGTGGCTAAGATGCCAATATGAATTATGCTTATGGAGATGAACTTGCTATTGTTCCTTATGTTAAACATGAAATTGTTGCTATTGCACCCACACATCATAGTCCTACTATCTTTTTGAATTCTCCAAACTACACTATATCGGAGAAGTTTGCACTTATTAAGGATTATATTGATGGGTGGCCTTTTACCGTTGCACATGATAATTTTGATGAATATAATATGCATGTGCTTTCTGCTCCTACTTGCAATTATTATGAAAGAGGAACTACATCTCCACCTCTATATGTTTCCAACACGATAAAATTGCAAGAAGCTTCTTATGCTATGCATTAGCCTTTACTTGATGTGCATGAATTGTTCTTGTATGACATGCCGATGCATAGGAAGAGAGTTAGACTTCGTCGTTTCTTGATATATGTTGCTTTGTGCTCACTACTAAATACCAAATCATTACTAATTCAAATTGGCTTTGATATTCCTTGGGATCCGGGTGGATTCATTACTTGAGCACCTTATCCCTAGCTTAATGGCTTTAAACAAAGCGCTGCCAGGGAGACAAGCCGGAAGTTTTAGAGAGTCATTTATTTCTGTTGAGTGATTTTATAGAGTTTATAAACAAAAAAAATAAAGAGGGGAACCCAAAACTTTTCAAAAAGGAAAGTGAAAGTGAGAGAGACAAGCATTGTTGAAGTGGGGGAGCTCCTTGAACTTTGTTCATGCCCACGGAAACTTTGTGAATATTGATTAAAGAAAATTTTCAACAAAAATAATTATCCCCTTGTACAATTCCATTGTATTATAAAAATAATGTGCCAAGATTTGCCTTTAGGATGTTTACATTGCTTGTTGGTTTGTGCGGTGCAAAACAGAAACTTTAGCTGTAGTGCGCGATTTTACATTTTTTACTGGATCGTCAAACGGTTCTGAAAGTTTTTGCACTGTCTTTCTATACAAACTTTTTATTTTTCCTAATTGTTTAAGAATTTTTGGAGTACCAGAAATATGGTGAATTTTCAGATTACTACAGACTGTCCTGTTTAAGACAGATTCTGTTTTTGATGCATTGTTTGCTTGTTTTGATGAAACTATCGATTTCTATCAGTGGATTAAGCCATGGAAAAGTTATATTACAGTAGCTACAATACAAAAACAAAATATGAATTGCTTTGCAATAGTACTTAGAGTAGTGATTTGCTTTATTATACTAACGGGTCTTACCGAACTTTCTGTTGAGTTCTTTGTGGATGAAGTGATCAAGGATCGAGGAGGTCTCGATATGAGGAGAAGGAGGAGAGACAAGAGCTCAAGCTTGGGGATTACCAAGGCACCCCAAGTAAATATTCAAGGAGACTCAAGCGTCTAATCTTGGGGATGCCCTGGAAGGCATCCCATCTTTTTCTTCAACAAGTATCTATATGTTTTCGGTTTCGTTTCGTTCATGTGATATGTGCAAATCTTAGAGCGGCTTTTGCATTTAGTTTTCACTTTTCTTTGATGCACCATGCTGGTATGAGATAGTCCATGGTTGATTTGTAGAATTCTCTTTGCACTTCACTTATATCTTTTGAGTATGGCTTTATAGAATGCTTCATGTGCTTCGCTTATATCATTTTAAGTTTGTATTGCGTGTTTCCCTATACATATAAAACCACCATTTGTAGAATGCTCTTTTGCTTCACTTATATTTGTTAGAGCGTGGTCATATCTTTTGTAGAAAGAATTAAACTCTCTTGCTTCACTTACACCTATTTAGAGAGTTAACAGGAATTGGTCATTCACATGGTTAGTCATTAAATCCTACATAAAACTTGTAGATCACTGAATATGATATGTTTGATTCCTTGCAATAGTTTTGCGATATAAAGATGGTGATATTAGAGTCATGCTAGTGGGTAGTTGTGGATTGTAGAAATACTTGTGTTGAAGTTTGTGATTCCCGTAGCATGCACGTATGGTGAACCGTTATGTAACAAAGTTGGAGCATGAGGTATTTATTGATTGTCTTCCTTATGAGTGGCGGTTGGGGACGAGTGATGGTCTTTTCCTACCAATATATCCCCCTAGGAGCATGCATGTAGTACTTTGTTTTGATGACTAATAGATTTTTGCAATAAGTATGTCAGTTCTTTATGACTAATGTTGAGTCCATGGATTATACACACTCTCACCCTTCCATCATTGCTAGCCTCTTCGGTACCGTGCATTGCCCTTTCTCACCTTGAGAGTCGGTGCAAACTTCGCCGGTGCATCCAAACCACGTGATATGATATGCTCTATCACACATAAGCCTCCTTATATCTTCCTCAAAACAGCCACCATACCTACCTATCATGACATTTCCATAGCCATTCCAAGATATATAGCCATCTGACTTCCATCATCATCATATATATGACTTGATCATTTATTGTCATATTGCTTTGCATGATTGTAAGATAGCTAGCACGATATTTTCATGGCTTGTCCGTTTCTTGATTTCATTGCCACGCTAGATCATTGCACATCTCGGTGCACCACCGGAGGCATTCATATAGAGTCATATCTTTGTTCTAGTATCGAGTTGTAATATTGAGTTGTAAGTAAATAAAAGTGTGATGATCATCATTATTAGAACATTGTCCCATGTGAGGTTATAAAAAAAAGTGTCCAGAGAAGCCCCCCCCCCCAAAAAGAGAGAGAGGCCAAAGAAGCCTACAAAAAAAGAGAAAAAATAATAATAAAATGAGAGAAAAGAGAGAAGGAACAATGTTACTATCCTTTTACTACACTTGTGCTTCAGAGTAGCACCATGTTCTTCATATACAGAGTCTCTTGAGCTATCACTTTCATATACTAGTGGCAATTTCATTATAGAACTTGGCTTGTATATTCCAACGATGGGCTTCCTCAAGTGCCCTAGCTCTTCATGAGCAAGCAAATTGGATGTACACCCACTTAGTTTCAGTTTAAGCTAAGACTTTCTCCCTTTTTTGTCTCCTCCACACAACCTCCATCATCATATTCGATTCCACCTATAGTGTTATATCCATGGCTCACGCTCATGTATTCCGTGAAAGTTGAAAAGGTTTGAGAACATCAAAAGTATGAAACAATTGCTTGGCTTGTCATCGGGGTTGTGCGTGATTTGAATATTTTGTGTGATGAAGATGGAGCATAGCCAGACCATATGATTTTGTAGGGACAACTTTCTTTGGCCATGTTATTTTGAAAAGACATGATTGCTTTATTAGTATGCTTGAAGTATTATATATTGTCTTAGTGTCAAATGATAGACTATTGCTTTGAATACTCGTGTCTTAATATTCATGCCGTGATTAGATTACATGATCAAGATTATAATAGGTAGCATTCCACATTAAAAATTATCTTTTTTATCATTTACCTACCCGAGGACGAGCAGGAATTAAGCTTGGGGATGCCGATACGTCTTTGTCATATCTATATTTGTTGATTATTCCATGCCAATATTCTACAACTTTTACATACTTTTGGCAACTTTTTATACTATTTTTGGGACTAACATATTGGTCCAGTGCCCAGTGCCAGTTCTTGTTTGTTGCATGTTTTTTGGCAGAAAATCCATATCAAACGGAGTCCAAACAGGATAAAAACTTACAGAGCTTTTTTTGGAATATATGTGAATTTTGGGAAGTGGAATCAACGCGAGACGATACCCGAGGGGCCCAAGAGGGTGAGGGGCGCGCCCCAGGGGGTAGGGCGTGCCCTGGGCCCTCGTGGCCACTACGTAAGGCGGTTGGTGCCCTTCTTTTAGCGCAAGAAAGCCAATATCCAGATAAAAATCGTGTCAAAATTTCAACCCAATCGGAGTTACGGATCTCCGGGAATTTAAGAAACGGTGAAAGGGCATAATCGGGGAGCACAGAAACAGAAGGAAACAAAGAGAGAGATCCAATCTCGGAGGGGCTCTCGCCCCTTCGCCATCATGGAGGCCATGGACCAGGGGGGAAACCCTTCTCCCATCTAGGGGGAAGGTCAAGGAAGAATAAGAAGAAGGGGCTCTCTCCCCTCTCTCTCGGTGGCGCCGGAACGCCGCCGGGGCCATCATCGCAACAACGATCTACACCAACAACTTCACCGCCGTCATCACCAACTCTTCCCCCTCTATGCAGCGGTGTAACCCCTCTTTTGCCCGCTGTAATCTCTACTTAAACATGGTGCTCAATGCTATATATTATTTCCCAATTATGTATGGCTATCTTATGATGTTTGAGTAGATCCGTTTTGTCCTATGGGTTAATTGATGATCATGATTGGTTTGAGTTGCATGTTTTATTATTGGTGTTGTCCTATGATGCTCTCCGTGTCGCGCAAGCGTGAGGGATCCCCGCTGTAGGGTTTGCAATATGTTCATGATTTGCTTATGGTTGGTGGCGTGAGTGACAGAAGCACAGACCCGAGTAAGTAAGTTGTTTGCGTATGGGAGTAAAAGAGGACTTGATGCCTTATAATGCTATCGCTGGGTTTTACCTTAATGATCTTTAGTAGTTGCGGATGCTTGCTAGAGTTCCAATCATAAATGCATATTGTCCAAGAAGAGAAAGTATTTTAGCTTATGCTTCTCCCTCAAATAAAATTGCAATAATGATTACCGGTCTAGTTGTCGATTGTCTAGGGACAAATAACTTTCTCATGACAAAAAGCTCTCTACTGAAACTAACTTAGTTGTGTCTTTATCTAAACAGCCCATAGCTTTTATTTACGTGCTCTTTGTTATCTTGCAAACCTATCCAACAACACCTACAAAGTACTTCTAGTTTCATACTTGTTATAGGTAAAGCGAATGTTAAGCGTGCGTAGAGTTGTATCGGTGGTCGCACTAGTAGAAAAAGGGTCAAACATGAAGCACATTAGTGCCGGTTTGAATTTGAGACGGCACTAATGTGTGCATTAGTGCCGGTTCCAATGGCTAGCCGGCCGCTCTCATTAATACCGGTTCGTGGTGAACCTTTAGCACCGGTTCGTGCCACGAACCGGTACTAAAGTGAGTGGTGGCTGGATGTTGTCAGTCTGGGGCCCCTCCAGCACCTTTAGTACCGGGTCGTATCATGAACCGGTACTAAAGGTCGTCCTACATAGACCCTTCGTCCACCCGAGCTCGCTCTGTTCTTCCCCTTTCCCCTCTCCTCTCTGTTCTTTTCCCTCTTCCTCTCAAGCTCATCACACATTTTGCCCAAAATATGTCAAGATTTGAAGGCCCCCATCCATTCAAATGATCACAAAGGTTAGCAACTTTGTCCTTTCATCTCTCATTGCTAGATTAGCTCGTGCAATGCTTTATATAGTGATTGATTTTTGAGTTTAGTAATTTGGGAGGAATTATATATATGTGCTAGTATTTGATTTATATGCAATTTGAGGTCAAAATAACACTTAGTTTGCATATGTAGGTGTGGTTTCCTTAGTACCTTCTAAATCTCCGTCGTAACCACCGTCGATCGCTCACAATGTCCCGTCGCCGGCACCACCTTGTGGTGAGCCTCTTGTTCATGAAGTTTATATAAAAAATTGATGTTTGTGTGATTTGGATATATAGTTACTCGTATAATTATCTTACCCATACGTTGTTTGTTATACATAGTGCCATGGTTTTGATATCCGTCCCTGTCGGCCCTCGTCCGGATTATGATTCGGATGTGGTATATTCTCTTTTAAAACTCTTCATTGCATTTCGTGTTTATGACAAATTATGCCCATCAAGTTGACATAGATATTTGTGTTGGGTAACGTAGTAATTTCAAAAAAATTCCTACGCACACACAAGATCATGGTGATGCATAGCAACGAGAGGGGAGAGTGTAATCTACGTACCCTTGTAGATCGACAACGGAAGCGTTAGCACAACGTGGTTGATGTAGTCGTATGTCTTCACGGCCCGACCGATCAAGCACCAAAACTACGTCACCTCCGAGTTCTAGCACACGTTCAGCTCGATGACGATCCCCGGACTCCGATCCAGCAAAGTGTCGGGGAAGAGTTCCGTCAGCACGACGGCGTGGTGACGATCTTGATGTACTACCATCGCAGGGCTTCTCCTAAGCACCGCTACAATATTATCGAGGACTATGGTGGAAGGGGGCACCGCACACGGCTAAGAATATGATCACGTAGATCAACTTGTGTCTCTAGGGGTGCTCCCTGCCTCCGTATATAAAGGATCAAAGGGGGCGTGCGGCCGGCCAGGAGAGGGCGCGCCAGGAGGAGTCCTACTCCCTCCGGGAGTAGGATTCCCCCCTTTCCTAGTTGGAATAGGATTCGGGAGGGGGAAAGAGGAGAGAGAGAAGGAAGGGGGGGCGCCGCCCCCCTCTCCTTGTCCTATTCGGACTAGGGGGGGAGGGGCGCGCGGCCCAGCCCTGGCCACCTCTCCTCTCTTCCACTAAGGCCCATATACCTTCCGGGGGGTTCCGGTAACCTCCCGGTACTCCGGTAAAATCCTGATTTCACCTGGAACACGTCCGATATCCAAATATAGGCTTCCAATATATCAATCTTTATGTCTCGACCATTTCGAAACTCCTCGTCATGTCCCCGATCTCATCCAGGACTACGAACTCCTTCGGTACATCAAAACTCATAAACTCATAATATAACTGTCATCGAAATCTTAAGCGTGCGGACCCTACGGGTTCGAGAACAATGTAGACATGACCGAGACATGTCTCCGGTCAATAACCAATAGCGGAACCTGGATGCTCATATTGGCTCCTACATATTCTACGAAGATCTTTTATCGGTCAGACCGCATAAAAACATACGTTGTTCCCTTTGTCATCGGTATGTTATTTGCCCGAGATTCGATCATCGGTATCTCAATACCTAGTTCAATCTCGTTACCGGCAAGTCTCTTTACTCGTTCCGTAATACATCATCTCACAACTAACTCATTAGTTGCAATGCTTGCAAGGCTTATGTGATGTGCATTACCGAGAGGGCCCAGAGATACCTCTCCGACAATCGGAGTGACAAATCCTAATCTCGAAATACGCCAACCCAACATGTACCTTTGGAGACACCTGTAGAGCACCTTTATAATCACCCAGTTACGTTGTGACTTTTGGTAGCACACAAAGTGTTCCTCCGGTAAACGGGAGTTGCATAATCTCATAGTCATAGGAACATGTATAAGTCATGAAGAAAGCAATAGCAACATACTAAACGATCAGGTGCTAAGCTAATGGAATGGGTCATGTAAATCAGATCATTCACCTAATGATGTGATCCCGTTAATCAAATGACAACTCTTTGTCCATGGTTAGGAAACATAACCATCTTTGATTAACGAGCTAGTCTAGTAGAGGCATACTAGTGACACTCTGTTTGTCTATGTATTCACACATGTATTATGTTTCCGGTTAATACAATTCTAGCATGAATAATAAACATTTATCATGATATAAGGAAATAAATAATAACTTTATTATTGCCTCAAGGGCATATTTCCTTCAGTCTCCCACTTGCACTAGAGTCAATAATCTAGATTATATAGTAATGATTCTAAAACCCATGGAGCCTTGGTGCTGATCATGTTTTGCTCGTGGAAGAGGCTTAGTCAACGGGTCTGCTACATTCAGATCCGTATGTATCTTGCAAATCTCTATGTCTCCCCCCTGGACTAGATCCCGGATGGAATTGAAGCGTCTCTTGATGTGCTTGGTTTCTTGTGAAATCTGGATTCCTTTGCCAAGGCAATTGCACCAGTATTGTCACAAAAGATTTTCATTGGACCCGATGCACTAGGTATGACACCTAGATCGGATATGAACTCCTTCATCCAGACTCCTTTATTTGCTGCTTCCGAAGCAGCTATGTATTCCGCTTCACACGTAGATCCTGCCACGACGCTTTGTTTAGAACTGCACCAACTGGCAGCTCCACCGTTTAATGTAAATACGTATCCGGTTTGTGATTTAGAATCGTCCGGATCAGTGTCAAAGCTCGCATCGACGTAACAACTTATGATTAGCTCTTTGTCACCTCCATAAACGAGAAACATATCCTTAGTCCTTTTCAGGTATTTCAGGATGTTCTTGACCGCTGTCCAGTGATCCACTCCTGGATTACTTTGGTACCTCCCTGCTAGACTTATAGCAAGGCACACATCAGGTCTGGTACACAGCATTGCATACATGATAGAGCCTATGGCTGAAGCATAGGGAACATCTTTCATTTTCTCTCTATCTTCTGCAGTGGTCGGGCATTGAGTCTGACTCAACTTCACAACTTGTAACACAGGCAAGAACCCTTTCTTTGCTTGATCCATTTTGAACTTCTTCAAAACTTTGTCAAGGTATGTGCTTTGTGAAAGTCCAATTAAGCATTTTGATCTATCTCTATAGATCTTAATGCCTAATATGTAAGCAGCTTCACCGAGGTCTTTCATAGAAAAACTCTTATTCAAGTATCCCTTTATGCTATCCAGAAATTCTATATCATTTCCAATTAGTAATATGTCATCCACATATAATATCAGAAATGCTACAGAGCTCCCACTCACTTTCTTGTAAATACAGGCTTCTCCAAAAGTCTGTACAAAACCAAATGCTTTGATCACACTATCAAAGCGTTTATTCCAACTCCGAGAGGCTTGCACCAGTCCATAAATGGATAGCTGGAGCTTGCACACTTTGTTAGCTCCCTTTGGATCGACAAAACCTTCTGGTTGCATCATATACAACTCTTCTTCCAAAAATCCATTCAGGAATGCAGTTTTTACATCCATCTGCCAAATTTCATAATCATAAAATGCGGCAATTGCTAACATGATTCGGACAGACTTAAGCATCGCTACGGGTGAGAAGGTCTCATCGTAGTCAATCCCTTGAACTTGCCGAAAACCTTTTGCGACAAGTCGAGCTTTGTAGACAGTAATATTACTGTCAGCGTCCGTCTTCTTCTTGAAGATCCATTTATTCTCAATTGCTTGCCGACCATTGGGCAAGTCAACCAAAGTCCATACTTTGTTCTCATACATGGATCCCATCTCAGATTTCATGGATTCAAGCCATTTTGCGGAATCTCGGCTCACCATCGCTTCTTCATAGTTCGTAGGTTCATCATGATCTAGTAGCATGACTTCCAGAACAGGGTTACCGTACCACTCTGGTGCGGATCTTACTCTGGTTGATCTACGAGGTTCAGTAGTATCTTGTTCTGAAGTTTCATGATCATCATCATTAGCTTCCTCACTAATTGGTGTAGGTGTCACAGAAACAGGTTTCTGTGATGTACTACTTTCCAATAAGGGAGTAGGTATAGTTACCTCATCAAGTTCTACTTTCCTCCCACTCACTTCTTTCGAGAGAAACTCCTTCTCCAGAAAGTTTCTGAATTTAGCAACAAAAGTCTTGCCTTCGGATCTGTGATAGAAGGTGTATCCAATAGTTTCCATTGGATATCCTATGAAGACACATTTTTCGGATTTGGGTTCGAGCTTATCAGGTTGAAGCTTTTTCACATAAGCATCGCAGCCCCAAACTTTCAGAAACGACAACTTTGGTTTCTTGCCAAACCATAGTTCATAAGGCGTCATCTCAACGGATTTTGATGGTGCCCTATTTAACGTGAATGCGCCGTCTCTAGAGCGTATCCCCAAAATGATAGCGGTAAATCAGTAAGAGACATCATAGATCGTACCATATCTAGTAAAGTACGATTATGACGTTCGGACACACCATTACGCTGTGGTGTTCCGGGTGGCGTGAGTTGCGAAACTATTCCACATTGTTTCAAATGTACACCAAACTCGTAACTCAAATATTCTCCTCCACGATCAGATCGTAGGAATTTTATTTTCTTGTTACGATGATTTTCAACTTCACTCTAAAATTCTTTGAACTTTTCAAACATTTCAGACTTGTGTTTCATTAAGTAGATATACCCATATCTGCTTAAGTCATTTGTGAAGGTGAGAAAATAACGATATCCGCCACGAGCCTCAACATTCATCGGACCACATACATCTGTATGTATGATTTCTAACAAATCTGTTGCTCTCTCCATAGTACCGGAGAACGGTGTTTTTGTCATCTTACCCATAAGGCACGGTTCGCAAGTACCAAGTGATTCATAATCAAGTGATTCCAAAAGCCCATCAGTATGGAGTTTCTTCATGCGCTTTATACCGATATGACCTAAACGGCAGTGCCACAAATAAGTTGCACTATCATTATCAACTCTACATCTTTTGGTTTCAACACTATGAATATGTGTGTCACTACTATCGAGATTTAATAAGAATAGACCACTCTTTAAAGGTGCATGACCATAAAAGATATTACTCATGTAAATAGAACAACCATTATTCTGTGATTTAAATGAATAACCGTCTCGCATCAAACAAGATCCAGATATAATGTTCATGCTTAACGCTGGCACCAAATAACAATTATTTAGGTCTAATATTAATCCCGAAGGTAGATGTAGATGTAGCGTGCCGACTGCGATCACATCGACTTTAGAACCATTTCCCACGCGCATCGTCACCTCGTCCTTAGCCAATCTTCGCTTAATCCGTAGTCCCTGTTTCGAGTTGCAAATATTAGCAATAGAACCAGTATCAAATACCCAGGGGCTACTGCGAGCATTAGTAAGGTACACATCAATAACATGTATATCACATATACCTTTGTTCACCTTGCCATCCTTCTTATCCGCCAAATACTTGAGGCAGTTCCGCTTCCAGTGACCAGTCTGCTTGCAGTAGAAGCACTCAGTTTCAGGCTTAGGTCCAGGTTTGGGTTTCTTCTCTTGAGCAGCAACTTGCTTGCTGTTCTTTTTGAAGTTCCCCTTCTTCTTCCCTTTTCCCTTTTTCTTGAAAATAGTGGTCTTGTTGACCATCAACACTTGATGCTCCTTCTTGATTTCTACCTCCGCAGCTTTCAGCATTGCGAAGAGCTCGAGAATAGTCTTATTCATCCCTTGCATATTATAGTTCATCACGAAGCTCTTGTAGCTTGGTGGCAGTGATTGGAGAATTCTGTCAATGACGCAATCATCTGGAAGATTAACTCCCAATTGAATCAAGTGATTATTATACCCAGACATTTTGAGTATATGCTCACTGACAGAACTGTTCTCCTCCATCTTGCAGCTATAGAACTTATTGGAGACTTCATATCTCTCAATCCGGGCATTTTCTTGAAATATTAACTTCAACTCCTGGAATATCTCATATGCTCCATGACGTTCAAAACGTCGTTGAAGTCCCGATTCTAAGCCATAAAGCATGGCACACTGAACTATCGAGTAGTCATCAGCTTTGCTTTGCCAGACGTTCATAACATCTGGTGTTGCTCCAGCAGCAGGCCTGGCACCCAGCAGTGCTTCCAGGACGTAATTCTTCTGTGCAGCAATGAGGATAATCCTCAAGTTACGGACCCAGTCCGTGTAATTGCTACCATCATCTTTCAACTTTGCTTTCTCAAGGAACGCATTAAAATTCAACGGAACAACAGCACGGGCCATCTATCTACAATCAAACATGAATAAGGAAGATACTATCAGGTACTAAGTTCATGATAAATTTAGGTTCAATTAATCATATTACTTAAAGAACTCCCACTTAGATAGACATCCCTCTAATCCTCTAAGTGATTACGTGATCCAAATCATCTAAACCATGTCCGATCATCACGTGAGATGGAGTAGCTTCATTGGTGAACATCACTATGTTGATCATATCTACTATATGATTCACGCTCGACCTTTCGGTCTCCGTGTTCCGAGGCCATATCTGTATATGCTTGGCTCGTCAAGTATAACCTGAGTATTCCGCGTGTGCAACTGTTTTGCACCCGTTGTATTTGAACGTAGAGCCTATCACACCCGATCATCACGTGGTGTCTCAGCACGAAGAACTTTTGCAATGGTGCATACTCAGGGAGAACACTTCTTGATAATTAGTGAGAGATCATCTTATAATGCTACCGTCAATCAAAGCAAGATAAGATGCATAAAAGATAAACATCACATGCAATCAATATAAGTGATATGATATGGCCATCATCATCTTGTGCTTGTGATCTCCATCTTCGAAGCACCGTCATGATCACCATCGTCACCAGCGCGACACCTTGATCTCCATCGTAGCATCGTTGTCGTCTCGCCAATCTTATGCTTCCACGACTATCTCTACCGCTTAGTGATAAAGTAAAGCATTACAGCGCGATTGCATTGCATACAATAAAGCGACAACCATATGGCTCCTGCCAGTTGCCGATAACTCGGTTACAAAACATGATCATCTCATACAATAAAATTTAGCATCATGTCTTGACCATATCACATCACAACATGCCCTGCAAAAACAAGTTAGACGTCCTCTACTTTGTTGTTGCAAGTTTTACGTGGCTGCTACGGGCTTAAGCAAGAACCAATCTTACCTATGCATCAAAACCACAATGATAGTTTGTCAAGTTGGTGCTGTTTTAACCTTCGCAAGGACCGGGCGTAGCCACACTCGGTTCAACTAAAGTTGGAGAAACTGTCACCCGCTAGCCACCTTTGTGCAAAGCACGTCGGGAGAACCGGTCTCGCGTAAGTGTACGCGTAATGTCGGTCCGGGCCGCATCATCCAACAATATCGCCGAACCAAAGTATGACATGCTGGTAAGCAGTATGACTTGTATCGCCCACAACTCACTTGTGTTCTACTCGTGCAAATAACATCAACACATAAAACCTGGCTCTGATACCACTGTTGGGTAACGTAGTAATTTCAAAAAAATTCCTACGCACACGCAAGATCATGGTGATGCATAGCAACGAGAGGGGAGAGTGTAATCTACGTACCCTTGTAGATCGACAACAGAAGCGTTAGCACAACGTGGTTGATGTAGTCGTACGTCTTCACGGCCCGACCAATCAAGCACCGAAACTACGGCACCTCCGATTTCTAGCACACGTTCAGCTCGATGACGATCCCCGGACTCTGATCCAGCAGAGTGTCGGGGAAGAGTTCCGTCAGCACGACGGCGTGGTGACGATCTTGATGTACTACCGTCGCAGGGCTTCGCCTAAGCACCGCTACAATATTATCGAGGACTATGGTGGAAGGGGCACCGCACACGGCTAAGAATATGATCACGTGGATCAACTTGTGTCTCTAGGGGTGCTCCCTGCCTCCGTATATAAAGGATCAAAGGGGGGGTGCGGCCGGCCAGGAGAGGGCGCGCCAGGAGGAGTCCTACTCCCTCCAGGAGTAGGATTCCCCCCCCCTTCCTAGTTGGAATAGGATTCGGGAGGGGGGAAAGAGGAGAGAGAGAAGGAAGGGGGCGCCGCCCCCCTCTCCTTGTCCTATTCGGACTAGGGGGCGAGGGGCGCGCGGCCCAGCCCTAGCCACCTCTCCTCTCTTCCACTAAGGCCCACTAAGGCCCATATACCTCCCAGGGGGTTCCGGTAACCTCCCGGTACTCCGGTAAAATCCCGATTTCACCCGGAACACTTCCGATATCCAAATATAGGCTTCCAATATATCAATCTTTATGTCTTGACCATTTCGAGACTCCTCGTCATGTCCCCGATCCCATCCGGGACTCTGAACTTCTTCGGTACATCAAAACTCATAAACTCATAATATAACTGTCATCGAAACCTTAAGCGTGCGCACCCTACGGGTTCGAGAACAATGTAGACATGACCGAGACATGTCTCCGGTCAATAACCAATAGCGGAACCTGGATGCTCATATTGGCTCCTACATATTCTATGAAGATCTTTTATCGGTCAGACCGCATAACAACATACGTTGTTCCCTTTGTCTTCGGTATGTTATTTGCCCGAGATTCGATCGTCGGTATCTCAATACCTAGTTCAATCTTGTTTCCGGCAAGTCTCTTTACTCGTTCCGTAATACATCATCTCACAACTAACTCATTAGTTGCAATGCTTGCAAGGCTTATGTGATGTGCATTACCGAGAGGGCCCAGAGATACCTCTCCGACAATCGGAGTGACAAATCCTAATCTCGAAATACGCCAACCCAACATGTACCTTTGGAGACACCTATAGAGCACCTTTATAATCACCCAGTTACGTTGTGACGTTTGGTAGCACACAAAGTGTTCCTCCGGTAAACGGGAGTTGCATAATCTCATAGTCACAGGAACATGTATAAGTCATGAAGAAAGCAATAGCAACATACTAAACGATCGGGTGCTAAGCTAATGGAATGGGTCATGTCAATCAGATCATTCACCTAATGATGTGATCCCGTTAATCAAATAACAACTCTTTGTCCATGGTTAGGAAACATAACCATCTTTGATTAACGAGCTAGTCTAGTAGAGGCATACTAGTGACACTCTGTTTGTCTATGTATTCACACATGTATTATGTTTTTGGTTAATACAATTCCAGGATGAATGATAAACATTTATCATGATATAAGGAAATAAATAATAACTTTATTATTGCCTCTAGGGCATATTTCCTTCAATTTGTATGTAGGAGGTAGTTGAACCGGAAATTCCAACCGGCCCTATTGTCGAGAGGTTAAATTTAGTTGAAAGAGAAAACGAGGATTTGAAGGAAAAATTGAAAAGAATTGGGGGGGGAGAATATGGAACTGGAGTTGCATGTTGCCGATGTCGTCGATGATCACAAGATTAAGATGGAGAAAATGCGCTTGAAGATTAGAAAGATTAGAAAATATGCCATTCATAGTGAGGCTTGGTATCATTATGTTGTTGGATCAATTGTTACCTTAGTTGCGATCTTGATCGCATTTGTTGTTGCATTTAAATTCTTTAGCTAGAGAGTTATTTGTTTGTTGCATTTAAATGTTGTATGATCTTTATGTATGAACTTTATGTATTGTATTAATTTGGTGTTTTCGGTGCTGTGTATTGAAGATGAGCCGGCAATGGATGTATGATGACCGATGCTCTCCCGAGTTCATTAATGGCGTGTGTACTTTTCTGCTTGTGGCTGAGGCAAACAAGTGGGCGGATGGTTTTATGCCTTGTCCATGTGATGGTTGTAAGAATGGTCACAATTACTCTACGTCAAGAACCATTCACGTCCACCTGTTTGAGTCCGGTTTCATGCCCCACTATAATGTTTGGACCAAGCATGGAGAAAGAGGGGTTATGATGGAAGACAATGAAGAAGAAGAGGACGACAACAGCTATCCTGGCCATGGGTTCCCTGAATACGATGATACAACAATGAGGGAAGAAGCTGAGCCGGTAATGCGGGAAGAAGCTGAGCCGGCAATGCGGGAAGAAGCTGAAGAGGAGGCATCAGATGAGCCCGTTGATGATCTAGGTCGGGCCATTGCCGATGCAAAGAGAAACTACGTAAGTGATTTGGAGAAGAAGAAGTTGCAGCGCATGTTAGAGGATCACAAAAAATTGTTGTACCCGAATTGCGTAGGTGACAAGAAAAAGCTGGGCACCACACTGGAATTGCTACAATGGAAGGCAGAGAATGGTGTATCTGACATGGGATTTGGAAAGTTGCTGGTAACGATAAAGAATATGCTTCCAAAGGACAATGAATTGCTCGAGAGTATGTACGAAGCAAAGAAGGCTGTCTGCGCTCTAGGGTTAGAGGTGCAGAAGATACATGCATGCCCTAATGATTGCATCCTCTACCGCGGTGAGTACGAGGATTTGAACGCTTGCCCAGTATGCGGTGCATTGCACTATAAGATCAGCCGTGATGACCCTGGTGATGTCGAGGGAGAGCGCCCCAGGAAGAAGATTCCTGCCAAGGTGGTGTGGTATGCTCCTATAATACCATGGTTGAAACGTTTGTTCCAAAACAAAGAGCATGCCAAGGCGATGCGATGGCACAGAGAAGACCGTAAGAAAGACGGAAAGTTGAGAGTTCCCGCTGACCGGTCGCAGTGGAGAAAAATCGAAAGAAAGTATGGGAAGGAGTTTGTAGATGACGCAAGGAATGTATGGTTTGGTCTAAGCACAGATGGCATTAATCCTTTTGGGGAGCAGAGCAGCAACCATAGCACCTGGCCTGTGACTCTATGTTTGTATAACCTTCCTCCTTGGTTGTGCATGAAGCGGAAGTTCATTATGATGCCAGTGCTCATCCAAGGCCCTAAGCAACCCGGCAACGACATTGATGTGTACCTAAGGCCATTAGTTGAAGAACTCTTACAACTGTGGAATGGAACAGGTGTATGTGCGTGGGATGAGCACATGGGGGAAGAATTTGACCTAAAGGCGTTGCTGTTCGTGACCATCAATGATTGGCCTGCTCTCAGTAACCTTTCAGGACAGACAAACAAGGGATACCGCGCATGCACGCACTGTTTGGACAATACCGACAGTATATATTTGGCTAATTGTAAGAAGAATGTGTACCTGGGACATCGTCGATTTCTTCCGAGCAGGCATCCCGTAAGAAGGAAAGGCAAGAATTTCAAAGGTGAGGCGGATCACCGGACGAAGCCTCGCCACCGTACTGGTGCTGATGTACATGATATGGTCAAGGATTTGAAGGTGGTCTTTGGAAAGGGTCCTGGTGGACAACCTGTTCCAAATGACGCTGACGGACGCGCACCCATGTGGAAGAAGAAATCTATATTTTGGGACCTGTCCTATTGGAAAGACCTAGAGGTCCGCTCCGCAATCGACGTGATGCACGTGACGAAGAATCTTTGTGTGACCCTGCTTGGCTTCTTGGGCGTGTATGGGAAGACAAAAGATACACCTGAGGCACGGGAGGACCAGCAACGTATGCACGGAAAATACGGCATACATCAGGGTCATGCAAGCTACACGCTTACCAAAGAAGAGAAGGAAATCTTCTTTGAATGCCTGCTCAGTATTAAGGTACCGTCTAGCTTCTCGTCGAATATAAAGGGAATAATAAACATGGCAGAGAAAAAGTTCCAGAACCTAAAGTCTCATGACTCCCACGTGATTATGACGCAACTGCTTCCGGTTGCATTGAGGGGCTTCTACCGGAAAACGTTCGATTAGCCATTGTGAAGCTATGTGCATTCCTCAATGCAATCTCTTAGAAGGTAATTGATCCAGAAATCATACCAAGGTTAGAGAATGATTTGGTGCAATGTCTTGTCAGTTTCGAGTTGGTGTTCCCACCATCCTTCTTCAACATCATGACGCACGTCCTAGTTCACCTATGTGAAGAGATTAACGTTTTGGGTCCTGTATTTCTACACAATATGTTCCCCTTTGAGAGGTTCATGGGAGTCTTAAAGAAATATGTTCATAACCGTGCTAGGCCAGAAGGAAGCATCTCCAAGGGCCATGAAAATGAGGAGGTCATTGAATTTTGTATTGACTTTATTCCTGACCTTAAGCCGATTGGTGTTCCTGAATCGCGGCATAAGGGCAGACTGGATGGAAAAGGCACGCTAGGAGGGGAACAAATAATATGTATGGACGGACATTCTCTCACTAAAGCACACTACGCAGTTCTACAGAATTCCGCCTTGGTGGCTCCGTATATGGATGAACACAAGAATTTGCTACGCTCCAAACACCCGGAGCGGTCTAATGACTGGATTACACGTGAACAAACCAGGAGTTTCGCCAGCTGGTTGCAGACACGTACCATGCATGACACCTCTATTGAAGATGACCTGTACTTGCTGTCCCAGTTACCATCTTCGAATATAATGACTTTCAAAGGGTACGAGATAAATGGTAATACATTTTACACGATCGCCCAAGATAAGAAGAGCACCAACCAAAACAGTGGTGTCCGCTTTGATGCAGAAACCAAGACGGGAAAGGAAACATATTATGGTTATATACAGGACATATGGGAACTTGACTATCGACGTGGTTTGAAGGTCCCTTTGTTTCGGTGCAAATGGGTCAATATGACACGAGGCGGGGTAACGAAGACCCGCAGTATGGAATGACAACAGTGGATCTCAACAATCTTGTGTATGCGTACGAACCATTCGTCCTAGCCAATGATGTGGCACAGGTTTTCTATGTGAAGGACATGTCTACCAAGCCGAGAAAAAGAAAAGATAAGGAAGCGAATGCATCGTACGATGAGCCAAAGCGGCACATAGTTCTTTCTGGGAAGAGAAACATCGTGGGAGTGGATGACAAGACAAACATGTCAGGAGATTATGAAAAGTTTGATGAAATTGCTCCATTCACAGTGAATATTGACCCGAGCATCCAGTTAAATGATGAAGATTTTCAATGGCTACGGCACAAAGGGACACACGCGAAGAAAAAGTTTCACACCCAAAGATCTGGGATGTGATCGGCTTCACTATCATCACTTTCTTCTGTGTTTCACACCCAGGAGGGAATCTCTGTAATAGTTAGGGTAGCTAGTTATGTGTTTTGGCATTTGAAACGCGAAGAAATTTTATGTGCAAGCAAATTCTTTCATGCATTTTTTCAGCTAAATGGCCCTGAAATTGAAAAGCATTTCAAATGAACTCAGAAAAGGTTGAAAGTTGGCATGGTATCATAATTTCACCAACATAGCATGTGCAAAAAAGTAGAGAGGGTTACCGCAAAAACTGGATGCACTTCGTGTACAAAATGGACAATCTCTTTCGAAGTATCAGGGTTTCGGACGAAAACTCATCCGTTACAAAGGCATTTCATTTTTTAAATAACCTAAGCATTACCAAATTGAATATTATGATAAAACACACTAATATTAAACATAAGAAAAAAGAATCACTGAAAAATCTATTTTCAAAGTTAAGTTATTCACAAACTAGTGATTCACACAAATTTCAAATAATTCAAAATTTAAACTATTCAAATTTGTAAACTACCGGTACTAACAGAAAGTTTGTAATTTTTTGTACCTAAAGCAAAAATATTCGCAAACAAACTCTAAATACATCAAAAAACAACTCTAAAATAAATAAAACAAAAATAAATAAAGCAAAAAAATAAGAAAAAAAAGCCCACCTACTGGGCCACAGCGGCCTGCATACGACTAGAAACCCGAATTCTAGCTGGGCCAGGATGCAGGCCCGCTAGCCCCGTAGGCCCAACAGGGCATCGCAGAAGAGGTAGGCCCAGAAGGCCTGCTTAAGAGAGGAGCTCGAGACAGCAGCGAAGGCGGGGCTTATAAGCAGGTGCGAGTGCCCCTCGGCTAGCGAGGTGGGACTAAACTTTTGCGCCCCTCGCCTGGCAGCGCACACCCTTTAGTACCGGGTCGTGACTCCAACCGATACTAAAGGGGGCCTTTAGTACCAGTTGGTGCCATGACCCGGTACTAAAGGGGGTGCGGTTCCCGCCGCTTCGCCTGGCCAAAACAAACCTTTAGTACCGGTTGGTGGCTCCAACCGGTACTAAAGGTGGGTTCTATATAAGAAAACACTTCAAAAAAATTGTTGGTTTCTCATCTCTCCCTGCTTCTTTCTCCTCTGCCCCGTCGCCGCCGCCCCTCGTCGTCGCCCCCGTCGCCGTCGCCGTCCCCGTTGTCCCCATCGCCGCGCCACGCCCCGTCGCCGCGCCCCGGCCCATCCTCCCGTCGTCCCCGCCCGGCCCGTCCTCCCGTACGTCGTCCCCTCTCGGCCCGTCCCCGTCCCCGTCATCGCCGCCCCGTCTCCGTCTCCGTCCCCGTCCCCATCGCCGCCCACCGTCATCGCGCCTCGCCGGTGAGCTCCTGCCCCGGCCGCCAACCACACACACACACACACATTGTTATAGAATTGTTAGCAATCTTTCTGTTTTTTAGTTATAGAATTATTATAAATGTTAGTTTTAGTTATAGAAATGTTAGTTATATAGAAATGTTAGTTATATAGAAATATTAGAAATGTTAGTTATATAGAAATGTTTTTTAGTTATAGAAATATTAGAAATGTTAGTTTTAGTTATAAAATTTAGAATTTGCATATATGAAATCACAATCCATCATTTAAAAATGTTACTTTACTTTTGCGGCATATAGTATTTGTTGTCGACGATGCCCGGCCCGCATACTCGCCGTCGACCCGTTCGCGACGACGTCCTGCTTCAGAGGACCCATGTCCGGGACTGGGCTCCGCCGGGCTGGCACTGGGAGGTGCTACCTTCAGGGGCGCGACGCTTGGTGAGGAACCCGGCTCCGGGTCCCGTCGTCGACCCTCATCTCCTTTGGTGGCGTTCGCGTGGGCCACTTTCGGTGCGGAGGGAGCCGGCCCCGCCGGAGGTGGTACGTCGCCGTGTCAGGGAGGAGGATGAGCACGTCCATCGCTACATGGCTGCTATGGACGTCAGGTTCTCCAATACCTGGTAGGTTCTTTTGGGAGATCACCCGAGCTATGATCCAGTGATGGTTCCTTCTCTTTGGGTGTCCACCGCCCGCACCTCAGGAACCGCGAGTGGCCTAGATTACTCTGTAGTATTCGATCTTTATTAGCTTGCTAGCTAGCTTGCTAGCTAGCTAGCTAGCTAGTGATGTATTCGATATTATATCTATTATTCGAGACGATGTATTCGAGATTATATCTATTATTCGAGACGATGTATTCGAGATTATATCTATTATTCGAGACGACGTATTCGAGATTATATTCGATGATGCTTATTATGTACTATGATTGATTCAGTTTTTCCTTATTAATTGATTGCATCCATGCATTGTAATTTGAATATATTTCTTTTGGATTAGTTAAACAAAACCTATGGCGGACAATACCGGCAGAGAGGGAGAAGAGGCCCTGTTCAATATCATACGCAATCCTTGCGGGCCAGATGATGATCAGAATGAAGAAGATTATGACGGCTCCGAATATCTAAACAACACCGGGGAGGGTGATATGATATTCGATCGCGACGACCGAATTGATGAAGTCATGAACTATGAACATGACGAAGAAAATGTTGATCTTGAAACAACAAAGACCGGCGAGGTATATATATTTATATAAGCAGGCATCTGGTGATCATCACATGTTTTAAATGACTTGAAGATATATTAACAAATCAATCATTCTTCTTTCAGCCATCCGGATCGAGCAAATCTTCAGGCAACAGGAAACGAGGCCCGAAAAAAAAGTTGAAGGAGGGCATAAAGTACAATATCGAGGCCATCAAACCTAATGGCGAACCATTAGCGCCTAAGAAGATTGCGGACAAGTTCATTCGTCAGTGCAGAGTTCTTGTGAAGGACCAACTCCCGATCTCCCTACAAGAATGGAGAGAGCCAGCAAAGCCACGTCCAGGAGTTACTTTTGTCGACGACAGACAAAAACTTCTGCTTTGGGAAACGCTCATGGAACATTTCACCCTACCAGATCATTTCACAGATGCAGATGTGGAGAAAGTCAAGGACGCTGCTCTTAGGAAGATGGCGGTTGCATTCAAGAACCACAAGATTCGTGAATGGGCCAAGTACGTCAAGGGAGGAAGGAAGACTCCAGTATTCGAGGGAACACTAGAGAAGCAAAGTGCTCATTGGGACGATTTCGTGAAATTCAAGGATTCGGAATTATCTAAGGAACGGTCGAGAATAAACAAGGCCAATGCCGCAAAAAAGGATAAATTCCATAAGCTGGGGCCAGGTGGCTATGCGGTGGGAATGACTAAGTGGGATAAGTCTGAGAAAGAGATGTTGGATGCACGTGTCACTCCAGAAACATTGAGCTGGCCCCCCAGGTGCAGGACTTGGTTCTATGCGCATGGGGGGGAGTTGGACCCGAAGACAGGCAAAGTTTCGAAGAAGGCATGTCTGGACGGAGCCGAAGATAAGCTACTTGTTGCAATAGAAGAGGCTCGATCGGGGGTGTTTGAGCCCAACAGAGAGAACGACGAGCTTACGCGTGCCCTAGGAAATCCTGAACACCCGGGAAGAACACAAGGCATGGGCGCTATGCCGTGGTATGAGGGGTTTTTGGACTGGAACGCCAACTACAGAACCCGTGCGAGAAATAAGATTGCGGAGGAGAAGAAGAGGAAGATGGAGGAGGAGCAGAGGAAGCTAGACTATGAACGCCTTCAAGGCCTAGAATCAACGCACGCGGACTTGGCAGTCAAATTCCAGCGGCAGCAGGAGCAGATCGACTCACTTAGCCAGCAAAGGGGGTCTCAGCAGCTAGCGGATGATCCACCATTGGATAGCACCGTCCCATCCATGCCGAAAAGCAGTGTGGGTTCCGCCCCGGGTGACGCATTGCTGGATAGCTACCAAGTGGATGACATCATGGAGAACACTAACTGCGAGCTACACTTCAAAATGAAGAACATATCCATGAAGGTGGCGGACGCCCTTGCTTTTACAAATCCCCCCGAGGCAACCTTCCATTGCAACCCGATTCCAGCGGGCTATGCTCGTGTCTTGGTTGATGAGGTGGTGGAGCAATATTCGGGGCTAGAGCTTGACATTCTTGGAGGTGACGATGAGCACACACTGGGAGAGGCCAACCATCGTATCATCCTATGGAGAAAGGATTGCATCATCTTTCGAAGGCCACTGACACCTCGTCATCTGACTCCTCGTCGAAGTCCGCCACCGAGTCAGCAGACTCCCGCTCCTCCAAGTCCACCAACGCGTCAGGCCACTCCTCCTCCAAGTACAACACAGCTTCAGGCCACTCCTCCTCCAAGTCCGGCACAGCTTTAGGCCACTCCTCCTCCTCCAACTCAGCCACATCAGTCGTCTTCGCCACCTCAGCAATCACGGAAGAGAGCCGCCTCAACTATGGTGCGTAGCGGTACAAGTCGAGGTAGTACTGGAGGTACAGGCGGAGGCAAGCGATTTCAATATGGTCCAAGCCTCGCGCCTCTTCCGCAGAGGCCTTATGACAAGTCCGAGGAGGAAAACGTAGCCATATCGAAGGCCGAGGTGGAAGCCCATTTTGCACCGAAACCGCCATCGCCGCCAAGGGAGAAAGTGCCTGTGGAAAAGATTGACCACTTCATTCGTATGTCTAGAGCACCAGCTCCCAAGCCTGTTGACACAGACTATGAGCGCCACATCAAGAAGTTAAATCGAGCATATCTACAGAAAAGAGGCGAGCTCGAGCTCGAGCAAATCAGCTGGCAAAAGGAGCGGTAAAACCGTTCCCCAGCTGGGAGAACAGGCGGCGCAATCAATCCCCCCGCTTGTTGTGCCAACAACACATGAGAGTAGGCGCGCCCAATATTATTGTGGGCAAACCGTTAACGTTCCCGGGGTGGGCGATGTGGTAATAACTGAGGAGCATATTTCGCAGGCTGAAGCGATCGGGATCACTGTTGGACAACTCCTCGATATCGAGCCCATGTCTCCGACTAGAGAGGAGGAAATAAAACGGAAATATGTCCGGGGCCAACGTTTGGTCAAGCCAGACGAGGTCAAGAACCTCCCAACGAGAATGTATGAATTGCATCGATGGTACATGGACATTACCAAGATTTCCAATCGAGAGTCCCTCATGGTGAATGTCAAGGAGGAGCATTACTACCATGAGAAAGCTCTAGCCGTTGAGTATTCAGAACTGTTTCAGCTATACAATCAAGACGCACTCGACAAATCTATCGTCAGTTGCTATTGTCTGTAAGTGATTTCTTTCTGTAATTTAACTCTCAAGCTAGCTGTAGTGATCATTTTGATCAATCATTACCTGTAATTATCCTCACTATATTCTTTTCTGTGGTATTATGCAGGATGAAGATTTATGAAATGAAAAAAGGTGGACGCTATGGCATTGGGTTCATTGACCCAAATACCATTAATGAATACACATGGAAATTAGATCCATATTACGAAAAAAGTGTAGAGGAAAGCATGCTAGAGTTCTTCAAGAGCCTCAAATACAATGAAGATATACTACTTACTTACAACTTCGAGTGAGTCACACTGTCTTGTACTACAAATTCTGTTTTTGCCTACTAGCTAGCTACATGTTTTTGCTTACATATGCCCGCTTAATTAAGACATGCAAACGTGTGTGCATGCAGATTTCACTGGATCTTGTTAATCATTAAAGTTGATGAAGGGACAGTTGAAATACTAGACTCACTACTTAAGAAAGCAAGTGACTACACCATCGTGAAGGGGATAGTCAACAGGTAATTTCAATCATTATTAACTATATCTTGGCCTATTTAATTAGTTCGTCATTTCCTGATAACAACTATTTAATAACTCATTTATTCATTTTCTTTGTCGGCGGGCAGGGCTTGGGCAAAGTTCATTAGGGCCACTCCAGGCCCATGGAACCAAAATCTGAAATGGTATCGACCCCAGGTAAGTAATTAAGTAGTGCTAGCTAGCTGCCATCTCTTTAATTATCATGCTTGATTAATTATTATCTGATCAAATTCCATTATCGTAAAGGCCCTGAAGCAGGCGCCGGAGAATAATCTGTGTGCATACTACGTTTGCGAGAACATTCGCATGATGGCGTCCGAAAGGAGCAAATCTCAAAGACAGGAGTGGGTACGTTTGTCAGAACACTATTCATAATTTTTACACCATTATCGATATCTAGTCACACAACTAATACACATGCATATTGATCTCCTTCTTAACAGTTCAAAGAGGTGCCGGAGAAGCTCCTAACAGAGGAGCGCATACAAGCAATTCAAGAGGAAATAGCGGGATTTTTGCTCGACCAGGTCATAGATCCCAAAGGAGAATACTATTACCCGCTACCGCCCCCATGAACCACTTTCAATTGTTATCGTGCTCCGAATGCACCAATTAGGCTAATGTCACTGGCTCCGAAGGCACCAATTAGGAGAAATTGTATATATATTAGGAGAAATTGTATATATAGAAGGCTAATGCCACTATATATATACTATATATATATATATATATATATTATGACCGGTTCTACTAGAAATTCTATTTATATATATGCATAACGTGTACAATATGTAGTATCGTAAAATACCAGCAAACGAAAAAGAATTAAATGGAAAACACAAAATTAAATGAAAAGGAAATCATAAACCCAAAACCGCCCCAACCTTTTAATACCGGTTGGTGACACCAACCGGTACTAAAGGGCTCCCTACCCCCGAAGCTGGCTCGTGCCACGTGGTTGCCCTTTAGCACCGGTTCGTGATGAACCGGTACTAAGGGGGAGGGCTTTAGTGCCTACACTTTAGCGCCGGTTACGAAACCGGCACTAAAGGGCCTTACGAACCGGTGCTATTGCCCGGTTCTGCACTAGTGTCGATAGAACTTGAGGGAATATTTGTTCTACCTTTAGCTCCTTGTTGGGTTCGACACTCCTACTTATTGAAAGAGGCTACAATTGATCCCCTATACTTGTGGGTTATCATCCCCCGATGAGTTTAGGCCACCGGTGACGGTGTAACACCCTACTCCTACCTCAGTGTTCTTTGTATATGTCAAATAAATCTCCTCCCCTTGCAAGAGCCTCTCTCGGTCTCTTATATATTTGGGCTAGGCCCACCATGCCGTGACATAGGCAGCCACGGGGTCACCTGGCCCCTTCGAGACCGTACTCCTCGCGTCCTCTCACAAAGGACTTCTAACATACATCCAAACGTTGCCCATGCCACGGTATGGCCTTTTCTAGTCATGTCAACTTTTGGTCCTCGGGGGTGATTGGACGTGCAGAGGTGGGGAGGAGACCCTTCCCCAAGAAGAGGGTGTGGCCTGAAGACACACCCCCCCTCCCTCGAGACCCCCTCCGGGCCCGCAGAGTTGGTCCCATGACGCGTCAAGCATAATTGGTTTGGTGTCAAAAATTGGCATCCCAATATTTGACATTGTGCCAAATATTGGCTACTAATTGGTTAGTTACCAAGTTGCCTTGTCCAACTCACATAAAGTTGCCAATATTTACAAGTCGTAGTATTTCCATTATTTGGCAATGCCAACATTTGGCTAGCTAAATATTGGTAGCAAACCAATTATGCTCATAAGATGGCTTCCCTGGGAAGGACAATAGAGAACCCCCCACCTTGATCCCGCCAACACCCACGTTTTTAGAACCAGTTCTACGCACTCATTGTAATCATTAGGAACGTTATTTCCGACTTCACTCTCTGAACTGATCGCCTTAGGGTAAAACATCAGAAGGTGGACGCCTTGTCATAACACCAATACCTCTCTCCAAGCACTACACAACCTTTTAATCTCGCCACTCGTGGTCCTTTTGAGTAATGCATTCATGGGTGGACTCTCCCCCATGATTGTTCAAAGATTTTTGGAAATGATGTCACGCTAGTTATGGAAACGGCAATCAACCTTCTTTAACCTAGAAAGGAAATCCCCCAAAAAACAAACATCAACCAACCTCTTTCCCACCCACCCCGAGCACGTGCAGTTTATATAAGAAACCAGTGTTGGGTTCCCAGCACTGCGACGAGAGAACTAGTCCCCCGCCGGCCCCTAGGAGAGGCAGCTGGTAGGTAGCCATTGCCCTTGCATCACTACACGGCGGCCAGTGAGCATCGTGAATATGGAGGAGCAATATCACGATGAGCTGCGACAGCATGAGGCGGCAGCAGAGTCGTCGGTGCCGTTGCTGGAGAAGAGGGCCGGCGGCGTGTTGTACGTGGAGGGGTGCCCCGGGTGCGCGATTGACCGGAGGAAGGCCGAGAACCCGGACATCCCCTACAGCAGCTTCCTGTACGTATGGGTCATCACCCTAAGCACCGGTGAGTGCTACTACTACGACTCCATCAATCAACATCGCTAGTTTAGATCCCCGTCTGCACCTTGATTCATTGATGCAAAGTACCTCTTCTGATTATTTGATTGATTTGATTCCGAAATATATCCAGCATTCATCCATTAATCTATCGCGCGCGGCTGCATATACATGAACTGGTAGCCCATACCCTTATTAACAGTATAAAATATTTTAGATATTTTAATATAAACTTCTTTTGGATTAAAATGAATAAATAAACACATTAAAACGTGACTATGTATATTTGATTCATGAAAATATTAAAACATCTTATATTTCTAAACAGATTGAGTAGTATACAACAGTAGGTTGGTGAACCTAGCTGCTTCTACTTGGGATTCAGAATATGAAAGTTAATGGACGCCGATAAGTGCCACACGTGTGGGCGTTAGGGAGTCCGCCCACACATTTTGTGTGGTGTATAAGAGGAACAGCCCACACACCTTCATGTGGGCAAAACAATTAGCGCCCGCACGCCTCTTTTTTCCCTCCCGATCCCTCTCACACGCGTGTGTGTGGGCGAAGTTGATAACGCCCACACGCCCGTATGTCAGGCCTCGTGCCTCCTGGTCCCGCACGCCACGCGTGACGGTCACCGCGCGCCCGCAGTTGCCATGGTCCAGACCCTCGTCCATGTTCGTTTAATTGCAGTTGCCATGTCGCTGAACTACGGTTGCCATGTCGGACAACTGCAGTTGCCATGGTTGCTCAACTGCAGTTGCCATGTATGGTCTGATCTAATGTAGTTGCCATGATTTCATAACTTTAGGAGTTGTCACATACTAACACTAGGCAGTTGAGAGAGTTGCCATGTGCTCACAAGCATGCTAGGGCAGTTGCCATGTAAAAAGGAAGAGTTACCATCTGCTTACGTGCACGTTAGGGCAGTTGCCATGTACATGCACGTTAGGGCAGTTGCCATGTACCATGCAAAAACATATGGCAACTCGGTAAAAGAGAGTTGCCATCTGCTTACGTGCACACTAGGCAGTTGTCGTGTACCCTGCAAAACACATGGCAAACTCGGGTAAAAAAAGAGAGTTGCCACCTGCTTATAAAAGCACACTAGGGGCAGTTGTCATGTGCAGTGCAAAAACACATGGCAACTAGCAGTTTGGGTGTGGGAGAGGAGAAGGGCGTGTGGGCAAGATGTCAAATGCCCACACACTAGCCCTTGTGTGTGCGTGCAAAGTGGCGTATGGGCGAACTGCTGAACGCCCACACACCAGCCCCTCCTGTATGGTGAAACGGCCGTGTGGGCGACCGGCTAAACGTCCACACACCAGGCAGTCCTACGTGGCACTACAAACATGCCAAGATTCGTGCGCTCACAAACGGACGCGGATCCACGCGTGTGGGCGAGATACAAACGCCCACACGTGTGTGCGTTAACATTTCCGAAGTTAATAAAATCGACATTTATCAGGAAAAAAATCAATATCAATACAATTCTTTATTTTTCTTTTAACCTTTTGGTTACCCAGTTATGCATTGACAGCACAGAATAGCATCTAAAGGGTGCCATTTGCATCATAAGATATCTTTATCAAGTCTATCGAGAACATATTCTATCGCTATGGTGCTTTCAAGTCATTGCAGCACTCTTCCAACTTTATTATATTTTTAGTAGATGAGCACTACAATGACACCAATCAAAAAAAAAATCCCTGGGACATTTTAAAAGATTGCCGAGGAAAAACAACCCACCTGAACATTTCTTTAAGCCGCACAGCGGCAAAAGCAGCAGTTTTACAGGTTCCAAACGCACGTGCGACCGTGCAAGACACGGTAGGATGCAACACCAAAACGAGCAATATGAACAGAAGAAATTCTATTGTGAACCGTGTATATTATTAAAAAACGCATTTTGGCAATTAGAGCATCTCTAGTTGTAGTGGCTAATTGGGCCCTCGATATGTTTGCGGATATTTCTGGACGTGTTCACGGACAGGAGATGACCGAGCCTCATTTGTTCGCCCGAGCAACAACGTCCCCTCATTTCCCCCTTCTCATTTGTCCGCCTGGACCACGACGCTCCAGGTGGGGGCAAGATGGGGAGGGCGCGGCATGGACACAACCATAACAGAAAGAAAGAGGGCATGCCTAGGGCAAGGGGCCAGGGGTCGATTCGAAAGGATTTGGAGTGTTTCTGGTGTGTTGCGTTCGATGTGGCAGACGGGTCTAGACGGCCCCAATTCCGGCCCGCATATAGACCGGCTTTGGGGGCTGCTGGGCAGTCGGAACAAATGGACTAGGTACCGGAAGCATCATTGGAGTTTTTTTTTGTCCGGGTATTGCCCGGTTACCCGCTCGGACACACGAAGATGGTTGTGGGGTTTGGTTGAAGATGATGTTGTGCTTTCGTGACTTGAGCCCTAAATCGTCTTTCGTATATACTCCATTTCTTCTCCTTTCACCGACTGTGAATAACTTCTCTCATACATAAAAAGAAACGAGTTTTGTTCGACACGTACGTGAATAAAGATATCTTTAGTGCACGATGTCACTCCGCCCATCCGATCATAACGTGGTTGCAGGCCCCTGCGCAGATCTCGCGTTCGCGACCGGTCCTGATAATGGCGGTAGAGCTTACCGTATAAAGAGAATCTTGAGATGAGACATGAAGGAAGAAGATTGTAAGTGCCTGTTTCGGTGCTCAGACTCATCTGTATCCGGTTAGAAAAAAAAATCAAAACAAGTTCAAATAATTCCAATTTTTTTTTGTGTGGTAGATAATTTGATGCATGAGGTTCGCTCTAATTTTTAGATCATTTGGATATCTGAGCTGCTCTGAGTAAAAAAGACAAATCGGGTCAGAACAGTGCGTGAATAGTTAACATTTTTACAGACCTCGAATTGGCCTTTTTTGCGGAGAGCTGCTCAGATATCCAAATGATTTGAAAATTGAAGCGAACCTCACGCATCAAATTATCTGTCACCCAAAAAAATTGGATTTTTTTAGTATTTGTTTTGAATTTTTTTGCCAGCGCGGGTGCAGTTGAGCCTGGGCTCAGAAGTGGGCATAAACCAGTTCGGAGTCCCGGATGAGGTTACAGACACGACGTGGAGTCTCGAAATGGTCAAGAGGTAAAGATTGATATATATAGGACAATGGTATTCGAACATCTGAAGTGTTTCAGGGGTACCAGGTACTTATCGGGTCACCGGAAGGGGTTTCGGGCACCCCCGGCAAAAGATATGGGCCTTATGGGCCAAGAGGGGAAACACACCAGCCACAAAGGGCTGGTGCGCCCCCCATATGGGCCGGCCTAGGAGGAGAAGGAAAGGGGGAAGGGAAAGGAATCTTCCTCCCACCTATATATATGTGGGAGGGGGACGCCTAGTAAACACCAGATCAATTGTTAGCCGTGTGCGGCGCCCCCTCCACCGTTTACACTCCCGGTCATATTTTCATAATGCTTAGGCGAAGCCCTGCGGAGATTACTTCACCATCACCGTCACCACGCTGTCGTGCTGACGGAACTCATCTACTACCTCACCGTCTTGCTGGATCAAGAAGACGGAGGATGTCACCGAGCTGAACGTGTATAGAACACGGAGGTACCACGCATTTGGTACTTGATCGGTTGACGTGAGAAGAAGTTCGAGTACATCAACCGCGTTGTGAAACGCTTCCGCTTACGGTCTATATGGGTACGTAGACACACTCTTCCTCTCGTTGCTATGCATCTCCATGAATAGATTATTGCGTGTGCATAGAATTTTTTTGTTTTCCATGCAATGATTCCAACAGTAACCAATCCATGCCTATGATCATGCCATATGCTTCCAGTGAGATGATCTTGAAATCAGTGACAAACACCTGCCCTTATGTGTTCGAAGAACAGCAGGTATGTATGTGGTACACTCAAGAATTGCTCCGTCTGCAACTTTTACTTGACGTGCATTTTGCAAAGGTGTGACCCCCTGAAGCTTAGCTACCAACTTACTGTCAATAAAGGATGTTGAGCTTCCTGAATCCACCAGGAGAAGCACTTCATGACCCCGGATCCAGACATGCAATTGGAGAACGCCCAGATCAGAGGAGCCATCCATCGCTTGGCGCGAAACTGTGCACAAAATTTTATTCATCACTGGAAGGCGATGTAGGTGGTGTTTCTCCGAGAGTCTCTTCATGACTGGACATTGCAAGCAGCTCCTCCATGATGTGCATATGGATTGTAGGATGGCAGGTGTGGTCTTTTCCCCATCGTTCGCCGCATTTCAAATGAAGGCCCTTCGGCTTGATGGAAGTTGCGAGAGATGCAATCTTGTTGCCGTTGTCCGTGCTAGCACGAGTGACGTTAGTGCGACGACGGTCTTCAACAATCGGTGCAGGTGTTGTTAGTTGTGGAAAGAACTAGGGTACACTGTTGCGTGCCATCGCACTTGAATGCAGATGATGTGCTTGGTACATAGCATGCGCAGGTTCGTTATTGGCCACTTCCTCCTGAAGTAGGGAAATCGAGCATGCGGCGTCAAGATTCGGTGGCCGTTGCACCAAGACCACCGCCTGGATATCCGATTGAAGGCCCTCCACAAAGCGAGTGAGGAAAAAGTATATATTGGTGAGTACACTTAGAACAAGATATCAGGTGGTTCATCAGAGTTTCGAAAGGCTCGATGAAATCGGCTATGTGTTTCTGTACAGACTGAAGCCTGATACCAGGAGGCTCAAAAAAATTCAGAACAACCATAGGTACCCAGTAGGATTTGTGCACTATGAACATTTGGAAATATTGTTCGCATGGTGTTTTCCAGAGTTGTGGATTATCACCGGTGACGACACATTTGGAAATATTATTTGGATAGTGTTTTCCAGAGCTGCGGGTTATCACCAGTGAAGACGGGGATGCTCATGGAGGGTGGTGGCTGGCCTATGGCGGCGAGAACAGAGGAGAGATGGGTTGTGGATGCATACCCATGACCGGGAGTGCCGTCGGTGACACTGGGGTCACCAACGGAAGTCCCCGGTGAGATGTTTCTCATCGTGGATGATTTATGTGTGGAATGCCTCCCGCACGGTGAGCGGCGGATGCGGTGTTGTCATTCCACTCAACGAGGATGGGGCACTCCTAGAGTCGTCGCCTAAAGCAACCGATGACCCCGAGCTTGGCGAAGCGAGCTTCCAGATCTAGCTTCTTGTGATGCAGATCGTCGATCTGCAACGACTGGTTGCGGAGTTGGGATGCTTGCGCATTGAGCTGCTTCATGATGTTGGTAGTGTCCTCCTTGGAATCCTAGTGAAGCTTGTCGAGGTAGACCTTCAGAGCTGGACCCATGGTGCCGATGAGGATCTGGTGGGTGTGGACACATCATCGGATGTTGATGGCCTGCAAGTGCACAGGATTTAGTTGTAACTTTTTCGAAGTAAGAGTATTGATCCCATAGGGAGCACGGAAATCAAACTTTTAACTCTTGTAGTGAATTATGTATTTTATGCCTGCAGATAATTGTGGAATTCAAGCAAAGTGAGGGAGGAAATAAATTGTAATTGAGTAGTGGAAAAAACTTTGAAGTAAATAACATAAAAGTAAATAAAGAACAGTATCTAGAGTGACTGATGGAACAACAGAGGAGTACGGTGTTCCCAGGAAGTCCGAAATCCCCATTGATATGTTTCTAGTGCACCTATGCATGGGCATAGTATAGTATGGATACTTCAGCCTCTTGACGATTATGCTGGGTGGAGCCGGCCACAGAACACATTCTACTCGAGGTAGACTTCATGCCACATACACCACCATCATAGTCTCCCCCATAGGGTTACAACTCATTATAAATTAAGGGTTTACCCTATGGACATAACCTCTCTAAGGGTTCTCCGTAACTCCCTTGTCAATTGCAAAGGTTAGGAGCAAAGGTTTTTACTGTCACCTTGAATTACCTTCACATCCTAGCCCTTTACAACAACAGTGATATACTTTGTGGCCATAAGGCAAAAATGCCGAGTGGGGCCCCTTCGCAACAATAATGAAGTTATTAAACTAAGCATTCAACAGAGGATCTCATATCCAAAATAACGATTCAGATCCTACACATACCAAGGTTCATCCAGATCCCCGAGAACTAGGGGTCTAACCACACATGGAGACAACAAACATCATGACAAAGGTGATGACAAACATGGGTTGATGATACAAATAGCACACAGGATGATCCACTAGGGTTCCTGATGTTACAATCATAAGGATGTGGATGATGATGGCAATGACAGTGGTGATGATGTTGATGACGATGATAGTGGTGATGATGTTGTAGTCCCCTTGTGCTTGATGAGAAGATGACCCTCTTCTCCTTGCCAATCCCTCCTCCGGATGATCTCCGGAGGCTAGGGTTCTGCCTTCTGGACAAGTTTCTGTTCTCTCTGGGCGTCTGATCCCTGATCCAATTTCATGGGGTGGAAGTAGTCGACCAGGCAGCGGCGCTGGCACCTCATACGACCGCCCATGCGAGCAGGTGCGTCGCATGGAACGCCGTCCTTTGCTCTAGAGGTGCAGTGGTTACTCCTTCTTTGGTCTCCTTACTTGATTCATTTATGGTAGGTGATTATCACTTTAAATACGTGATTTCAGTACCATTTTTGGGGATCTCCTCCATATTATGCTAAGTGGTCCAAAAAGCATTACCTGAGAGATTATCAATAAAAAGAGGTGTGTGAACACGGTAAAATTTGACAAAGCCTACATGTAGGCACAAAATATCTAGCAAAATTATCACATAAATTGGACTCATTAGGTGTCCATGATGATCTAGGGAGGAGAGGAAGGGTGGTAAGTGGTCTCTGATACCACGAGGTTATGTACCACTTGATCTATTCACTCATAGATACACTTCCTACGGTTCATACGGATCACATGATTTGGTAGGTAGTTCTTGAGGAAGGAGAAAGGAAAATAAAAGAGAAAAGCCATTGCAATCCAAGCCTGATCCACTAGTGCCTTTTCCGTTCGCTCCTCTTCTCCTTAAGTAGTTGCAAATGACGCGTTAGCCCGAGTCTTGGTGTAGTTGACCCAGTTGGACCCCTGTATTTCCTAATGGTTTGCACCAGCCGAGACGGCCTTCAGATGACGCACCTCCCTTCACGGTTTGTCCTAGTGGCTGCCATGGCAGCGTTTCTCACTTTGATGTCATCTGCGTTGGCTTCCATGGCAGCGGAAGGAGAAAGGAAAATAAAAGAGAAAAGCCGTTGCAATCCAAGCCTGATCCACTAGTGCCTTTTCCGTTCGCTCCTCTTCTCCTTAAGTAGTTGCAAATGACGTGTTAGCCCGAGTCTTGGTGTAGTTGACCCAGTTGGACCCCTGTATTTCCTAATGGGTTAAACCAGCCGAGACGGCCTTCAGATGACGCACCTCCCTTCACGGTTTGTCCTAGTGGCTGCCATGGCAGCGTTTCTCACTTTGATGTCATCTGCGTTGGCTTCCATGGCAGCGGTTTGAGTTGGCGCTATATTTGGTATCCCAACAAAGATGCAGTGCCGCCTAGAAGGTTTCCGCTTGGAACGACGCGGTCGATTTCAGATGCTTACTAATTCGTTGGCTTCCTTCCTCCTCCTTGTCCTCTTCATGGACAATGTCTGCGCACGCAGGGGGAAATTCCACGGACCTGGGTGGTTAACAGAGTGAAGTCCATTTCGCTTCCGCATTTTACCATTCCGTTCGGTAGGGTCCGGTTCTTGAGGAACAATCCGGGCGGATAAAGGTGGCATTGGGCTGCCATTGATCTCGGTCCTGGCGTGGTTAGTGAGGATGGTGAGGATGAATCGGTTGGTTGGATACTTGTTTGCCAACAATGGCGCGGGAGGAATACCCTAGTTCGTCAGTACCACCTGTTCCCTATATGTGAAAATATGTTGAGCTAGTTTGGGTGGAATCCACGACTCCACGCCTGGGTAAAAAAGGAGCCTGGCTTCAGCCTGGGAAAGTGAAAAATGATGCTTGGTCAGGCTAGCCCGAGTTGGTGTGTTTGACACATGTCCTGAGCCTGGCTAGCAATTAATTGCTTTGTCAGTCTATAAAAAAGATTACATGTAACTTTATCAGACAACAACAAATAAGAAGTACGAACCAACCTGTGGTTGGATGGTTAGAGGGGCAGTGGTATCCCTAGCCCACCAGGGTTTAAGTCCTGGTGCTCGCATTATTTCTGGATTTATTTCAGGATTTCTGGCGTTTGTACTGTGTTAAAAAAACATCCAGATTGTTCTCAAGCACCGTTCAGGCCAGGTAAATCTTTGCTAGGCCTCCAACCAAACAAGCCCATAATAATGAAAAACTGTATGAGGTCTTTTACACTACTGGAATGGTTCGGTTTTGCTTAACTGTTTTTACCTGAATTTTATTGACTACCATGGAATATGTCTATCAAGTAGTAGTTCAAAGTCAACATTGCAGAACTAACTCAGTTAGGCCTTCTTTGGTTTGGAGGAATTTTGTAGGAATTTCATAGGATAGGATTTTTATAGGAAACATTTCTTTAGAGTCCTTTGGTTTTTATGTAGGAATAACCTATGGAGGAATTCTTCATGTCCTTCAGATTTCGTAGGAAAATAAACATTAGCCTAGACTCAATGGAAAATCCTATGATGTGAACCAAAGGACATCTCCTTTCCTATGTCTATTCATAGGATTTGAATACATGTCATCTCATTCCAATGAATTTTCTTTGGTTCATAGGGTAGAAAAATCATAGGGAATGAGATGTCCTTTGTGGAAAAAAGGAATAAACGTAACCATCTACGTGATTGTACTGTTCTTTGTGGACATAATTTCTGGTTCTAATATTTCCTCTGGCTTTTCCAGCTTTACCAATATCTTCACTGTTCCCCTACTTGTACTTCATGGTATGTATTATTATCCAACTTGTTTTGGTTTGATACTTACATGGCCACTGTTTAGGAAGAAATAGCACTCTTGCTTTTTTTTTTGAACATTTCACTTTGTTTCACTTATATTTTCTTATCCATGCATATACCCATCTCTGATGTATCTGTTGCTAAATAATAATATTTTTCATACTATCTCCTACTTCTTTACAGATAAGAGACTTGCATGTTGCAAAAAGAACAGAAGACATTGGGTTCTATGCTGGGTTTGTAGGTGAATTCTCTTAACAAGTTCTGATTGGATGATTAATTACTTGAGCCGCATGATTCAATGATTAAACTGCATGATTACTAAATGTGACAGTTTTTGTTTTCATTGGAAAATTTCAGGCGCTTCTTTTATGTTCGGAAGATTTTTGACTGCAACTATTTGGGGAATAGCAGCAGACCGTATTGGCAGAAAACCAGTTATTCTGTTCAGCGTTTTCTCCGTGTTTGTAACATTTAGCCTCTTATTTACTCCTCTATTTCAACTCCTATTTTATTAGTTGGGTCTCTAACTTGATTCTTGTTAACATCTCAGGGTAGTATTTAATACTTTGTTTGGGCTTAGTGTCACCTATTGGATGGCGATAGCTACAAGGTTTCTCATGGGTGCTTTGAATGGCTTACTCGGACCCATAAAGGTATGTCGAATTTCAAACACTTTTTATGTCAGATTGTGTATGCCTTACGAATTTGTGCCTGATTTTTGCAGGCTTATTCTATTGAAGTTTGCCGACCCGAACATGAAGCTCTAGCACTATCACTTGTAAGATAGTCATGTGTACCCATGCACTTATAAGTTATAACATATCTACTTTCAGTACTTTTAGTTTTTCTGTCACTTTATTGCAATTCAGGTTAGCACATCATGGGCAATAGGTCTCATCATTGGTCCTGCTCTTGGAGGCTACCTTGCACTGGTATGAAATAGAAAATTTAACTTCATGATATACTTAACTGTCATCCTATTAGTATACTAACCTGGTTGTTTTTATGGCAGCCTGCAGAAAAATATCCAAATATCTTTTCGCCTGACTCACTCTTTGGAAGGTATCCTTTTGTGTTGCTAAATTAGATTATCCTAGATAATTGTTCTGCAGATACTTACTTTTGGTGAAACTTGTCAGGTTCCCGTACTTCTTACCATGCTTATGCACATCAGTCTTTGCTGCCGTTGTTCTGACAGGCTGTCTATGGATGCCGGTATGTGATATTCAAATGGTGTTAGCTTCCTTGGTTATGCAGTCAGTCTAATTGCACCTTCGTAATTACATTTGCTATGTTTTCGCCACTTCATGTGGCCTGCAGGAAACCTTATATTGTCGGCATGTACACAGATATTCTATATTTATAAGTCTTGCTGTACCTTCTTCACATACTTTTCTTGGCAATCCCAGAACCAAATATTTTCAAATGTCTTGTTCAAAGGCCATATATAATATAATTGACCTTCAACATTTTCTGAATGTGGTTCTACAACCAAGTCCGCGACTCTTTTCTGTTCTTTCCTTTCAGTAACTAGTGGCAGGACATTGAATCTGACATGATACTGTAGAAAAAATATTTTTTTGGAAAAGGAGGCTTGCCCCCGGCCTCTGCATCTAAGCGATGCATGCACCATCTTATTAAAAGTCTCAAAAAAGCACAAGGTCTTAGATTCATTACAGCTCGCAAGCGGAGCAAAAAAGAAAAATAGAACTCAATACCACAACCGGTATGTATAATAGGACAAGATCCCTAAACTCCTATCCTATTATGAGACCCCCATCCAAGCCGGTTGAATATAACCCGTGCTACCATCTCCTACTGGTTGCACCCAGTAACCGAAGGCTCCCTGGAGTTTGTAGGTGTGAGTAAGGACCACGTACGGATCCGTAGCCCTGAAAATGACCTGCAGAAACTTTAAGATGTGTTGTCTGTTAAAAATCATGACGTTCCTGCAGTTCCATGTAGCCCAAATAAGCGCCCATATTTCAATCCAAATACGAGACGCAGTAATATGGTCTACTCCAGCTAACCACGTCCCAAATAACGATTCAATGCTAACTGGAGGAATAATGTTAAAGGCTATATGAATCGTTCGCCAAAATAATTTCGCGAGAGGGCAATCTGTGAATAGGTGTTGTATTGTTTCATCATGATCACAAAAACAACATCGTGCACTGCCTACTCAACGTCGCTTTAGTAAATTATCTTTGGTGAGGATCACTTGCTTGTGAACAAACCACATAAAAATTATAATACGCAAGGGAACCTTAACTTTCCATATACTGTAGAAAAGATGATGCTCTTTGTAGTTAATGTTGATTATTCCCCCGTTTGTTGTAATATATCTTGAGACATATTTCAGGAAACATTACACAAGCATAAGGCCAGTGAAAATGGCAAACAAAGTGTTGATGCTTTGGAGGCCCATCTGATTGATCCGCAAGAAAAGGTCGAAGAAAGTGACAGTGTAGATACCAAGAAGAGCTTATTCAAGAATTGGCCATTGATGTCTTCCATAATTGTTTATTGTATCTTCTCCTATCATGACATGGCTTATACAGAGGTATTATTTTCTATTTATTTAGTTCATGGAATTGAAGTTTTCCAAGAGAAAAGCATACAACCTTTTGTGCTTTAAATAAACTTGTGGTGAATGGTAGAAAATGAGAATAATTAGTAGGAGCAGAATCAATGTGCTCTCTGTAGTATATCTATGTGTGTACGGTAGCTATATCTGTGAATGTCAAATGTTAACTTTTTCTTGGTTTACACTGAGCTGAGCCCTTGAACAATTTTATAAGAGACGTGATATTTGATGTTTAACACAATTTTTTGAGTGTAATATGCACCATAGGTATGATCTTAAGTACAATAAAACATACAACTTGCAACGGCAAATTAATGTTTTTTACAGTTAGAGATGCCCTAACATTAAAAACTTGCTTACCACAAAGTAACTTGTAACTTCAGAAAGAATGTATTAGTAGTTCAATGTTAGTGTAGATGATGGTAATTACTTGGGACAATCATAAGAGAGAATTTGAGTGTATAGTTGCTCCAATTCATACATGCGCTCTAGAGTATTTTACTTGTTCAACCTCTGTGCTAACATATGACTTGGATTTCTCGTACCATCATATATTTGGTTGCTAACACAGTTTTTTTTTTCTAGTTTTCTGATAGCTATTACACAACCTATTTCAAATAAACTCCAGCTTGTTTTTGAGAAACCATGGTATTTGAAATCAACTTCAGGTGTTCTCTCTATGGGCTGAAAGTGACAAGAAGTATGGTGGACTAGGTTTATCGTCCCAAGATGTGGGCCAAACGCTCGGAATAACAGGTATTATTTTGTTTGTGCTTTGACAAGTATCTATTTTCTTATGGGAACAGTATGGAAGAACTCCACTGTGGTGTATATTAATATTCAGTAACTAAAGTACAAAATAATCGCGTATCTTTATTTTGCTTTTCAGTTTTCACCTTTATTTAGGACATGGTCAACTCTTTATTTAGGAATTCTTCCTTTCAAGTCTGCAAATGGTAGTCATTTCCATCTTAGGTTCAACCTCGCTTATAATAATATGGCTGTGTGCATTGCTTGATGCAGAGGCTAGGAGTTCAACCACCTTTTCGAAAAAAGTCTGCTAATGGTAGCCATTTCCATCTGTGTTAATGATGGAATCTTCTCATCGTTTGTTCAAATGTTCTAGCAGCCGAGAGTAATCAACTCAATTAAAAGTATAATAATTTGGGCCCAACGTGAGCTTTAACCGTTAGACAAAATAGGAAATGGACAAATCGATTTTCTCTATTGTAGTGAGAGATAGAGAGATAGATACATCATAGGCCTCATGGGTTACTCTGCGCCTAAAACTAACGTATACATGATATACAAGAGTAATACTCTTAACACCCCCATCAAGCTCTAGGTGGATCTGAAACATTGAGTTTGAGAATATGAAGCCGATATTGTTCTCTAGTTTGGGGCTTGGTGAAGAAATCTGGCAGTTGAATCTATGTTGGTTGGGACATATTGCAAACAATGAAACGAATAGTTGACTGTTGGCAGTGAGAGTGCATGAACAATGCTTCCATGCCAATATGCTTGGCTAGCTCATGCTTAACTGGATCGTTGGCAATCTGAATAGAATCATTGCTATCACAAAGGAGAGATGTGAAACATCACATGGAACACGAAGCAACCCAAGAGCCGTCGAAAACATACAATCTCTGATGTGGCAGTGCCGCAGTGGCAAGGGGCTCGAAGTACATTAAAATTGGATGCATTATCAACCATATTTCACTAACATAGTACACACTTAGTAGCATCTATCTTTAAGTTCTTTTCCTCAAGCATATTCCTTGGTATTAACTTTCCTTTTCAGTAGAGCCAGCCTTCTGTGATAACAACACTGTCAGTATCGTACGTCCATTTCAGGTGGCAGTTTGCTTGTGTATCAAATGTTCATATACCCACGCATCAATAAAGTTCTTGGACCGATCAAATGTTGTCAAATCGCAGCCGTGAGTAAAAAACTTCTATTGTTTAATTGCTGAAGTTCTCCTATCCTCTGACTGCATATATTGACTATTGTGATTGACCTTGCAGGCTCTGTGCATACCTATTCTATTCACCTATCCCTATATGACATACCTCTCAGGAGCTGCATTATCAATCATTCTGACTATTGCATCAGTCTTAAAAAATAATATTTCTGTGAGTATTCCTTTTATCTCACTTCAAAATCCTTATTACTACATTAAGTTTCAGAATTGACTGAGTAGATGGCAACTATATAAATGTGAAAATTCTACATTAGTGCTTGGTCGCCTCTTACGAGTAGTACATGTTTGTGGCTTGTAACATTTTTTATTTTAAGATGAGAAAACCAGATAATGTGTATTATTTGTCCGGCGGTCACTAAAAGTTATCTCATGTTAATAATGTTCCTCATGATTACTATAACAGGCTACCATCATTACAAGCATCTTCATCCTTCAAAACAACGCTGTGGTATGGAAACCATAGATTAATCTCGATTCAATGCATTTTATATTAGATATCTGTCGCACTAATGACCATGCAATTACTAACAGTCTCAGGACCAAAGAGGAGCAGCCAATGGATTAGCCATGACTGCAATGTCCCTTTTCAAGGCAGTTGCTCCTGCAGGCGCCGGCATTGTGTGAGTATTCTTTGTTCCTCATTGCTTCTAAAAAATATTTTATATGTTACAAGGCAAATTAAACTTTAATACTAGCTCACACTGCTAGTACTTTGGCAACCACATTTAAACTGAATGTATTTGAAGCTCAGAAGTTCACATGTCTTTAATGTATGCAGGTTCTCATGGGCGCAGAAACGCCAACATACTTTCATCCTTCCAGGTAAACATTGTTATCCTTTTTTGAGGAAATTTCACATAACATACATTTTATTGCCAAATGCAGCTATTCTTCGATCCTCGGTCTGCTTTAGATATTATTTTTAACATTTTAACTAGTTGAGACTTGATAGATCTTGCGAGGTTTTTACTGCTGTATAATTTTTCTCCACTTTCGTCTCATACAGGTGATCATATGGTGTTCTTTCTGCTGAACATGATAGAGCTCCTTGGACTTGTCCTCACGTTCAAACCCTTCCTCGCCGTGCCAGAGCAGTATGATAGAAACTAGCTTTTCAGTTATTATTCTAGAAGTTTTGGATTATAACTCAGATGTTGATTACTCATGGGTCCCGCACCCGCAACGCTTAAGGCGCCCTTGAACCAGGATAGAGGTGATTAAGTACTACCTGTATTTTGTATGTAACATTGTTAAGCAATGGGTAAAGCGTCTCAACCCCTAGACAAGGAGCCCGCATGGTTTATATTGATCTGTCGAGGAGTCCCTCGTAGGGTTTATAGGATGTGGCGCACAACCCAACAACCAGAGACGATTACAACGGGAGGTTAACAGGGAGAAAGGATAAGAGGTTGGGAAAGATTTAAACAAGAAGATCTCCCCAGTAACTCTATTCCTATCGTGAACATCAAGGAGAGTCTGGTCGGTCCACCTCATGACCGAACCAACATATACTTTAACATCCTCCCTTAATCTAAACTCCTCAAGTCTAGATTATGTTTAAACTCTTCAAACGGTCTTGTGGACAAAGCTTTTGTAAAGCCATCTGCAACTTGTTCTTTTGAGGATACAAACCGAATCTCCAACTCTTTTCTAGCAACTCTTTCTCTGACAAAGTGATAGTCAATTTCAATGTGTTTAGTACTTGCATGAAACACAGGATTGGCACAGAGATATGTGGCACCAAGATTGTCACACCGAAGACAAGGAGTTGGTGTGTAACATATTCCAAGTTCCTTGACTATTGACTTTACCCAAATAATTTCTGCTGTTGCATTTGCCAATGCTTTGTATTCTGCCTTAGTACTTGACCGTGATATTGTTGGTTGTTTCTTTGCACACCATGAGATCAAATTGGGCCCAAAGAAAATGGTGAAGCCACCTGTTGACCTTCTATCATCCAAGCACCCTGCCCAGTCAGAGTCAGAGAAGGCACTAACAAGGGTAGATGATGACTTGCTGAAAGTAAGGCCAACACTCAAAGTATTCTTAATATACCTCAGTATGCGTTTGGCAGCAGTCAAATGAGCTGTAGTAGGTGTATGAAGAAACTGACACACTTTATTGACCGCAAAGGAAATATCTGGTAAGTGTCAAGTACTGGAGTGTTCCTACCAAACTTATGTATTTGGTGCCATCCTCTTGACTCAAGGGGTCACCCTCTACAAGAGAAAAAAATTCAGAGCTAGAGAGTGGTGTTGGAGAGGGCTTACAACCTCGCAACCCTGCCTTGCTCAAAAGATCAGTTGCGTATTTCTCTTGAGAAAGATGAAGACCACCTGCATTGTTTCGTTTGACCTTAATCCCAAGGAAGAACTGCAAGTCCCCTAGATCCTTAAGAGCAAAATCTGAGTTCAAGTCTTGCAAAAGAGCCTTGACTGCTTCAGGAGAGGAACTTGTAACAATGATATCACCAACATAAATAAGCACAAAAATGATCGTGTTGGACTTATTGTAAATGAACAAAGATGTAACAAACTTGGAGGGAACAAAACCAAGGGCTTGCAACTTCATGTTCAAACGAGAGTACCACGCTCGAGTAGCTTGCTTTAGTCCATAGAGAGATTTATCAAACCTGCATATATGAAAGGGATTATTCTTGTCCTCAAACCCATGAGGTTGCTTCATATACACTTCCTCTTCCAGAACACCATGAAGAGACGCATTCTACACATATAGCTGTCGAAGACTCCAGCCTATGGACAAAACAAGACGAATGGTGGCAGCTTTAACAACAGGACTGAACGTATCCTCATAATCCAAACCATACCTTTGCTTGAACCCTTTTCCAAGAAGACGTGCTTTGTAACGATCGATAGTGCCATCTGACCTTCGTTTGATGCGAAACACCCATTTGCAATCAATAACATTTTTACCAGGGTATGAAGGAACGAGGTGCCACGTTTTATTTTTCTGGAGAGCGTGAAAGTCATCATCCATGGCCTGTTTCCACTTGGGATCGGCAAGGGCCTCATGAACAGTACGAGGTTCACCTGTGGAAGCAACAGAAGCAGCTTGTATTTAACTTTATAATTCACTGGTTGATTTTTTTCCTGATTGGAGACGTGTACGCGGTGGAGTTGGCGTCAAAGACGCATGCACAGAGGATCCTGGCGCTAGCGCACCGGCCAGAGCAGAGGATCCAGCCGATCCCGAGAGATTGAGCCCGCTCAAACCACGCGGATCTTCTGTGGCTGGTGAGGTGGGTGTAGACGAAGAGAGCGCCGCAGAAGATCCCGCAGCAGGCACGGGCCGCAGCGCCCGCCTAGTGTATACAAGCGGGGCTGGCGCATAACGCGCGGTTGCCTAGTTGAGAGGCGTGGATTGGGCCGCCTCACCTGGCTCGGCAGGCCCAGTCGCAAGCCGGCGTGGCGGACGGGGAGAGGCGCGGAGCGGGGGAGGGCGGTTGGTCATTGTCCAGCTAACGGGTCGCGGATCCCAAGGAGGGTTCGGTCAGGTCTGTGGCGGTCAGACGTGCCGATCCCAAGGGAGATCCTGTCTCTGCAACAGAAACCTCTTGAACTGAATTGTGTGATGCATTTTCACTAGTTGATGCACCATTTTCTGTGTGGTTGCTTCCTTTATTATCAAACTCGGGTACAATAATAGGAGATATATTAGTCAATATGTTAGCATCAACATTATCATCACCCACACGATCAACGTCGGAGAGATGGGAAGGAAAAAGAAGGATCTCTTTTCGAATGAGGGCGCCGGCGTTGGGATGAAGCTTTGCAAAGGGGAATTGTGTTTCATCGAAAACAACATCACATGATATTTAGAAGAAACATCGAGACACTTAACACCCTTGTGTTGAGCACTATATCCAAGAAAGACACATTGCTTAGAATGAAACATGAGTTTTCGAGTGTTATAGAGACGAAGATAGGGCCAACAGGCACAACCAAATACTCTAAGGGTGGTGTAATCTGGTGTGACATGCAAGAGACGTTCAATGGGTGTTTCATTAGAAATAACACGACTAGGCCACATATTGATAAGATGAATGGCTATAAGAACCGCTTCATCCCAAAATTTAAGTGGCATGGATGCAGAAGCAAGAATTGCTAAGCCAACCTCAACTATATGCCTATGTTTACGCTCGGCGGACCCATTTTTGCTAGTGTGCATGTGGGCATGATACATGATGCGAAATACCTATCTGTGTAACGTGATGTCTACTACGCAACTTTATTCTTGTAGACTCGTGTTGGGCCTCCAAGCGCAGAGTTTTGTAGGACAGTAGCAATTTTCCCTCAAGTGGATGACCTAAGGTTTATCAATCCATGGGAGGCGTAGGATGAAGATGGTCTTTCTCAAACAACCCTGCAATCAAATACAAGAAATCTCTTGTGCCCCCAACACACCTAATACAATGGCAAATTGTATATTTGCACTAGTTCGGCAAAGAGATGGTGATAAAAGTGTAATATTGATGGTAGAAATATATTTTTATAATATGAATAAATAGAAACAGCAAGGTAGCAAATAGTAAACATGCACAAAAACGGTATTGCAATGCTTGAACATGAGGCCTAGGGTCTGTACTTTCGCTAGTGCAATCTCTCAGCAATGCTAATATAATTGGATAATATAACCAGCCCTCAAAGTGCGATGAAGAATCACTCCAAAGTTCCTGTCTAGCGGAGAACATACGAAGAAATCGTTTGTAGGGTACGAAACCACCTCGAAGCTATTCTTTCCGATCGATCTATCCAAGAGTTCATACTAAAATAACACCAAATAATTTTAGATTCATAATACTCAATCCAACACAAAGAACCTCAAAGAGTGCCCCAATATTTCTACCCGACTATACTCAATTCATCACAACAAGATAGAGAGGGGAAAACACCATATTATCCGACTATATTAACAAAGCCCGTGAAACATCAAGATTGTGAAATCTCAAGAACACGAGAGAGAGAGAGAGATTAAACACATAGCTACTGGTACAAACCCTCAGCCTCGAGGGTGGACTACTCCCTACTCATCATGGTGGCCACCGGGATGATGAAGATGGCCATCGGAGATGATTCCCCCCTCCGGCAGGGTGCCGGAAAGGGTCTAGATTGGTTTTCGGTGGCTACAGAGCCTTGCAACGGCGGAACTTCTAATCTAGGTTAACCCCGAAGGGTTTTAGAATATTTGAGAATTTATAGTGCAAAGAAGGGGTACGGGAGGCCACCGAGGTGAGCACAACCCACCAAGGCATGCCTGGGGGGGCCAGGCACGCCCTGGTGGGTTGTGCCCCCGGGGCACCCCTAGGTGCAGCTCTGGCCCATTGGGTGTTTTCTGGTCCATAAAAATTCTCCAAAAAGTTTCGCGGTGTTTGGACTCTATTTGATATTGATTTCATGTGATGTAAAAAACAAGCAAAAAACAACAACTGGCACATGGCACTGGGTCAATAGGTTAGTCCCAAAAAAGTTATAAAGTTGCTATAAAATTATTGTAAAACATCCAAGAATGATAAAATAACAGCATGAATACTTCATAAATTATAGATACGTTGGAGACGTGTCAGCATCCCCAAGCTTAATTCCTACTCGTCCTCGAGTAGGTAAATGACAAAAGAAATAATTTATGAAGTGTGAGTGCTAGCAAAGTGGACAAGTTTGATCAATGATAATTTCAATCACTTTTCCTAGCATCATAACAACAATTCTTTCTTATAGCACTTCTCATGTTAAAGTGGCAACCAGTTCACATGTTAAGGTTCAGACAATGAATTCTCTTGAAACTCAACAACCTATGTTCTCAGTCACCAAGCAATTGTAATTCAACTTATTCAACAGAGTTTAAGTAAGAGCTCCACATACTCAACCATCATATAGTCTTCTATGATTGCTAACACTCGCCGCATACACATGAGCAAAACATTTCAACCAGACACATAGAAAGATAGGGGCTTATTGTTTTGCCTCCCAATGTATTCACCTCAAGGGTGATGTCAACGATAATAACTCATGCTACCCATATTCAACTGGACATATGTGCCTAGATCTTCCCTCACCACATGATGCTAAAAGGGAATAGAGAGAAAAACTTTGACTCTTTGCATAAAAGTAAATACTGAAAAGTAAAAGATAGGCCCTTCGCAAAGGGAAGCAGAGGTTGCCATACGCTTATTTATTTGTATGCTCAACCCCTTAGTGCAAAAGAACGTCACATTATATTGCCCCTTATGATATCAACCTTTATTATGCAGTCTGTCACTTTTATTCTTTGTCATCACAAGTTCATACAACGCTCAATTTTCTTTTACACTAAATGATCTCACACTTTTAGAATCAATTTTTATTGCCTTATTGCACTGATGACAACTTACTTGAAGGATCTTGCTCAATGCTTAGGTAGGTATGGTGGACTCTTGAAAATAAGATTTGGGTTTAAGGGTTTTTGGATGCATAAGTAGTATCTCTACTTGGTGCGGAATTTTTGGCTAGCAAAGATGGGGGGCAAGCACCACATGTTGAAGGATCTATGAAATTATAACTTCTATGAACAAACATAAACCATTACGTTGTCTTCCTTGTCCAACGTCAACAATTTTGGCATATAATATTTTGATGGGGGCTCACAGTCACAAAATATTTCCATGATAGTGTATTTGCATGTGAAAGTTCTCTTCCTTATACTAATTATTCGTGAATTGCTTGTATGACCAATATTGTGATTGTCAAGCCTCAAAAGATTTCACTTTCTAAACCCAAAGTGAAGCTACCACTAGGCATGATATGATTTCAACTTCATGACATTCAATTTATTCAACAATTTACTCATATGATATAAGTGAAGCACAAGAGTAAATGACATAGAAAAGAGCTTCGTTGACGGGATGTGAATGCCGCTTACTTAGCCTCCCTGTCAACTATTTGAGGACTCTATTTTATTTAAAAACTTTCAGATCTAAGTACTTTATTAAAACAGCAAGCAAAACAAAATAAAATGACAATCCAAGGATAGCACACATCATGTGAAGAAGCACAAACTTAGGCTCAACCGATACTAACCGATAATTGTTGAAGAGGAGAGGTGGGATGCCTATCGGGGCATCCCCAAGTTTAGATGCTTGAGGTTTCTTGAAATATTATCTTGGGGTGCCTTGGGCATCCCCAAGCTTGAGCTTTTGTGTCTCCTTAATTCCTCTCATATCACGGATTTCCTAAATCTCAAAAGCTTCATCCACACAAAACTCAACAAGGACTCGTGAGATAAGTTAGTATAAACCAATGCAAAAACCTTATCATTCTCTACTATGGAAAATCACTAAAATTATTATTCAACTAAATGCCTCTGCATATTTAATACTCTTATCCTCAAATAGAATCATTAAACAAGCAAACATATGAAAACAATGCAAACATAACAGCAATTTGCCAAAACAGTACAGTCTGTAAAGAATGCAAGAGTATCAATACTTCCCTAACTCCAAAAGTTATGAAAATTTACCACACTGTAGAAAATTTATCAGAGCTTATTTTGCAACAAGTTTCAACATTTTATCACATTCTGACTTTTCTAGGGAATTTTTGCAACATCGATAAATTTTCTGTTTTGAAACAGAAACATGTATACTTGCAAAATAAGCATGGCAAAGGCTGTCATTGCCACTTCTATTGAAATAAAAGATGCAAAACATTATTCTAAATAACAACAAGAAAATAAAATGATTCTCCAAGAAAAACACATATCATTTGATGAATGAAAACATAGCTCCAAGTGAGGCTACCGATAATGTTGGAGACGAAAGGGCATCCCCCAAGCTTAGTTGTCTGGATCTTCCTTGAATATTACCTTGGGGTGCCCTGGGCATCCCCGAGGTTAGGGTCTTTTCACTCCTTATTCTCCTCATATCGACATCCTACACAAAATTTGAAAACTTCAATCACACAAAACTTAACGGAACTTCGTGAGATAGGTTAGTATGATAAATAGCAAACCATTTCACTTTTGGTACTGTCAAAGACAAGATTCATAATTGTTCTCACACAATGCCTACTGTAGCATATCATTTCCACAATTTATATTGATCAATATAAGCCATAGAAACTAGAAAACAAGAAAACTATGAATCGAAAACAGAATCTGTCAAAAACAGAACAGTCTGTAATAATATGTACTCTAACTATATTTATGCTACTCCAAAAATTCTGAAAATAGGAAAACCTGGGTAATTTTTCTATTAATCTTCTGCAAAAAGAATCAACATTTTATCATGCTTCTGTTAAAAATTAGAATTGTTTTCCTGAGCACAAAAGTTTCTGTTTTTCAGCAAGATCAAATCAACTATCACCGTAAGCCATCCCAAAGGTCTTACTTGGCACTTCATTGAAACAAAAGCTATAAAACATGATTACTACAGTAGCTTAATCATGTGAACACACAAAAACAGTAGGTAAAAGTGTTGGGTTGTCTCCCAACAAGCGCTTTTCTTCAATGCCTTTTAGCTAGGCATGAAAATTTCAATGATGCTCGCATAAAAGATAAAAATTGAAACATAAAGAGAGCATCATGAATCATAAGTTCCTCTCTCATAATAATTTTCAGTAGCAACATGAATAGATTCATCAATATAACCATGACATAAAGCATTCTTTTCATGATCAAAAAGCATAGAAAATTTATTACTCTCCATATAAGCAATTTTATTCTCATTCATAATAGTGGGAGTATCATAGGAAATCCGAATACTATAAATTGTTCCCACACTAAAAGAGTAATTTTCAGTAAAAGTGATATAGGGTGGAACCCTAATCGCCCGATCTTTCACGAAAGGAGCGGATCCCGCGATGAACACGAAGAACACGAGGGAGAACACGAGGGGAAACATGAGAAAATCACTAAACCAACAAGAAATAGTCACACATATGCTAGATCCTCGAGTATGTAAGAGATCACACGATCCACGGATAACTAAGGACGATACAAAGGTAGCCGGTCTTCTCCGTGAGGAGGTCTTGAATCCACAAGGGCATCTTCCCTTAGAGGGGTCTTGAATCCAAAGGGATCTTCTCCGAAGAGGGGCCGCGGTCTCTCTCGTGGAGTAGATCCGATGTGATGAGCAATGCTCTATCTCTAAATATGAGCTAAACCAATGCTAACCCTAGCTAGGATGAATAGGAGGTCTATTTATAGTCTTAGTGCAAATGGGGGGGGTGAAAGAAGGGGGGTACATGGGCTTCGGGCCCGAAACTGGACATAGCCAGGTACCGGTCGTCCGCTATGGACCGTCCGTCCAGTGTCTCATGGGCGGCCGGACGTCCGGTGGTCGTCGGTCGTCCGCTCGTTCTGGCTCAGATGCTGGTGTAGCGGATTTCCGGAAGAGGCCGGTCGTCCGGTCTCCGGACGTCCGGTGGCGCCGGACTTCCGCTCGTTTGGCTCAGGTGCAGGGGCACCGGTTGTCCGGTCCGGGCCAGACGTCCGCTCACAGTAGCTTGGCTGGGGCTTCAGGCGCCGGACGTCTGGTCCTGACCGGTCGTCCGGTGGCTGGGACTTCTTCCGCAGCTCTCCTTCTTCTCCATCTTCACGTCCATCTTCCTCTTCTGATCCTCCTTGCTCCTTAGCTTCTTCATGGCCAACTCCTTGATACCTAAGTATGAACAATGTCTCATTTTGAGGTAGTAGCCATGTCTCATGTGCATCAAAGTGGAAATGTAAGAGGAGAGATGTCACCTTGGTTTTGAGAGCTCTTGCACGTGCTCGTGTCATGGGTCCGCTAGGCACTTGGTGAGATGATGGTAGGTCCATGGGAATGACCTTGGGATGCTCTGCATCATCTCCCCTCCCTTGGGGAAGATCCATCCTCGGATCAAATTCTTCATCACCATGGTAGGGAGAGAGATCTTTGACGTTGAAGATGTCACTCACGGAGTACTTGTCGCGTGGAATGTCGATCTTGTATGCATTGTTGTTGTAGCGTGCAAGCACCTTGAAGGGTCCATCCGCTCATGGTCAAAGTTTGGACTTGTGTTCTTGGGGAAAGCGGTCCTTGCGAAGGTGTAGCCACATAAGATCTCCAATGTTGAATACCATAGGATGTTTGTTGATGTTGAGCTTGGTCGCAAGTCATTGTACTTGTCACTCAATGGTATGCATTGTAACTTCATGCACCTTCTTGAGATGATTCACATGTGCACTTGCGTCCAAATTGATGCACTCTTGGAGTGGTAGAGGAAGAATGTCCAATGGTGACAATGGGTTGAATCTGTAGACGACCTCGAAGGAGGACTTGCCGGTTGTTGAGTGGTTTGCTAGCTTGTAGGCGAACTCGGCGATAGGTAGACACTCCTCCCACTCCTTGATGTTCTTCTTGATGAGTACTCGAAGTAGAGCGGAGAGTGTGCGGTTGGTCACCTCCGTTTGACCGTCGGTTTGCGGACGGTACGCCGTGGAGAAGAGTAGCTTGATTCCGAGCTTGGTGCATAGGGTCTTCCAAAAGTAGCTTAGGAACTTGATGTCGCGGTCTGAGACGATCGTCTTTGGAACTCCATGTAGACGCAATATTTCCCTACAAAAGAGATTGGCAACATGTGAAGCATCGTCTATCTTGTTGCATGGTATGAAGTGTGCCATCTTAGAGAATCGGTCCACAACGACAAATACCGAATCCTTTCCATTTCTAGTCCTAGGAAATCCAAGTACAAAATCCATGCTAATGTCTTCCCATGGTTGATATGGAATTGGGAGAGGCATGTAAAGGCCATGGGATTGAGCTTTTGACTTAGCTTTGCGACATGTAGAGCATCGGTTGGTGAAGCGGTTGACGTCACGAAACATTTTGGGCCAATACTAGTTCTTTGAGAGCGTAGCAAAAGTCTTGTCGCGTCCAAAATGTCCCATTAGGCCTCCTCCATGAGATTCCTGCAAGAGCAACAAATGAAGAGAAGACTCAGGGATGCAAAGTTTGTTAGCTCTCATAAGATATCCATATTTGATGTAATAGCGTTCCCAAGATGTATGCGTCAAACATTTGGCATAAGGAGTAGCAAAAGTAGGATCATGCTCATACAAGTCTTTTATGTGCTGAAAGCCAATGACATCTAATTCAAGTTGAGTAACAAGCATGCATATGTGGGAAAGAGCGTCCGCCACAATGTTTTCCTTACCTTTAATGTACTTGATGACATAAGGAAAAGACTCAATAAACTCACTCCATTTAGCATGACGCTTGTTCAACTTGGTTTGGCCCCTAAGGTACTTGAGCGTTTCATGATCGGTATGAATGATGAATTCATGAGGGTGAAGATAGTGTTCCCATTCATGCAAAACGTGCACTAAAGCATACAACTCTTTGTCATAGATGGGATAATTGAGTTGCGCGCCGGAGAGTTTCTCACTAAAGTAAGCTATGGGGCGCTTCTCTTGCGTTAACACACCTCCTATGCCATTACCACTAGCATCGTAATGAATCTCAAAGGGCTTGTCAAAGTTGGGTAAAGCAAGCACGGGAGCATGTGTAAGCAAAGTCTTAAGCTCATTGAATGCGGTATCTTGGGATGGTCCCCAAACAAAAGTCACATTTTTCTTGCTCAAAGCATGCAAAGGCGAAGCAATGGTGCTAAAATATTTTTCAAAGCGACGATAGAAACCCGCAAGGCCATGAAAGTTGGTTGGTTGGGGCCAAGTATTAATAGCATTGATCTTGGACTCGTCTACATGAACACCCTTAGAAGATACAACAAAACCCAAGAAAACGAGCTTATCAACACCAAAAAGGCACTTTTCCATGTTAGCAAAGAGGTGCTCATTTCGAAGAGTTTGTAAAACTGTTCGAACATGGGTGACATGATCTTGAAGAGATTTGCTATAAACAAGGATATCATTGAAGTAGACCACAACAAACACACCAATGTAAGGGTGAAAGACATGATTCATAAGATGCATAAAAGTACCCGGTGCTTTCGATAGGCCCATAGGCATGACTAACCACTCATACAACCCAAACTTGGTTTTGAAAGCAGTTTTCCATTCATCACCCTCTTGTATGCGGATTTGATAGTAACCACTTTTAAGATCAATCTTGGAGAATATAGTGGCACCACTAAGTTCATCAAGCATATCGTCAAGGCGTGGAATGGGATACCTATAGCGAACGGTGATACCATTGATAGGTCTACAATCGGAGCACATGCGAAAGCTACCGTCTCGTTTTGGCACAAGAATGACCGGAACGGCACAAGGACTCAAACTTTCATGCACATGTCCATGGTCTATGAGATGCTTTACTGGCCTTTGTATTTCTTTGGTTTCTTCGGGGTTGACGCGGTAGGGAGCTTTGTTCGGAAGAGGTGCTCCGGGGATGAGGTCGATGCGGTGCTCGATGCCTCGTAGTGGAGGTAGTCCCGGAGGTAGCTCATCGGGGAAAACATCTTGAAATTCCTGCAAAAGAGAAGACAACACTAAAGGTAGAGCGTGAGAGGTGTTAGCTTGTGTTGCATTGTCCTTGCAAAAAAAGACATAGTGTAGGACACTAGATGGGTTCTCACACACTCCTCTTATCTCACTTTTGGTGGCAAATAGGACTAAGTTTTTCTTTTCGCTCATCGTGGAGGCGCTCGATTTGGGCTTGTGGCGCTCACTCTCTTTTTGGTGGCTCGCTCTCTCACTATTCTCTCCACGATGGGTGGCTTGCTTATCGGCGATCACTTGGCTAGGAGACATGGGGCGAAGTACGTACTCCTTTCCTGTCATCTTGAAGATGTAGTGGTTCATTCGGCCGTTATGGATGACACCTCTATCAAATTGCCATGGGCGTCCAAGGAGAAGGTGGCAAACGGTCATTGGAACGACGTCACATTCCAAAGTGTCTTCGTAGGCACCAATTTTGATGGAGACTTGTACTCGATGCTCGACTTCGATAGTGCTGGGGTCGCTAAGCCATTGAACTTTGTAAGGGTGTGGGTGCTTCGTCTTGGGCAATTGGAGCTTGGAGCAAAGTTCTTCACTTGCGATGTTATGACAACTCCCTCCATCGATGATGACCTTGACGGATTGTCCATTGATGCCGGCCTTGGTATGAAAGATTTGGCATCGTTGGTCTTCTTCTTGGTGATGTTGGAGAGTCAAGACCTTTGAGACAACTAGAGCGGGACTTGAATCTTCATTGCAAATGACTTGTTCCTCTTCATCATTCACTTGCCGGTGTATGGCCACTTGCTCAAAGGCTTCCATTTCTCCTTCACTCATTGAGTCATAAGTGTCGTCATCGTTAAGGATCATGGTCCGCTTGTTGGTGCACTCGTAGGACTTGTGGCCTCGGCCTCCGCATGTGAAGCATTTGAAGGAACTCCTCTTGACGGTCTCATCGGTTGGGGTAGATGATGATGAAGCTCTCGGCTTGAAGTTGCTCATTGTAGGAGGATGACTTGGAGTTGACGAAGCTTTCTTGGAACTCGACTTGTCGATGTTGCTTGTAGAAGGCTTGGTAGACAGTGTTGGTGTCGTTGAAGCTTGGGTGTTGGAGAAGCCGTATGACTTGGATGAGAATTTGGCATACTTGTAATCATCTTGCACTTGACGTTCCGCTTTGGTAGCTTGATGCACTAGCTCGATGAGGTTCGAGTATGGTTGGAAGTCGGCGATCTTCCTGATAGGGTGGTTGAGTCCATTCAAGAAATGTGCCATAGTTTTCTCATCATATTCCATGACATTGGCTCGTATCATGGTAATCTCCATCTCCTTGTAGTACTCTTCAACGCTCTTGGTTCCTTGCTTGAGTAGTTGGAGTTTCTTGAAGAGGTCGCGGTTGCAGTAGGTAGGCACGAAGCGTGCTCTCATGACATCCTTCATTTGTGCCCAAGTAGTGATGGGTGGTTCATCTCTTGCCTCACGGTGCTCTATTACTTGTTCCCACCAAATGAGGACATATTCTTGGAACTCAAGGGATGCCATCGCAATCTTCTTCTCTTCTTCATAGTTGTGCAAATGGAAGATTTTGTCGACCTTCAATGCCCATGAAAGGTACTCTTCGAGATCGTTGCTTCCATTGAACTTGGGCATGGTGAACTTTAGCTTTCCGTAGCGTTGCTCTTCATTGTGTTGGGGTCGAGGATGATGACGCCCATGTTTTTGATGATTGTCAAGCTCGTGTTGCTCTTGGTGAGGAGGGTTGTCAACCTCATGTTGCTCTTGTCGTGGAGGATTCCCGTTGTCTTCATGCTCTTGGTGAACTTGATGTCCTTGAGGAGCTTGTGGAGGGGCTTGTCGAGCTCGAGGAGGAACTTGAGGAACTTGACAATGCATGCGAGCTTGAAATCTTTGTTCGTGAGCTTCTTCGCGAAGTGTTTCTTCATGTCCATGAGCTTGTCGGCCTCGGTTGGCTACGGCTTGACTTGAATCTTGGAGGGCTTGTTGCACCTCAAGTTCTTGAGCTTCACGGAGTTGTTGTTCTTGGCTTTGAGCCTCGGCATCTTGTGCATCTTGTTGGAGACGCGCTCGCTCTTCCTCTTCATGTTGGCGTTGTCATTGACGTTCTCGTGCTAGCGCGAAAGCCGCTTGGATTTGACGTTGTCGGTGCTCTTGAGAGTTGGTGTCGCATAGAGGATTGAGGCTTGCTTGACGATCGTTGTGCACGGCACATCGAAGAGTGTTCCATGTCGGTGTACTTGAGCCGGAGAGGGTGAAGTCGGAGTGTCGACTTGAGCGGCTCCGTCTTGATGAGGACGAAGTGGAAGAAGAGCGGTTGAGCAACAAAGCACGTCCATTCTTGCGTCGTTTTCTTGCTTGTGATCGTCGAGCTTATGGTTGAAGTAGTCCCTTGTACGTTGCTCGGAGAGTCGCAAGTCGGCGGCGAGGTTGTCGATGCGTTCACTCATTGCTTGTTGATCTTGATGCAAAGCACGTTGTGCCCCAAAGAGGTGGCTCTTGGTGACGTAGGAGTTCATGTCGTCATCGTGCTCAATGAAGAGTGGGTTGGTAGAAGTACTTGGCCTATCCATCATTCCAAGAGAAAAATGTGAGTGGTAGAAAGAGAAGAACAAATACTAAATGTACCTTGACCTAAGTTGAAGGTGGATCAATGATCACTCCAATGTGGACAAGGAAATAGCACAATTGGTACCAATTCTTGTCGGCTTCTCACACCTACACAAGTAAAAGCTTATGGTGGAGCTGGGTTAGGATGGTGGCACAAAATTTGATGCAATTGTAAGTGAGCTTCAATAATGTTGGAAAAGATTCACAAGTTTGCAATGTAACAAGTAGACCAAGCAATATAAGGTACACGGAAACACACACACAAAAAGATAAGTGGGGTCGTGCAACCAAGGATGAGCCAAAATGTGGAATCCACAAAAATGCTCTTGTTGCACAACACTAGAGAGACTCTAGCACGATTGCACAATAGGCGGATACAAAGACTTGTGCACAACCTACTAAGCAAAAATGCAACGACTTCTATCCCAAGTATGCTCTATGCAAGGTGTTTCTATGATATGATCCAGGATGATCTAGTATGGCAATCTTAATGTTGTATGATGCTATGGTTCTTGCTTAAAAGCTCTTTGCTTATCTTTCCCTTTTGCTTAAAAGCTTGTTTGGCTCTTTGTTGTTTGAGCTCTTTTCTCATGCAATGCTTGACGAACCAAGATAGCAATTGTGTATGTGATAACCAACAAGTATAGGGGATCGCAACAGTTTTCGATAAGTAAGGGTGTCGAACCCAACGAGGAGCTAAAGGTAGAACAAATATTCCATCAAGTTCTATCGACCACCGATACAACTCTACGAACGCTTGACGTTCGCTTTACCTAGAACAAGTATGAAACTAGAAGTACTTTGTAGGTGTTGTTGGATAGGTTTGCAAGATAATGAAGAGCAAGTAAATAAAAAGTAGGGTTTGTTTAGATAAAGACACAACTAAGTTAGTTTTAGTAAAAATCTTTTTGTTACGAAAAAGTTATTTGTCCCTAGGCAATCGATAACTAGACCGGTAATCATTATTGTAATTTTATATGAGGGAGAGGCATAAGCTAACATACTTTATCTACTTGGATCATATGCACTTATGATTGGAACTCTAGCAAGCATCCGCAACTACTAAAGATCATTAAGGTAAAACCCAACCATAGCATTAAAGCATCAAGTCCTCTTTATCCCATATGCAACAACCCCCTTACTCGGGTTTGTGTTTCAGTCACTAACGCAACCCACTATAAGCGAATCATGAACGTATTGCAACACCCTACAGCAGGGATCCCTCACGCTTGCGCAACACGGAGAGCACCATAGGACAGCACCAATAATAAACATGCAACTCAAACCAATCTTGATCATCAAATAGCCCATAGGACAAAACATATCTACTCAAACATCATAGGATAGGCATACATCATTTGGAAATAATATATAGCGTTGAGAACCATGTTTAAGTAGATATTACAGTGGGTAAGAGAGAGGTTACACCGCTGCATAGAGGGGGGAAGAGTTGGTGATGATGGCGGTGAAGTTGTTGGTGAAGATTGCGGTGATGATGATCGCCCCCGGTGCCACTCCGCTGCCACCGGAAGCGAGGGGGAGAGAGCCCCCTCCTTCTTCTTCTTCCTTGACCTCCTCTCTAGATGGGAGAAGGGTTTCCCCTCTGGTCCATGGCCTCCATGGCATGGGAGGGGCGAGAGTCCCTCCGAGATTGGATCTGTCTCTCTGTCTCTCTTTGTTTCTGCGTTCTCAGATTCTACCCTTTCACCATTTCTTATATTCCCGGAGATCCGTAACTCCGATTGGGCTGAAATTTTAACACGATCTCTATCCGGATATTAGCTTTCTTGTGGAGAAAGAAGGGCATCAACCGCCTTACGGGGTGGCCATGAGGGTCAGGGGCGCGCCCCTGCCTCGTGGCCCCCTCGGGCATCGTCTCGCGTGGATTTTTCTTCCCAAAAATCATATATATTCCAAAAAAATCTCCGTCAGTTTTTATACCGTTTGGACTCTGTTTGATATGGATATTCTGCGAAACAAAAAAACATGCAACAAACAGGAACTGGCACTGGGCACTAGATCAATATGTTAGTCCCAAAAATAGTATAAAAAGTTGCCAAAAGTATATGAAAGTTGTAGAATATTGGCATGGAACAATCAAAAATTATAGATACGACGGAGACGTATTAGCATCCCCAAGCTTAATTCCTGCTCGTCCTCGAGTAGGTAAATGATAAAAAAAGATAATTTTTGATGTGGAATGCTACCTAGCATAATCTTGATCATGTAATCTAATCATGGCATGAATATTAAGACACGAGTGATTAAAAGCAATAGTCTATCATTTGATATAAAAACAATAATACTTCAAGCCCACTAATAAAGCAATCATGTCTTTTCAAAATAACATGGCCAAAGAAAGTTATCCCTACAAAATCATATAGTCTGGCTATGCTCCATCTTCACCACTCAAAATATTCACATCATGCACAACCCTGATGACAAGCCAAGCAATTGTTTCATACTTTTGACGTTCTTAAACCTTTTCAACTTTCACACAATACATGAGCGTGAGCCATGGACATAGCACTATAGGTGGAATAGAATATGATGGTGGAGAAGACAAAAAGGAGAAGATAGTCTCACATCAACTAGGCGTATCAACGGGCTATGGAGATGCCCATCAATAGATATCAATGTGAGTGAGTAGGGATTGCCATGCAACAGATGCACTAGAGCTATAAGTGTATGAAAGCTCAAACTAGAAACTAAGTGGGTGTGCATCCAACTTGCTTGCTCATGAAGACCTCGGGCATTTGAGGAAGCCCATCATCGGAATATACAAGCCAAGTTCTATAATGAAAATTCCCACTAGTATATGAAAGTGATAACTCAAGAGACTCTCTATATGAAGAACATGGTTCTACTTAAGCACAAGTGTGGTAAAAGGATAGTAACATTGCCCCTTCTCTCTTTTTCTCTCATTTTTTTCTCCTTTTTTGGGCCTTCTCTTTTTTTGGCCTTTCTTATTATTATTATTTTTATTATTTTTTTTGTCCGGAGTCTCATCCCAACTTGTGGGGGAATCATAGTCTCCATCATCCTTTCCTCACTGGGGCAATGCTGTAATAATGATGATCATCACACTTTTATTTACTTACAACTCGATATTACAACTCGATACTAGAACAAAGATATGACTCTATATGAATGACTTTGGCAGTGTACCAGGATGTGCAATGATCTAGGGTAGCAATGACATCAAAAAACGGACAAGCCATGAAAACATCATGCTAGCTATCTTACGATCATGCAAAGCAATATGACAATGAATGCTCAAGTCATGTATATGATGATGATGGAAGTTGCATGGCAATATATCTCGGAATGGCTATGGAAATGCCATGATAGGTAGGTATGGTGGCTGTTTTGAGGAAGGCATATGGTGGGTTTATGGTACCGGCGAAAGTTGCGCGATACTAGAGAGGCTAGCAATGGTGGAAGGGTGAGAGTGCGTATAATCCATGGACTCAACATTAGTCATAAAGAACTCACATACTTATTGCAAAAGTCTATTAGCTAGCGAAACAAAGTACTATGCACATGCTCCTAGGGGGATAGATTGGTAGGAAAAGACCATCGCTCGTCCCCATCCGCCACTCATAAGGAAGACAATCAATAAATAAATTATGCTCCGACTTCGTTACATAACGGTTCACCATACGTGCATGCTACGGGAATCACAAACCTCAACACAAGTATTTCTACAATCCACAACTACCCACTAGCATGACTCTAATATCACCATCTTTATATCGCAAAACTATTGCAAGGAATCAAACATATCATATTCAGTGATCTACAAGTTTTATGTAGGATTTTATGACTAACCATGTGAATGACCGGTTCCTGTCATCTCTCTAAATAGATATAAGCGAAGCAAGAGAGTTTTATTCTTTCTACAAAAGTTATGCCCACGCTCTAACAAATATAAGTGAAGCAAAATAGCATTATACAAATGGTGGTTTTCTATGTAAAGAGAAACAGACAATCCAAACTTCAAATGATATAAGTGAAGCACATGAAGCATTCTATAAAGCCATACTCAAAAGATATAAGTGAAGTGCATAGAGCATTCTATAAATCAACCAAGGACTATCTCATACCAGCATGGTGCATAAAAGAAAGATGAAAACTAAATGCAAAGGACGCTCCAAGATTGCACATATCGCATGAACGAAACGAATCCGAAAACATATCGATACTTGTTGAAGAAAGAGGGGATGCCTTCCGGGGCATCCCCAAGCTTAGACGCTTGATTCTCCTTGAATATTTACTTGGGGTGCCTTGGGCATCCCCAAGCTTTAGCTCTTTCCTCTCTTCCTTCTTCTCACATCGAGACCTTCTCGATCATCGAACACTTCATCCACACAAAACTTCAACAGAAAACTCGGTAAGATCCGTTAGTATAATAAAGCAAATCACTACTCTAAGTACTATTGCGAACCAATTCATATTTTGTTTTTGCATTGTTTCTACTGTAATATAACTTTTTCATGGCTTAATCCACTAATATAAATTGATAGTTTCATCAAAACAAGCAAACTATGCATCAAAAACAGAATTTGTCTAAAACATAACAGTCTGTAATAATCTGGACATTCACCATACTTATGATACTTGAACAATTCTTCCAAAATTAGGAAAAATAAACAATTTGTATAGAAAGACAGTGCAAAAAGAATCAGAACCGTTTGACGTTCCAACAAAAAATGTAAAATCGCGCACTACAGCCAAAGTTTCTGTCCTGCACCGTACAAACCATCAAGCAAATGTAAACATCCTAAAGGCAAACCTTGGCACATTATTTTTATAATACAATGGAATTGTACAAGGGTATAATTATTTTTGTTGAAAAGTTTCTATAATCAAGATTCACAAAGTTGTCGTGAGCATGAACAAAGTTCAAGGAGATCTCCCACTTCAACAATGCTTGTCTTTCTCACTTTCACTTTCCTTTTTGAAAAAGTTTTGGGTTCCCCTCTTTATTTTTGTTGTTTTTAAACTATATAAAAGCACTCAAAGGAAATAAATGAATCTCTAAAACTTCTGGGTTGTCTCCCTGGCAGCGCTTTCTTTAAAGCCATTAAGCTAGGCATATAGTGCTCAAGTAATGGATCCACCCGGATCCCAAGGTATATCAAAGCCAATTTTAATTAACAATGATTTGGAATTTAGTAGTGAGCACAAAGTAACATATATCATGCAACAACAAAGTCTAACTCTCTTCCTATGCATCGGCATGTCATAAAAGAACAATTCATGCACACAAAGTAAAGGCCAATGCATAGTATAAACAGTTTCTTGCAATTTTATCATGTGGGAAACATAGAGAGGTGGAGATATAGTTCCTCTCTCATAATAATTGCAATTGGGAGCAGAAAGCACATGCATATTATATCTATCAAAATCATCATGTGTAGTAGTAAAATGCAACCCCTCAATATAATCCTTAATAAGTGCAAACTTCTCCGATATAGTGTAGTCGGAAGAATTCAAAAAGATAATAGGACTATCATGCGTGGATGCAATAGTAACAATTTCATGTTTAACATAAGGAACTATAGCAAGTTCATCTCCATAAGCATAATTCATTTTGGCATCTTGGCCACAAGCATAGCAAGCATCATCAAAAAGGAATATTTCAAGAGAATCAACAGGATCATAATAGTCATCATAGCAATCATCCTTAGGTAAGCACGAAGGGGAATTAAATAATGTATGAGTTGAAGAGTTAGTCTCATTAGAAAGTGGGCACGGGTGATCAATCCGCTCTTCCTCCTTTTGTTCTTCGCTCTCCTCCTCATCTTTTTCATCCAATGAGCTCACAGTTTCATCAATTTCTTCTTCCATAGACTCCTGCAAAATATTAGTCTCTTCTTGGACAGCGGAGTAGTCCTCAATATATGGTTCAACATAGGCATTAGAAGCATAATTATCATAGCAATATTTAAGTATGGCAAAATTTTCAGATTTGTAAAGAGTAGCACCATACGTTTCAATCAAAGAAGCAATTTCGTAAGCACCCTTAAAAGCAACAAATTCTTCAATTTGTTGAACATCATAGTAATTATAAACACCCTTAGCATACGAAGATACAATTCCATTATCACTAAACTCACATTGATAGGGAAGGTGTTTCTTAGGGTTTTCAGAACAACAAGTAAAATCATATATTTCACATAAATTCCAAGCATAGCATTGCAAACGATGAATTTGACCTAGTAAAAGTTTCCCCTTTTCAGATATACGGTGTCGCACATAACAAGCATGCTCATCTAAAGATTTTCCCTCAACTAAGCTAGTTGGGGTTTCAGCACGAGCACATAGGGATCGAAGATGATCCAAGTAATTGAGTGGTTCTTCAACCATTGGTTCAGTAGGTACAACTAATTTTTTTGGTATTTCGTGTTCCATATCCATAACTAAAGATAAAGAACAACTAAGAACAGCAAATAATCATTACTTAGTGATAAAGCAAACAAGCACACACGAGAATATTCACCCCACGCTATTGCTCCCCGGTAACGGCGCCAGAAAAAGGTCTTGATAACCCATAAGCATAGGGGATCGCAAGAGTTTTCGATAAGAGTGTCAAACCCAATGAGGAGCTAAAGGCAAAACAAATATTCCCACAAGTTCTATCGACCACCGATACAACTCTACGCACGCTTGACGTTTGCTTTACCTAGAACAAGTATGAAACTAGAAGTACTTTGTAGGTGTTGTTGGATAGGTTTGCAAGATAATAAAGAGCAAGTAAATAAAAAGTAGGGTATGTTTAGATAAAGACACAACTAAGTTAGTTTTAGTAAAGAGCTTTTTGTTATGAGAAAGTTATTTGTCCCTAGGCAATCGATAAGTAGACCGGTAATCATTATTGTAATTTTATATGAGGGAGAGGAATAAGCTAACTTACTTTCTCTACTTGGATCATATGCACTTATGATTGGAACTCTAGCAAGCATCCGCAACTACTAAAGATCATTAAGGTAAAACCCAACCATAGCATTAAAGCATCAAGTCCTCTTTATCCCATACGCAACAACCCCCTTACTCGGGTTTGTGTTTCAGTCACTCACGCAACCCACTATAAGCGAATCATGAACGTATTGCAACACCCTACAACGGGGATCCCTCACGCTTGCACAACACGGAGAGCACCATAGGACAACACCAATAATAAAACATGCAACTCAAACCAATCTTGATCATCAAATAGCCCATAGGACAAAACGGATCTACTCAAACATCATAGGATAGCCATACATCATTGGGAAATAATATATAGCGTTGAGCACCATGTTTAAGTAGAGATTACAGCGGGTAAGAGAGAGGTTACACTGCTGCATAGAGGGGGGGAGAGTTGGTGATGATGGCGGTGAAGTTGTTGGTGAAGATTGCGGTGATGATGATGGCCCCCGGTGGCACTCCGGTGCCACCGGAAGTGAGGGGGAGAGAGCCCCCTCCTTCTTCTTCTTCCTTGACCTCCTCCCTAGATGGGAGAAGGGTTTCCCCTCTGATCCATGTCCTCCGTGGCGTGGGAGGGGCGAGAGCCCCTCCGAGATTGGATCTGTCTCTCTGTCTCTCTTTGTTTCTGCGTTCTCAGATTCTACCCTTTCACCGTTTCTTATATTTCCGTAGATCCGTAACTCCGATTGGGCTGAAATTTTAACACGATCTCTATCCAGATATTAGCTTTCTTGCGGCGAGAGAAGGGCATTAACCGCCTTACAGGGTGGCCACGAGGGTCAGGGGCGCGCCCCCCTGCCTCGTGCCCCCCTTGGGCATCGTCTCGCGTGGATTTTTCTTCCCAAAAATCATATATATTCCAAAAAAAATCTCCGTCAGTTTTTATCCCGTTTGGACTCTGTTTGATATGGATATTCTATGAAACAAAAAACATGCAACAAACAGGAACTGGCACTGGGCACTAGATCAATATGTTAGTCCCAAAAATAGTATAAAAAGTTGCAAAAAGTATATGAAAGTTGTAGAATATTGGCATGGAACAATCAAAAATTATAGATACGACGGAGACGTATCAGTATGCGATGACAACTTTGTGACACAACAGATGATACCAATATATGCACCTATGATGTATGTATGCTATGGGAAGTATGATCACTAATGTGCACAAGTCTCGTTGTCGGCAATACTCAAAATCTAGTCTCGATGGGTAAGCAATGCAAAGGAGTAAGGCTATGATGTCTATCAATGTAATGGCAAGAATGATGTATCATGATACCAAGACGAGGTTACCGTTCTTGCTTACGGTATGGTGTCAAAATGATGGCACAAATACCAAGATGTAGCCGATGTGGTCGTTGTTGATGAAACGTCCGTGGCGAAGATGAGCGGCGGTGATGTTGATGTCGAACCATACCTAGATAGCCGAAACACAAAAGGACACGGAACCGCAACTCAAATTCTCAAAGCTCGATGTGGCAACACATGTCGGAGTGCGAAACGGGTAAGCAATGGTGGTGGTATGCGGAAGTGGTGATGGTGTATAGGTGGTGGGAGTGCGTATGCACAAGTGGGGCGGTGGTGGTGATGAAAACTGAAAAAAAAATCAGTTTCGTCAGGGTACTCCGGACGTCTGGTGGTGAGCGGTCGTCCGGTCGTCGAACGTCCGGTGGCGAGTGGATGTCCGGTGCCTGGGCACTGTTCGGGCATGGGATGAACTGCACGTGGGCGGGGTGGATGAGGTGAAATTCATCGAATCCGGGTGATTTCGTGGATGGAAAGGATGGGGAAAGGGGGGAAAAGCTAGATCCACTCAAAACAAAGCAAATCCACAGATCAAATCCAACAAAATTTCAACACACCATCAAATCACAAAAAAATTGGGGCTATTTTTGTGGGGAATTTTCGAATTAGGGACAAAATCAACAAAAACTAGGCTAGCAACACAACAGGGAGGCCCCGAAATCGTGATCAACATGGCTCTAGATACCAAGATGATGTAGGGTGGAACCCTAATCGCCCGATCTTTCATGAAAGGAGTGGATCCCGCGATGAACACAAAGAACACGAGGGAGAACACGAGGGGAAACACGAGAAAATCACTAAACCAACAAGAAATAGTCACACATATGCTAGATCCTCGAGTACATAAGAGATCACACAATCCACGAACAACTAAGGACGATACAAAGGTAGCCGATCTTTTTCGTGAGGAGGTCTTGAATCCACAGGGGGATCTTCCCTTAGAGGGGTCTTGAATCCAAAGGGATCTTCTCCGAAGAGGGGCCGCGGACTCTCTCGTGGAGTAGATCCAATGTGGATGAGCAATGCTCTATCTCTAAATATGAGCTAAACCAATGCTAACCCTAGCTAGGATGAATAGGAGGTCTATTTATAGTCTTAGTGCAAATGGGGGGCGAAACGAGGGGGTACATGGGCTTCGGGCCCAAAACTGGACACAGCCAGGTACCGGACGTTCGCTGTGGACCGGTCGTGCGGTGTCTCATTGGCGGCTGGACGTCCGGTGGTCGCCGGTCGTCCGCTCGTTCTGGCTCAGATGCTGGTGTAGCAGATTTCCGAAAGAGGTCGGTCATCCGGCCGCCGGACGTCCGGTGGCGCCGGATTTCCGCTCGTTTGGCTGGGGTGCAGAGGCACCGGTCGTCCGGTCCAGGCCGGACGTCCGCTCGCTGTAGCTCGGCTGGGGCATCAGGCGCCGGACGTCCGGTGGCTGGGACTTCTTCCGCAACTCTCCTTCTTCTCCGTCTTGACGTCCATCTTCCTCTTCTGATCCTCCTTGCTCCTTAGATTCTTCATGGCCAACTCCTTGATACCTGAGTATGCACAACGTCTCCGTTTGAGGAAGTAGCCATGTCTCATGTGCATCGAAGTGGAAATGTGAGAGGAGAGATGTCACCTCGGTTTCGAGAGCTCTTGCACGTGCTCGTGTCATGGGTCCGCTAGGAACTTGGTGAGACGATGGTAGGTCCATGGGGATGACCTTGGGATGCTCCACATCAAAAAGGATATTCAAAATTATGACAATAAGTATCACTACTTTTTATAACATAAGTGTCATCACAATAATCATCATACGTGGGAGGCATGCAATCATCATAGCAAATTTGATCATTCAAAGTAAGGGGACAAAAAAGATCATCTCCATTAAGCATAGCATCCCCAAGCTTGGGACAAACATTAATTTTAGCAAATAAATTCTCAAACATGTCATTCTCATCAAACATAGCATCCCCAAGCTTGTGGCTTGGCATATCATAAGCATAATCACTCTCATCATTAAAAGTATGAATAGCACCAACAGTATAACAATTACTATCATCATAATTCCCCAAGTAGGTGCCAAAAAGATTTCCAAGATCATAATAAGTATCATTATCTTCCCAATCATAATCATCACAACAAGCAATGGGCATAACAAAATCATCATCAATAGTGCTTTCGGACATTGTGCCATAAGACAAAGAAGCAATATTTTCATCAAGTTCATCATCTTCCACAATTATTTTTGATTCATTTTCATGATGCCCAACAAAAATAGGAGCAACACTATTTGCGAGAGATACCTTTTTACCTCTATTCTTTCTTCTACTTTTCTTCTTCTTCACCACATCATGTGTGGATTTAATTAATTTTTTCAAGCTTCTTGTTGAAGACATTGATTGGATAGAAAGCTCCTCCTTGTTATCTATTTCATCATGAGATACAATAGGAGGGAAAGTAGAAATATTTACCCCTTGATTTGTATTCCTTTTATATTTTATTGTTTTCCCCATCTTTCTATAGTTAGCAATATAAGCATTCTCATTGCAATTTACCATGCAGAAGATATAGATATTTTTTAGTTTAGTTTCAATGTCGTCCATGAGAATGAATACTTCAAACCAAATATTTTTATATGTCAATTCTTCACTCCCCAAGAATAAACAAAGTTCATTATAAAGTTCTAGGGTGATCAAGTTATTGCAATATTTGTACACGATTCGATCATGAAAAATTATGCATTGGAAATTAAGATGACCAACCTTATTGCAAAGTTCACAAGTAATAGGACAAAGAGAACATAATTTTGTAGCAAATTCATCTATCACTTTGAGCAGAGAATTGGTTCTATCATGTTTATGCTTCTTGCAAAATCTATCTTCCCTATAAGGCACGCCTTCACAAACTTTATGCACTCCACAAAAATTTACATGCGTATAAGAAACATTTTTGTCATGACCTGTGCAATCATCATTAGCATTTTGGATATTCAAAGAATTCATACTAACAACATTGCAATCATGCTCATCATTCAAATATTTTTATGCCAAACATTCTATTGAATTCTTCTTTAACAATTGAGCACAATTTTCCGAACCATCATTTTTAAGAAAGATATTATAAATATGACCAATAATATGATGCAACCTGAATTCCATTTTATATGTAGTTTTATTTTTATAAACCAAACTAGTGATAAAACAAGAAACTAAAAGATTCAATTGCAAGATCTAAAGATATACCTTCATGCACTCACCTCCTCGGCAACGGGGCCAGAAATGAGCTTGATGTCTACTATGCAACTTTATTCTTATAGACTCGTGTTGGGCCTCCAAGCGTAGAGTTTTGTAGGAAAGTAGCAATTTTCCCTCAAGTGGATGACCTAAGGTTTATCAATCTTTGGGAGGCGTAGGATGAAGATGGTCTCTCTCAAACAACCCTGCAATCGAATACAAGAAATCTCTTGTCTCCCCAACACACCTAATACAATGGAAAATTGTATAGGTGCACTAGTTCGGCGAAGAGATGGTGATAAAAGTGTAATATTGATGGTAGAAATATATTTTTATAATCTGAATAAATAGAAACGGTAAGGTAGGAAATAGTAAATGGGCACAAAAACGGTATTGCAATGCTTGAAAATGAGGCCTAGGGTCTATACTTTCGCTAGTGCAATCTCTCAACAATGCTAATATAATTGGATCATATAACCACCCCTCAAAGTGTGATGATGAATCACTTCAAAGTTCCTATCTCGCGGAGAACATATGAAGAAATTGTTTGTAGGGTACGAAACCACCTCGAAGCTATTCTTTTCGATCGATCTATCCAAGAGTTTCTACTAAAATAACACCAAATAATTTCAGATTCATAATACCCAATCCAACACAAAGAACCTCAAAGAGTGCCCCAAGATTTCTACCGGAGAAACAAACACAAGAACGTGCATCAACCACTATGCGTAGATTACCCCAATGTCACCTCGGGAATCTGGGAGTTGGGTGCCAGAACATATATCAAGTGAATCAATACGATACCCCATTTTCACCACGAGTATTCATATGCAAGACATATATCAAGTGCTCTCAAATCTATAAAGTATTCAATCCGATAACAACGAAATCTCAAAGGGAAAACTCAATTCATCACAACAAGATAGAGAGGGCAAAGACCATATGATCTGACTATATTAACAAAGCCCGCGATACATCAAGATTGTGACATCTCAAGAACACGAGAGAGAGAGAGAGATTAAACACATAGCTACTGGTACAAACCCTCAGCCCCGAGGGTGGACTACTCCCTCCTCATCGTGGTGGCCGCCGGGATGATGAAGATGGCCACCGGAGATGATTCCCCCCTCCGGCTGGGTGCCGAAAAGGGTCTAGATTGGTTTTCGGTGTCTATAGAGCCTTGCGGCGGTGGAACTTCTGATCTAGGTTAACCGTGAAGTGTTGTGGAATATTTGGGAATTTATAGTGCAAAGAAGGGGTACGGGAGGCCACCGAGGTGAGCACAACCCACCAGGGCGCGCCGGGGCCCCCCTCGGGGCACCCCGAAGGTGTAGTTATGGCCCATTGGGTGTCTTCTGGTCCATCAAAATTCTCCAAAAAATTTCGCGGTGTTTGGTCTCCGTTTGATATTGATTTCCTGTGATGTAAAAAAACAAGCAAAAACAACAACTGGCACATGGCACTGGTTCAATAGGTTAGTCCCAAAACATGATATAAAGTTGCCATAAAATGATTGTAAAACATCCAAGAATGATAAAATAATAGCATGAATACTTCATAAATTATAGATATGTTGGAGACGTATCATAACACCAATCGTAATATTTTGCAATGTGATTTGTTTTCTTACAAATTTGGCACTTTCCTTCATACCCCTCATAACCTTGAAAATTGCGCCCCTATTATTGTTGGAGGGGGTGCCTAGAGGTGGTGGTGTTGTTGTTAGGGTAGTAGTGGCCGCCACCACCAGCCCCATGGTAGCCGCCGCCACCGTTTTGCTGCGGAGGGCCGCCGCCGTAGCCGGTACCACCAGCGCCATTGTAGTTGCCGCCACCGGTGCCTTGGTAGCCACTGCCACCAGCACCATTGTAGCCGCCGCCGCCATCGCCGCCGCAAGATCCACCACCGCCACCATTCTTTTGGTTGCGATAGCCACCCTTGCCTCCCTGCCGGCCTCTGGCAGTAATGTTTGCAGACGAGTTGAAGCTGCCATTGACGTTGGCGTGGAACATCTCGACTCAGTGGTCGAAATTAGCCGCTAGAGAAAAGAGGAGGTTGACGGTGATTGGATCGGTGCGGATGTCCAATGTGGATGTGATGAGCTGGTACTCCATGTCGAGTCCGGCTATGATGAAGGAGATATGCTCTGGCTCCCCGATCGATTTTCCCTTAACCATGAGCTCGTCGGAGAGCGACCTCATGTGGACAAAGTAGGCCGAGGCCGATTGGGACCCCTTCTGCGCATTGGTTAGGGAGCCCTGATGTTGTTCGCACACGACAAAGACATGGCGGAGAACATGCTCCCCAACGCGCTCCATATCGCATGTGATTTCTCCAGCGAAGCCACCTGAACTAGGACAGGTTTCGGAGAAGGTATGCGACTATTTGTTGATTCTGGATCAACCAGGGGACATAGGTAGGGTTTGCAACGACCTGTCCTTGCCATCTGAGGTTTTGGTGATAATGGTTTTGGGAGGTTCTTCGGTGGTTTGATCAAGGTAGCCATATAGGCCCGCACCCATAATCTGAGATTGGGCTTGGGCATGCCATATGACGTAGTTGGTACGAGTGAGGGGCTTAGAGGTGTTGTTGTTGAGGCTAGAGGAGATGGCGGAGGTGGAAGACAACAAGGCAGACTTGATGGATTAACAAGGCTACATGTGATGGAAGGGACTAGCTCTGTATACCATGTTAAGCTATGGGTAAAGCGTCTCAACCCCTAGACAAGGAGCTCGCATGGTTTATATTGATCTGTCGAGGAGGAGTCCCTCGTAGGGTTTACAGGATGTGGCGCACAACCCAACAATCAGAGAAGATTACATGGGAGATTAACAGGGAGAAAGGATAAGAGGTTGGGAAAGATTTAAACAAGAAGATCTCCCTAGTAACTCTATTCCTATCGTGAACATCAAGGAGTCTGGTCGGTCCACCACATGACCAAACCAACATATACTTTAGCAAACATATGTGTTGGCAAGCCAGATGAAAATCCTTGTCCTGGCCATCTCCGGCCGGATGTGCCACAACAACACAAGTGCGTTTATCCCTTCTCAAGGCGCTGTTGTGAAGAAGTCAACGTAGTTGTTGGTCTTAATTTCATAACTTGTAATGGGTCTGCAGTAGTTGTTCATATTTTGTACTCTATTTGTTGATGTATTTGGCATCACTGGGTTAGGGAATCTCCAACGCCGACCTGCAAACCTCCCACAACCGTCCGGACCGCGCTGTCCGAACCGAGGAAGCCATCAAATGCGGTCTTGTATCGGTCCACGTCATGGCCCGGACGCGTTTTCTCCTACAAATCGGAGACAAACGTGGGGGAGGTTTGCGGGAGTCCGGATGCACGAACCGTTGCTCTCCACCCCCTGGCTCACCCAAAAGGAAGGCGGAGCCTGTGCTTTTGTAGCATCCCGCATTGTTTCTGCGTCAAAATCCCTCACTCTCTTCTTGCACTCCCTGCCTCTATCCGCCCAATTCCCGCTCTTTTATCCCACCCTCTTCTTCCCTTCACTATCGACACATGGAATTGTCAGAGAAGCTAGTAGAGATGGAGCCGGCGGAGGTGCCGGAGGATCCAAGCATCACGCTCACCCGGAAGATCAGCTTGGAGATGCGGCAAAATCGCTACGTCAAAGTGAAGGCCACAAAGAAGGAGAAGCTGGAGAAGTGGTTGGCTAGGTGATGGCGATGGGCGTGAGCGGCGTGGCGAACGCGCCCACAGTACAGACAGTGCCGTGGCCGGAGCCTTACAAGCCTCCGTACTACTACGACGCCAAGTAGCTCGCAAGCCCTGTCGGTATGGTTCCTTACGTTATCGATGTTAACACATCGCCGCTCTTCTTCGAGTATTCTTCGTCGCAACTCGTCCGGGTGAGGACGGCGGGCGGGGAGAAGATGGGTGCCCGCACACTATTTGCTGCACTGCCGAGAGCGGGGGTGCTATCGTATGACGCGGAAAGGGAGATGCTCGATATCATCCACGACGAAGGCGAGGGAGGAGGAGGGGGCTATGAGGATGGGCAGGTGGAAGACTCGGATCCCACCTAGTCCAGCAACTACCAGCAGAAGCAGTCCTACACCCAGACCGGTGATGGGACACAACGACAACAACAACAACAACAACAACAACAACAACAACAACAACAACATTGGGCAGCCAGAGAGTAGCATCCAGAGGAGGGGGAGGAGGAGGACAGCGACGATAATGACCCGGATGATACGGCCTGCGATCCGAAGAAGAAGGGTAGAGGAGAAAGCTTCAACATGCAGGAGGATGAGGTGTTGTGCAATGCATGGTTGGCTACTAGTCTCGATCCTGTCCATGGCACGGAGCAATAGGGCACAACCTTTTGGAGGAACATTCACATATGGTTCCACGAGCACAAGCATTTTGCGTCCTACTCCGATGCATTGATCCGCAACCGGGAGTGGAAGTTCCTCAACTATTGATTGTACACCATCCTGTTGGGGAATGTAGCATGCCATTTCAAAAGTTTCCTAAGATCACACAAGATCTATCTAGGAGATGCATAGCAATGAGAGGGGGAGAGTGTGTCTACATACCCTCGTAGACCGAAAGCGGAAGCGTTAGTTTAACGTGGTTGATGTAGTCGAACGTCTTCTCGATTCAACCGATCAAGTACCGAACGTATGGCACCTCCGAGTTCTACACACGTTCAGCTCGATGACGTCCCTCGAACTCTTGATCCAGCAAAGTGTCGAGGGAGAGTCTCGTCAGCACGATAGCGTGCTGACAGTGATAGTGAAGTGATCCGCGCAGGGCTTCGCCTAACCACTACGACAATATGACCGGAGGAGTAAACGGTGGAGGGGGCACCACACACGGCTTGGAAAAATTCATCTGTCTTAGAGGCGCCCCCGCCCCCGTATATAAAGGAGGGAGAGGGGAGGAGGCCAGCCTAGGCGCGCTCCAACTGGGAGGAGTCCCACTTGTGCTCCTAGTCCAATTCGCCCCCTTCCTTTTATCGGAGGGGGAAAGGGGAAAGGAGAGGGACGAGGAGAAGGAAAGGAGGCGCCGCCCCTCCCCTTGTCCAATTCGGACACCTCCTTGGGAGGCGCGCGCCACCCCTTGTGGTCTGGCCTACCTCCTTCCTATGGCCCATATGGCCCATATCTTTCCCCGGGGGGTTCCGGTAACCCCCCGGTACTCCGATACATACCTGATACATTCGGAAACACTTCCGTTGTCCGAATACTATCGTCCAATATATCAATATTTACCTCTCGACCATTTCGAGACTCCTCGTCAGAGCCGTGATCTCATCCGAGACTCTGAACAATCTTCGGTCACCAAAACATAGAACTCATAATACAAATCGTCATCGAACGTTAAGCGTGCGGACCCTACTGGTTCGAGAACTATGTAGACATGACCGAGACACATCTTCGATCAATAACCAATAGCGAAACCTGGATGCTCATATTGGTTCCCACATATTCTACGAAGATCTTTATCGGTCAAACCGTAATGACAACATACGTCATTCCCTTTGTCATCGGTATGTTACTTGCCCGAGATTCGATCATTGGTATCTTCATACCTAGTTCAATATCGTTACCAGAAAGTCTCTTTACTCGTTCCATAATTCATCATACCTTAACTAAATCATTAGTCACATTGCTTGCATGGCTTAGCATGATGTGCATTACCGAGAGGGACGAGAGATACCTCTTCGATACTCGGAGTGACAAATCCTAATCTCGATATATGCCAACCCAACAAACACCTTCGGAGATACCTGTAGAGCATCTTTATAATCACCCAGTTACATTGTGATGTTTGATAGCACACAAGGTATTCCTCCGGTATTCGGGAGTTGCATAATCTCAGTCAATGGAGTATGTATAAGTCATGAAGAAAGCAATAACATTTCGCGGAATCTAGGCTCATCATTGCTTCCGCATAGTTCGTAGGTTCGTCATGGTTGTCGGGGGTTGAGTGCGACATATGCCAATGGATGGCTTATCATGGTGGGGGCGAGTAAAACGTTGCCGGTGCCTGGAAACGGGATGAGGCGTAGACACGAATGCCGGCATACTTTACCCAGGTTTGGGGCTCTCCCAGGAGATAACACCCCTAGTCCTACTCTGCGGGGTCTCCGCATGATCACTAAGGCAAAGTGAGTACAGAGGCGCTCCTCGAGCTGTATCTGTGGGTAGGAGGATGCAAGGCTAGCTCTCTCCTTCCTCTAAGGTCCGGTCTAGTTCTAATGAATCGGAACCCTTTGCATGGGTGTCCTGGGGGGTTTACATAAGCCTACCCCCAGGGGTACAATGGTAAATTGTATGGATGCAGGGCTCAGATGTCAGTCTCTTTGCCTGCGGGACCTCCTGCCAACTGCTGGGGCCCATCGATTGGTGGGCCCAGCCGACTGGTCTGGTACGGAGCCGACAGGCCGCACCTGCCGCTGGCGGGTCCTGCTGGCTGCTGATTACTGTAGGCATGCTTCTAATGACGCAGGCTTGGTCATGGGGTCGTGGCTACAGTCCTGCCGCCTGGCAGGCGATTACTGTAGCCACTCCCCGTCTCGTCTGGTTAATGGCTCGTGGGACCCATGGGAGGGGCAGGCCGACTTCTGCGCGTCGGCTCCCTACGGGTCCGACTGGTGGCGCCCTTGCCGTCTTTTGGACTCTCACTGACTGGTAGGGCCCATCTTTCGTGGATCATACCGTCAGGCCGTCGTGGGTACAGGACTCCACCCACTGTTGCTGATGTCAGGGATGGCATGGCAACAGTGCTGTGCCAGACGGAGATCTCTGCTGGTACAGTGCACTGTGCCTTGGCCATCCCCTAGAAAAGGGGAGGGAGTGGGCTTTACTGTCGCCACTCCATGTCCCATCCCCCCTGACAAGGGCATGGGCTTTGCTGGTGTCGTGGGCTGACTCCCCGTGGCCGGCTTCTCTGGAAGCCGCCAGTCGGAGTCGGCCGGTCTTGATCTCTTCTCTAGGACTCGGACGCATATGGGCCACCGACTGTTCCTCGAGCCGCCCTCCTGAAGTCGGCTCTCCATCTGTTGTCTTGAGGGGCGCAGTCAGCCCCGATGTCCTGAAAGGTTATGGGCTTTGGGTTAGCCTACCCGTGACCCATTACTCCAACAATAGTCCCCGAAGCTGATGAGGCGCCGTGGACATCCAGCCGAGGACCTTAGTAGCTTCATTCTCCGAGTACTTGAGGTGGAGACTCCGCTTGACTCTGCCGGGCCGACTGGTAGGAGTCGGAGTCGCCTGACTTGACTCGTCCAAAAAATACTTTCGAATCCCCTGGCGGGAACTCAGTGGCGTACAAGCTAAGCTTCCTGGCCGCCACCCACTTCGTGCCCACCACGTGGCAACCAGTGGTCGGGCCAGCCTGCCTACCCGTCCGCGACATGGGACATGTCTGCAGGCGGGGCCCGCCACTACCACGCCTCGGCACGCGAGTGGATCCGCTGCGGCCGTGGGGGACAGTTGAGGTTCACACGGAGTTACTGCGCGCAGTAACTTTGCGCGATAAATGTGGGGGGCGTGGGGTAGTGGGCGCAGTAAATCCCACAACCGCCCCCTCGGCTTCGCAGCCCACTGGGCTATAAGTAGGGGGAGGAGGGGAAATGGCGGAGCACGCGCGTCCCGCCTCCCACTACTTCCTCTCCTTCTTCTCTCTCTGCACCTTGAGCCTCGTCGAATGTTGCGGCGGTCCTCTCATGATGAGCTCTTCCTCCGCCGTCATGCCCCCGACGGCGCACTTCGGTACCTCGGATGGTTCGAAGGTCCACAAGGATCACATCGACTTCCTCCGCAAGATGCGTCGATTGCCCGGCGAGGACCTCATGAGGGTCCGCCTCGTGCGGAGGGGAGAAATTTCACCGGCGCCGCAGGAGGGTGAGCGGGTCGTCTTCCGCTCGCACTGCATGTGCGGCCTGGGCCTGCCGGCGAGCAACTTCTTCTGCTCCTTCCTCGAGTTCTATGGACTCCAGTCGCACCACCTCACGCCAACGCGGTGGTGCTACTGTCCGCCTTCGTCACCCTATGCAAAGGCTTCATCGGCGTTCTCACCACCATCAAGCTCTAGGGGTAGTTCTTCTTCTCCAAGCTCGGCACCCAAGCCGCGGGCGTGCCGACTCAGTGCGGCGCGTTCATCGCCGTGCGGAGGTCGGGGGCCGACAACCCATTTCCCTCCGTCAGGCTGATCAAGTCGGTGAAGATGTGGCAGCGGTCGTACTTCTACGTGAAGAACGTCTCCGCGGAGGGTGATTGGGTCAACCTGCCAGCCTACGTAGCCGGCCTGCTGGCTGGGAGGCAGCCCAACTGGTCGCACCGGGCCCGGACGTTGACGCCTGCAGGAGCCGGCACCGTTGCGCGGCTTCGGGTGCTGACGCAGTCGGAGGGCCTGACCGGGCCGGATTTGCTGGCCACCTTCGTGGCGTGTCGAGTGCTACCCCTCCAAAGTCGCCCCCACATGATCTGTCAGATGAGCGGGCACCGAGACCCGAGCCGGATGTGCACCAAGGAGATGCCTCATGAGGAGGTAGCCTACATGGTGAACTATCTTGCGAGTTGCGACCTCAACGAAGAGTGGCAGTTCGGCAAGGGGCCGTATTCACGTGCTGCCCCTCCGCCTCTGGTGAGTCGTTTTCCTTCTCTCTTTTTCTTCGATTCTTCTGACATCTTTACTACCGAGTCCGTCTTGTTTGTTCTGACCAGACGGCTTTGGTCAGAACCCCCTCCTCCAGCCAGCAGCCGGCACCTTGGGGCCGGACCGCGAGTTCCTCCCCGACCGAGCAGAGAGCGATGTGGACGACCCCGACTTGGGGGCGGCGGCCCTGGAGGACGACGCTGAGGGAGGAGGCGGCGCAGCAGGTGGCCCGAGACTTGGGGCCAGTCTCGAGGACTGGCCAGATGATGACGAGGAGGTCGCCCCGCGCCACCAGCCAGGAGCCGGCCAGCCGGGCGCGGGCTCATCAGCCCCGCCGGACGCTCAAGGCGGCGGCAAGAAGCGCAGGGCCGGGACGAGCCTGTTCAGCAGTCGGCCGAAGAAGCCAAGGATTCAGCCGCGGCGACCAAGCGGGACGAAGCGGCCGCAAAGGCCAACCGCTTCCGCAAGGTGGTGAAGACGTCACGGCTGATTTCGTCGTAAGTACTACCACCCTTCATACCCTCACATTTCTTTATTGAGTATGTCTGAAATCCCTTTACTTTATTTTCCCGACTTTAGGGCCCCGCTCTCTCTTGAGAAGTCGGCCGCCGGCTCCGTCGTAAAGTCGGCGGAGACCTCCTCCACCACCCGGCGGATTGATCCCACCGCCGACCTCCGAGAGGTGACGGAGCGGAACGCGCGGGAGGCGCGTGAGGAGTGGGAAGCTGCCCGCCTGAAGAAGGCGGAAGCCGACAAGGCGGAGGCCGCCGCCCTGAAGAAGCTGGCGGAGGCCGAGGCCGCCGATGCGGAGAAGAAGCGCGCAGAGGAAGACGCACACCGCCAGTCGGCGGTGTTTGTCGTCCCCTTGAACTCCGCGCCGCCGCCACCGGAGTTCACGGCGCAGACTGGGGAAGTCGGCGACGAGAACCCAGTCATGGAGAGGGACGCCGACGTCACCGCCACACCGGAAGTAATTGTGCCGCCACCGCCACCCTCCGGAAGCACGCCAGGTGGGCAACCGGTGGACCCGCCAGTGCCGCCAACTGGAGGCGCGGCGGTGACGGGCCTGGCCCTCGAGGTCAGCATGCCGACGCGCCGCCGTCTCGCGAAGGCGGCCTCAGCGCCGCGTCCTCTAGAGACCGGCGCCGCGAGCTCCACGATCCCGGACACCGAGGTGTCGAGCGCCGCGCCCACTGGGTGGGTGCAGGGAGGCGGGACGGGCCCGTTGAACCGGGCGCTCTTGGACGTCCAAACCAAGCTCCGAGCCGGGGGTGACGCCATCAAGGACTGCACCAAGGCATATCTGGCGTCACAAACAGCCATTCAGGTATGCATCCTTCCTTTTTCTTTGCTTCCTTGTTTTTCTTTGTGGGGGTGCGCCAGCGCACCCACTGGGTGTAGTCCTCGAGTTTCGGGCCGGCTGTTGAGTAGGCGGCTCGGAACTCTAATCGGTGAGTTTCAAGTGCCAACACTTTTTCTGAAATTTTGATGCAGGACTACTACAATCTTCGCGTGACCTCCTTCAACACCAATGTTGAGGAGGTGGCCAAGCGGACCGCCGACTTGTCGGACAGCCGGGGTGAGTTCTCTTCTTTCTCTACGGGGGCGCGCTGGCGCACCCGCAGGTTGTAGTCCCCGAGATTCGGGCCGACTGCTGAGCAGTCGGGCCGGATCTCCCCGGCGACCTTTCTTCTTTGTTGACGACTGACACCCCTCCCCCTCCTTCTTCAGAAGCCAACGCCGCCCTTCAGCAGCAGCTGGGCGAAGTCAACACCGCACTACGCGTCAAGGAGGAGGAGTGCGGCCGGCTGACGGAGGAGCGCGATCGGCTGGCTACGTAGCTGGTGGAGCAGAAGGAGCTGCTCCAGAGGGCCCAGAAGGAGGCGGGGGACAAGGAGACCGCCCTTCTCGCCGAATTTGCATCCGAGCGCTCCTCCTGGACCGACAAGGAGGCGACGCTGGTCTCCGGCTTTCAAGAAATCGAAGATCTTGTCGATGGTGAGCTTCCCCTCGTTTCCTTTTCTGGGCTGCCGACTGCTAGTCGAGTCAGCCTTAAGTTTTTAGCCTTGTTTCTTCGTTCTTCTTCCTTAGCAGACTTCTTCCCCGGCCATTCGGACGCCGCCAATCAAGCCATCGAGGCTGATCATGAAGCACAGAGGGCGAACAGTGCACAAATCGCCGCCAACGCCCCGCAAACTCTTGGCGAGAAGATCCTTAGCATCGAGGCCCGCCTTCGGCCAGCCCACCGGATGTTGCGCCAGCTTCAACGTGTCGGCGCCAAGGCGATTGTTGCCCTATGGTCGGATATGCAGGCACCGCGCACCCCCGGTCGGACTGCCGACTGGCTGGAGGTTGCAGCCGGCCGTCTTGAGGCCTAGAAGGGTTCTTCGGCCCAGGCTGGAGCACGCTGGGCTTTAGAATTCGCCAAGGCGTGGTATCCTGGGCTGAGCTTAGCCCAGTTAGCCACATTCCAGCTGGAGGCTCAGGCGGAGCTGGCAGCGGTGGAAGACGATCTTGTCAGGCGTGCCGCATCGATCGCCGAGTACACCGACACCAGCGTCTTCGTCCCAGAGCGGGCTGAGAACGGCGAGGAGGCGCCGCCGGAGTGGTTCGGGCTGAACCCAGACGACGGCAAGGACTCGACGAAGGTGATCGACCCAAGTGGCGAAGAGGAAGGCGAGGAGGAGGAAGGAGACGAGGAGGAGGCACCAGAGGTCGAGGCAGACGGCCAGCCCCAGCTCGACCGCGCCTCTAGCAACGAGCCGCGCCCAACTGAGCCAGCTGTTGCCAGAGGTGATCAAGCGGAGACCAACGAGCCGGCCTCCCCGGCAATTGGCACAGCCGACCCCTCCGGTCCTCTGAGTCCGTCCGCGGCTTCCTAGGCTGCCACTTTATCTTTGTTTTACCTGCTTAGCATTATCAATGAACTTGTTATTTTGCACAATTCCACCCACTGGGTTTATCTTGAACTTCTGTTTGATGATTCGGCCAAGGGCCTTTCTATGTAAATATTTATCCGCATTCTATCTCTTCTTGCGTATTGCTCTTTAACTTTTTCCTTTGCCGCCTTCCCTTGGTTGTCGTCTTGCCAGTCGGACAGCCGCTCTGCGGACTGCCGCTAGATCAAAAAACTTGGCTTCTTTGGGAAGGCAAGTACTTAGCCTTTTAGAGTTTTTAGCAAGTTAATTTTGGAAATGGTGAGCCGGCTGCTAAAGAGTCGGTTCTAAAAGGCTGAAAACCGGCTTTAAACTATGAGCGAGCTTTGAGTCCTTAGCCATTTTTCATATGGACACCCATTCTACCTTACTCCTATTCGCCAGACAGTCGCTCTGCGATCTGCGGCTTCTAACAGGAGACGGCTTAAGTGCCACACATTACTTGTCCGGCTGCAGGAAGTCGTTTCATAGCTCAAGTCGGCAATTCCCCGGGCCGACTAGTCAAACCCGGTGCTAAGTGGCATAACGAAGAATAACATATTCATAGGCATAACTCTTTATGATATAGATAAAAGAAGGCAGTCCCCGAGCTCTTCTCGAGGGGCCCGAGGTCTTCGTACTTTAATTCAAAAGGTAGCGTGATACATACTGCATTAACTATAAAATCTTAGGAGGAGGTTTGCATTCCATGGCCGCTCCGTCTCTTTGCCGGAGTCGTCCCTATTGCGTGCTCGGGGCTTCTGAGCATCGATCAATTAGTAGGAGTCGTTGCCCAACACTTTGCTGATAATGAAAGGGCCTTCCCAAGGTGTTGAGAGCTTGTGCTGGCCGGCTGTTCGCTGAATCAGCCGGAGCACAAGGTCTCCTTCTTGGAAAGATCGCGGCTTGACCTTCCGGTTGTAGTATCAGCGTAGGCTCTGCTGGTAGATGCTGGACCGGCTGAGTGCCAACAACCGGCCCTCTTCCAGCAGATAGACGCTGTCCTGACGTGCTTCTTCTGCTTCCTCTTTGGTGTACATGGTGATTCGAGGGGAGTCAAACTCTATGTTCGTTGGGATGACGGCTTCAGCACCGTAGATGAGGAAGAAGGGCGCGAAGCCGATTGACTTGTTTGGAGTCATGCGCAGGCTCCAGAGGACGGCTGGCAACTCATCAAGCTAGCAGCCTACCGAGCGCTCCAGAGGCTCGACCAGCCGAGGCTTGATGCCGGACAGGATTAGGCCGTTTGCTCGCTCTACCTGGCCTTTGGACTGCGGATGGGCAACAGACACTAAGTGCAGTCGGATGCCCTGCGTCATGCAGAAACGGGCCAAGGCACCTTTGGCAAAATTTGTGCCGTTGTCGGTGATGATGTTGCGCGGTATGCCGTACCGAGTTGTGATGTCGGAGATGAAGGTCACAACGGTCAGACCATTTAAACTCTTGATTGATTTTGCTTCTATCCACTTGGTGAACTTGTCCACTACGACAAGTAAGTGAGTCAAACCGCCTCGTGCCGTCTTGAATGGTCCGACCATGTCCAGGCCCAAAACAGCAAAGGGCCAGGCAATGGGAATAGTTTTGAGTACCGAAGCTGGCTGATGAGGCTTAGAGCGGAACTTCTGGCACCCCTTGCATTTTTGGACCAAAGACTTGGCATCTTCAAGAGCAGCCGGCCATAAGAAGCCATGGCGGAAAGCTTTGGCGACGAGTGCTCTCGAAGCCGCATGGTGGCCACACTCGCCTTGATGGATGTCTTTGAGGATTGCTTGGCCTTGCTCTGGCTCCACACAGCGCTGGTAAATACCAGTGATACTACGCCTTACGAGCTCTCTATTGATGATGGTGTACGCTGCCACCTGACGTTGTACTTGCCGAGCCGAGATCTCATCGGTTGGCAGCTCTTTGTTCACCATGAATTTGAGGATGGGCTGGGCCCATGAAGGTGCTGCAATTTCTGCAACAGCCAAGACCGCGACTTGGACGAGGGCAGCTGGGCCGGGAGGTGGCGGGTTGGAGTCGGCAGCCGCTTGTTGTGTCGATGAAGTCCCCGGGCGGATTGGCGCAGTCCCCGGGCTGGGTGCGACTGCCACGATTCCCGTGCCGCCTGCCGGAATACTCGTGTCGTCTGCGGGGGCTCTTGAGTCGGATCCGACTACTTCATGAGGAGCCAACACGAAGATGGAGTCTGACTCCGGTGATGGCTTGACGGACGGCTTGAGGAGGCGCTGGAGGGCGACGTCGGACGGTATCGCCTGACGGGTGGAGCCGATTCGCGCCAGGGTGTCTGCTTAGTCGTTGTCGTTTCTTGGTACATGGAGAAACTCACACCCCTCAAAATATCGGCTAAGTTGCTGTACGAGGAAGCGGTAGCTTGCCATGTTTGCGTCCTTGGCGTCCCAATCGCCTGACAACTGCTGGACCAGCAAGTCGGAGTCACCATAGCACAGGATCCGGTGAATGCCGAGCTCTTTGGCTAGCTGGAGCCCATGAATGAGTGCCTCGTACTCGGCGACGTTGTTGGAGGCAGCAAAATGGATTTGCAGCACATATTTGAGCTTATCGCCCTTGGGAGAGGTGAGGACGATGCCGGCTCCCAAGCCAGTGCGCATCTTGGAACCGTCAAAATGCATTCGCCAATGGGTGGAGTCGGACGCTCGCGGTAGATACTGGGTTTCGGCCCAGTCGACGAGGAAGTCAGCCAGCGCTTGTGACTTGATGGTAGTGCGAGGTTGGTAGTATATGGTGCAGGGGGCCAACTCTATGGCCCACTTGGCCACTCGACCCGAAGCGTCTCGGCTGCCGATGATCTTGGCTAGAGGAGCCGTGCAGACCACAGTGATTGGATGTTCTTGGAAGTAAGGCTTCAATTTCTTGGCGGCAAAGTGCACACCATAGCACATCTTCTGGTAGTGTGGGTAGTTTTGCTTGGAGGTCGATAGTACTTCACTCAAATAATATACCGGTCTCTGGACTGGTAGCGCTTTGCCTTCCTCCTTGCGTTCTACCACAATGACTGTGCTGACCACTCGGTTGGTGGCAGCGATGTAGAGGAGCATGGGCTCCTTAGGAGTCGGAGCCGCCAGGACAGGTGGAGTAGTCAGCATATTCTTTAGTTGGAAAAATGCTTCGTCCGCCTTGTGGTTCCACTCGAAAAAAGTGGTCTTCTTCATGAGTTTGTACAAGGGAAGAGCCTTCTTGCCCAGCCGACTAATGAATCGGCTGATGGACGCCAAACAGCCGGTGAAATTTTGTACATCCAGCAGTCGGCTGGGTACCTCCATCCTTTCAATGGCCTTGATCTTCACAGGGTTGCATTCTATGCCGCGTTTGGAGACCAGGAAGCCAAGGAGCTGGCCGGCTGGTACTCCGAAGACGCACTTCTCCGGGTTGAGCTTGATCTGAAATCGGCGCAAGTTCACAAAGGTCTCCTTGAGCTCTTCCAGCAGTGTTCCATGCTTCTCCATTTTTACCAGCACATGATCCACGTAAACATGAGCATTTCTGCCGAGCTGCTTGAGGAGGCACTTCTGCATGCATCGTTGGAAGGTGGCGCCGGCGTTCCTCAAGCCGAACGTCATGGTCAGGTAGCAGAAATCTCCAAACGGCATGATGAAGGCAGTCCTCAGCCTGTCGGCCAGGTTCAACTTGATCTGGTGATACCCTGAATATGCATCCAAGAAACTCAACAGCTCGCATCCGGCTGTGGAGTCTATCACTTAGTCGATCCTTGGCAAAGCGAACGGGTCCTTGGGGCATGCTTTGTTGAGGCTAGTGTAGTCAATACACATTCTCCATTGCTTGTTTTTCTTCAGTACCAGGACCGGGTTGGCCAGCCATTCTGGAAAGAATACTTCCATGATGTAGCCGGCCGCAAGCAGCCGGGCTATTTCTTCTCCAACAACTCTCCTCTTCTCTTCTGACAAGCGACGCAAAGGCTGCCTAACTGGCTTGGCATCAGATCGGACGTGTAATTTGTGCTCGGCGAATTCCGTCGGGACACCTGGCATGTCTTTGGGGGACCATGCGAAGATGTCTCGATTCTCATGGTGGAAATCGATGAGCTCGCCTTCCTATTTGCTGTCAAGGTTGGCGCCTACGACAGCGTACCTCTCTGGGTGCTCTGGGTCCAAAGGTATCTTCTTTGTTTCTTTGGCCGGCTTGAACGAACCCTCAGCTTCCAACTCTCTGGGATCAGGCGACGTCTCTGGCTGTTTGCTTGCCATCGCCACAACCCGATCTAGCAGTCGCTTCCCAGCTGCGATCACGAGGGACTCGGCCAGCCGACTGCTCTCTGATGCGCAGGCGGACGACTTCTTGTAGTTGCCAGTTATGGTCAGGATCCCCTTGGAACTCGGCATCTTCATCTTGAGGTAGGCATAGTGGGGGACGGCCATGAACTTGGCCAGGGCTGGCCGACCAAGTAGCGCATGGTATGGGCTCTCCAGGTCCACCACCTCGAACCAAATTGACTCTCGGCGGAAATGATCTTTGTCTTCGAAGAGGACGTTGATCAAGATCATGCCGATTGGAGAGCAGGAAAGGCCAGGAACTATGCCGTGGAACACCGTCCGGCTGGACTGTAGTTGCCTCTGCCTGATCCCTAACTTCTCCATGGTGTCTTTGTACAGGATGTTGATGCTTCTGCCAACGTCTATCAGGACTCTGGAGAAGCGAGCAGCTCGTTTGTCCGTGGCAAAGGCGGCGTCCAAAACCAAGGCGTAGGGGCCGGGTTTGGGCATTACTTCTGGGTGGTCAGCTCTGCTCCAGCTGATGGGCTTCTCAGACCAATGCATGAACTCGGGGGTGTCAGATGCTACTGCATTCACCTCCTACTGCGGCAGCCGCCTGCTGCATCGGTCGTCGGCCACACTGGTGAACACGACATAAGCTCCCTGCTCTTCTGGATACTCGTCTTGCACTGCGCCAACCGGTCTGACCGCCGCCTGCTGGGGTGGAGGAGGCGGCTGCCCCGCAAGTGGGGGAGGCAAAAGTCCGTCTCCCTTGGCTATCCTAGTGAGCCAGTGGCATTTATGAGTGGTGTGGTTGGATGGTTTTGCACCACTGTGGAACTTCCAGGGTCCATCCAAAGTCTGCTCATATGAGAAAGTCGGCTGCTAGTTGGGCTTGCCGGCCTTCTGGAGTTTGGGCGGGGGCTGCCATTCCGACTGCTGGTTTTCGACTGTCGCCACCTGCCGACTGGTGGAAGTCGGTGGTGGGGCTTTGCGCTTGTGTTCGTTCTGCTGTTGACGCCGACTGGTGTCTCCGGCTGGAGTTCAAGGAGCCTGAGGAGCCACCTTGCCAGTCGCGCTAACTTGAATCTCCGTCTTCATGGAGGAGTCGGCCGTCGCGTACTTGTCCGCTATGATCAACAGCTCGTCGAGGGTTTCCGGCTCGTCACAGAGAAGCTTGTGCTTGAAGAGGGTGCCCTCTCGGCATCCTGCGGTGAAGTACTCAATGGCCTGCACCTCGTGCATGCCTTCACAGGAGTTGCGAAGCTCGGCCCAACGCGTGAGGTAGTCGCGGGTTGACTCGCTGGGGCCCTATACACATAAGGATAGCTGGCGAGTCTTGGGAGGCCGCTTGTACGTGATGGTTAAGTTGCGGACGAAGGCATCAGTGAAGTCAACCCAACTATTGATGCTGCGGGGCCTTAAGCTATTCAGCCAAGTCCGGGCCATGCCTTGGAGCATGAGAGGAACGTACTTCACGGCAACACGCTTGTTGCCGTTTGCTATGCTGACGGCCGTGGAGTAGTCGACCAGCCAGTCTTCCGGCTTCATGGAGCTGGTGTATTTGGGTGTATCTCTGGGGAGCGTGAACCCTTTGGGGAAGGGCTCGTCTCGGATGCGGGGGCCGAAACATGGCGGACCCAACTCATCTTCTTCTTCAAGTGCCAGGGATCGGTGGAGACGGTCGATCCGGTGGCGGACGTCATTCTCTCCGACTCCCTCTTGGCGGCCAAGGCGGTCGCCGAGCGTCGGGTGATCAACAGGCGGCGGGGAGACTCGCCTTTCCCTTCGAGGGGGAGGAGGCGGATAGTCATCCCGTCGTTCTAGTGTTCTTGGGCGGCCGTCTCGGTCGCGCTCTATGGTGATGCGAGTCCGACTGCGGCTGGCAGCCGGCTCCTTATCTTTACTTCCCTAGATGCCGCCAGTTGGCGTCCGAGACTCCGCGCCTTGGTCTCAACGCGGAAGCAGGTTGTCATTCTGTCGGCGCGGCGCATCAGTGTGGCAGCCAGCCTCGTTCTGCTCAGCGGCCGCGTCAAGGAGTCGCTAGACGCGCCCCGTCATCAAGTGACGCTCTTCGCCCTCGAACTTGTCCAGCTCGTCCGCCGCCGCCTGAGCGGCTCGAATGTTCTCCGCAGGCGTGGTGTAGACGGGGCGATTCGCCCCGAACAGATCGGCGATAGCTGCGCCGCGCTGCCGGACCGTGCCAAGGTGGCTGGGCCCAGCCGCAGCCGGCGTGCCGCTCACAGCGCGGTCCATCACGCGCTGGTAGGCTTCTGACAGGCGTCTCATGCTGGCCAGCTTTTTGGTGCCTTCGACTAGCTGAAGGCGGCGTGCCTCCAGCGTCTCGGCGTCGGTGTCTTCGGGGATGGGCGTCGCCAGGTCTTGTAGCACCGCGTTGAGCGGGTCATAATCACCCCGGCCAGAGTGCTCGTCATGATCAATGACAGGCACTTCCGTGACGGTACTTCTGCCGCTCTCCGCGTGAGGAAGCGGTTCGTCGTAGACCACCACGTTGGTGGGGAACGTGTCAAGCGACGTGGTGTTGGAGTCGACCAACATCCGATCGGTGGAGCCTACAGACTCCAAGTCCCCAGCTGGCTCGCTGGCGACGTGGAGTTGATCGAGGAGGCCCGCAAGGAGGCTCTCGGGGCCGCCCGTGCCTGCGTCGGATGTGGGCTCGTCGGAGAGGCTGACCTCGCCGACAAGATCGGCGATGCAACTGGCTGCGCAGGCGATTTCAGCGCCACGCAGCACGTCGGCACAGACTCTGTCTGGTGTGCCGGGCTGGCTGCGCTCGCCAGGGAGAACAAGGATTACTGTCCAGAACAGGTCTCCGGACGACGGTGCACCAGGCCCCACGGTGGGCGCCAAATGTTGGGGGTTGGGTGCGACATATGCCAATGGATGGCCTATCATGGTGGGGGCGAGTAAAATGTCACCGGTGCCTAGAAACGGGATGAGTCGTAGACATGAACGCCGGCGTACTTTACCCAGGTTCGGGGCTCTCCTAGGAGATAACACCCCTAGTCCTGCTCTGCGGGGTCTCCGCATGATCACCAAGGCAAAGTGAGTACAGAGGCGCTCCTCGAGCTGTATCTGTGGGTAGGAGGAGGCAAGGCTAGCTCTCTCCTTCCTCTAAGGTCTGTTCTAGTTCTAATGAATCGGAACCCTTTGCATGGGTGTCTTGGGGGGTTATATAAGCCTACCCCCCAGGGGTACAATGGTAAATTGTATGGATGCAGGGCCCAACTGTCAGTCTCTTCGCCTGTGGGCCCTCCTGCCAACTGCTGGGGCCCACCGATTGGTGGGCCCAGCCGATTGGTCTGGTACGGAGCTGACAGGCCGCACCCACCGCTGGCGGGTCCTGCCGGCTGCTGATTACTGTAGTCGTGCTTCTAATGACGCAGGCTTGGTCATGGGGTCATGGCTACAGTCCTGCCGCCTGGCAGGCGATTACTGTAGCCACTCCCCGTCTCGTCTGGTTAATGGCGCGTGGGACCCATGGGAGGGGCAGGCCTACTTCCGCGGGCCAGCTCCCTATGGGTCCGGCTGGTGGCGCCCTTGTCGTCTTTCGGACTCTCACTAACTGGTAGGGCCCGTCTTCCATGGATCGTACCATCAGGCCGTCGTGGGTACAGGACTCCGCCCACTGTTGCTGACGTCAGGGATGGCATGGCAACAGTGTTGTGCCAGACAGAGATCTCCGCTGGTACAGTGCACTGTGCCCTGGCCATCCCCTCGAAAAGGGGAGGGAGTGGGCTTTACTGTCGCCACTCCCTGTCCCATCCCCCCTGACGAGGGCATGGGCTTTGCTGGTGTCGTGGGCCGACTCCCCGTGGCCGGCTTCTCTGGAAGCCGCCACTCGGAGTCGACCGGTCTTGATCTCTTCTCTAGGACTCGGACACATATGGGCCGCCGGCTGTTCCTCCAGCCGCCCTCCTAAAGTCGGCTCTCCATCTATTGTCTTGAGGGGCGCAGTCAACCCCGATATCCTGAAAGGTTATGGGCCTCGGGTTAGCCTACCCGTGGCCCATTACTCCGACAATGGTCTAGTAACATGACTTCCAAAACAGGATTACCGTACCACCCTGGTGCAGAACGTACTCTAGTTGACCTACGAGGTTTGGTAGTAACTTGATATGAAGTTTCATGATCCCCGGGTACCGAGCTCGAATTCGCCCTATAGTGAGTCGTATTACAATCACGGGCGTCGTTTTCTGTGATGAGCTGCTTTCCAATTCGAGGGGAGGTACAATTACCTCATCAATTTCTACTTTCCTCCCACTCACTTCTTTCGAGAGAAACTCCTTCTCGAGAAAGGATCCATTCTTAGCAACAAAGATCTTTCCTTTGGATCTTTGATAGAACGTGTACCCAACAGTTTCTTTTGGGTATCCTATGAAGACACACTTCTCCGATTTGGATTCGAGCTTATCAGGCTGAAGCTTTTTCACATAAGCATCACAACCCCAAACTTTAAGAAACGACAGCCTAGGTTTCTTGCCAAACCACAGTTCATACGGTGTCGTCTCAACTAATTTAGATGGTGCCCTATTTAACGTGAATGCATCTGTCTCTAATGCGTAACCCCAAAACGATAGTGGTAAATCGGTAAGAGACATCATATATCGCACCATATCTAATAAAGTACAGTTACGACGTTCAGACACACCATTACGCTATGGTGTTCCAGGTGGCGTGATTTGTGAAAGTATTCCACATTGTTTTAAATGAAGACCGAACTCGTAACTCAAATATTCACCTCCGTAATCATATCGTAGAAACTTTATTTTCTTGTTACGGTGATTTTCCACTTCACTCTGAAAACATTTGAACTTTTCAAATGTTTCAGACTTGTGTTTCATTAAGTAGATATACCCATATCTGCTCAAATCATCTGTGAAGGTCAGAAAATAACGATACCAGCCGTGAGCCTCAACACTCAACAGACTGCATACATCAGTATGTATTATTTCCAATAAGTGAGTAGCTCGCTCCATTGTTTCGGAGAACGGAGTTTTAGTCATCTTGTCCATGAGGCATGGTTCGCAAGCATCAAATGATTCATAATCAAGTGATTCTAAAAGTCCATCTGCATGGAGTTTCTTCATGCGCTTTACACCAATATGACCTAAACGGCAGTGCCACAAATATGTTGCACTATCATTATCAACTTTGCATCTTTTGGCATCAATATTATGAATATGTGTATCACCACGATCGAGATTCAACAAAAATAGACCACTCTTCAAGGGTGCATGGCCATAAAACATAGTACTCATATAAATAGAACAACCATTATTCTCTGATTTAAATGAATAACCGTCTCGCATCAAAGAAGATCCGGATATAGTGTTCATGCTTAACGCCGACACCAAATAACAATTATTCAGGTCTAAAACTAATCCTGAAGGTAGATGTAGAGGTAGTGTGCCGACGGCGATCACATCGACCATGGAACTATTCCCAACACGCATCGTCACCTCGTCCGTAGCCAATCCTCGTTTAATCCATATCCCCTATTTCGAGTTGCAAATATGAGCAACAAAACCAGTATCAAATACCCAGGCGCTACTACGAGCATTAGTAAGGTACACATTAATAACATGTATATCAAATATACCTTTGTTCACTTTGCCATCCTTCTTATCCGCCAAATACTTGGGGCAGTTCCACTTCCAGTGACCAGTCCCTTTGCAGTAGAAGCACTCAGTTTCAGGCTTGGGTCCAGACTTGGGCTTCTTCCCGGGAGTGACAACTTGCTTTCCATTCTTCTTGAAGTTCCCCTTCCTTACCTTGCCCTTTTTCTTGAAACTAGTGGTCTTGTTAACCATCAACACTTGATGCTCTTTCTTGATTTCTACCTCCGCAGCTTTGAGCATAGCGAAGAGCTCGGGAATTGTCTAATCCATCCCTTGCATATTATAGTTCATCATGAAGCCTTTGTAGCTTGGTGGTAGTGATTGAAGAACTCTGTCAATCACACTATCATCCGGAAGATTAACTCCCAGCTGAGTCAAGTGGTTATGGTACCCAGATATTCTGAGTATGTGTTCACTGACAGAACTATTCTCCTCCATCTTGCAGCTATAGAACTTGTTGGAGACTTCACATCTCTCAACTTGGGCATTTGCTTGAAATATTAACTTCAACTCCTGGAACATCTCATATGGTCCATGACATTTGAAACGTCTTTGAAGTCCCGATTCTAAGCCGTAGAGCATGGCACACTGAACTATAGAGTAGTCATCAGACCGCGTCTGCCAGACGTTCAAAGTGTCTACATTAGCGGGAGGGGGCTTTTCACCTAGAGGTGCATCAAGGACATAATTCTTCTGTGCAGCAATGAGGATAATCCTCAAGTTACGGACCCAGTCCGTGTAGTTGCTACCATTATCTTTCAACTTAGCTTTGTCTAGGAACGCATTAAAATTCAAGGGAACGGTAGCACGTGCCATTGATCTACAACATAGATATGCAAAAACTATCAGGACTAAGTTCATGATAAATTAAGTTCAATTAATCATATTACTTAAGAACTCTCACTTAGATAGACATCCCTCGAGTCATTTAAATGATCACATGATCCATATCAACTAAACCATGTCCGACCAGCATGTGAGATGGAGTAGTTTTCAATGGTGAACATCTCTATGTAGATCATATCTACTATATGATTCACGTTCAACCTTTCGGTTTCTAGTGTTCCGAGGCCATGTCTGTACATGCTAGGCTCGTCAAGTTAAACCCGAGTATTCCGCACATACAAAACTGTCTTGCACCCATTGAATGTGAACGTAGAGCTTATCACACCCGATCATCACGTGGTGTCTTGGCACGACGAACTGTCGCAATGGTGCATACTCAGGGAGAACACTTATACCTTGAAATTTTAGTGAGGGATCATCTTATAATGCTACCACCGTACTAAGAAAAATAGGATGCATAAAATATAAACATCACATGCAATCAAAATATGTGACATGATATGGCCAACATCATCTTGTGCCTTTGATCTCCAACTCCAAAGCACCGTCATGATTTACATTGTCGCCGGCTTGCACTAGTATGCGTCGGTGCTATAGAAATGGTTTTTAACCCCTTTCCGCGACGGCATTTGGAACCGTCGCCTAGTGAGTGACGGCGATAGGGGGGTCCTTCCCACACGACCTAGAAACCATTGGGGATAGGAACCCTACAGTACTCCTACTCGTTTCTTCTCGCATTGCCATCGCAGTCGGTATTCTGTGGTGTTTACGATGAGCGGCCCATCACAAACGGTTCACTATTATAGAACGTGTATGATAAGCATACAATCACACACATTCGGTTTTCCCAAACCGTATGCGATTACTAGTTAAGAAGATTAGCTAATCGTCGTACGAATGTCGGACAGGATTACGAAACGTCGGACCGTCGTAACATCATCGTACACAACAACTATCGCACACGCTATTATGTGGTGCAATGTTTATGATGCATACTTCATCAAAAACAGTTCATGGTTGCGAATCATGTATGATAAGGCAACTAACACAAACGTTTAGTTTGCTCGCACCGTTTGTGATATTGTCTGACATCGCACACGCTTTGCAAACGGCAACCGTTGAATGTGCACATTTCCTCTCTATGAACCGTCTCAGATTATGGTGTATATCACAAACATTTGTGTTTTACCAACCGTGTGTGCCATAACAACCTGGAGAGTGTAATTTCACCGTAATTTAATTGCTGCCATTTCAAATTGTACTGGATTTGAATTTGAATTTGAATGTATGCTACAGCTTTATTCATATCCATCATCTTCAAACAACCAATGCATTATTCGGTCCATAGGTGCATATGTTCAAGAATTACATAGAACCAAACAAAGAATGATGAACCATAGTTGTATACTTGTACTATTAAAGACGGTAAAGAAAGAGGTGAAATACATTCTGGTTGCGGAACAAGGTGAAGCGGAATGCCCATATTGTGCCCTCCTCCATGCAGAAGGCACGCACGACTCTAGTCCAACCCCTTGTGATGGCCGACCACCCATCCTTCCTGGTCTTCATGAAAACATCTAGATAATCATCGTGTTCTGGTAGAAATACTTTAACCTTTGCATGCTCACCAATCATGTAGTTTGGGAGGTCATCTTGAGTAAACTGCTTTGGCAACCACTGCAAAGGAAAAAGATTCAGACATTGTCATCTAACACAACTCATAATGGGCAGTAAAAAGAAGGATGTAGAGTTCTTACTTACCATCCCGCAGTTCGATGTTGTCTTGGATAAAGTGTAAGCAAATAGTTTAATTGCCATCTTTGGACACATTTTACTAACAATCTTTATCAGCTTCCTCACTTGATGCTGGTTCATCAATATCTCATTACCCCATACCCATAAAGGGTCAAAGCGCGGATCTTTACCAATGACATATGTACCTAAAAGCACCAAGTTAATATTAGAAGCTAAAAATCAATTGCACAATGATGTAGTACAACACTCTTTTATAATACTCCCTCTGTTCCAAAATATTTGTCTTTCTAGCGATTTCAACAAGTGACTATATACGGAGCAAAATGAGTGAATCTACACTCTAAAACATGTCTATATATATCCATATGTGGTAGTCCATTTGAAATATCTAAAAAGACAAATATTTAGGAATGGAGGGAGTATCTTATAACATCCAATATACTCACATATTAGATGAATTAACATCTTATATTATGGGCTGGAAGGAGTTTAGTGCATTCTTACAAATTATCGGTTGATTAACTGCTGCTATATCCATGGGTTACAGTTAGTTTGAGTTAGTTCGGGCTAAAATAGCCCTAAAGTATATCTAAACATGAGGGCTAGTTTGAGCTAGTTGCATCTATAACCCTCCTAAAAAAATATCCAACCCAAGAGGTGCTAACTGGAGCTAGTTCTCCTAGTGCATTTATTGTCAATCTAACCCTGCCATCCAAACAACTCTTTGGATGGAGTGTTCAAGGTTAGTCATGAGCTAGAAACTAACTCTAACCTCTAGCTAAGTTGAGTACCCAAACAGGGTTGTGTTGTTGTTGCTGCTGCTGCTCTTCTACGTATATCTAGACATCATTAGAACATTAATGTAATGCTCTTCCTTGTTGCTATGTAGCCTAGGATTGCATATTTAGACATTAAGTACAGTGCATGTTGCTATGTAGCCTCAGATATATTACATATGGCCCTAATTAACCTAACGATAAATGGGTTGCCGATATATTCAGTTAAAAGTCCGATTCACCGTTTAGTCCCTTATCAGCCCCCGGCCTATATGGTACCAGCTACCGATATCCTGAACAGTGAGCAGATATAAGCCATGGGATGAAACTAACCTCGATGGAAAACAACAGTCGTTCCCAAAATTTTCCTGTGTAGGTACATCGAGAAGCATGCTAAGCACAACAGGCTAAACATCAACCAAAATTATCCATGGCAGACAAAATAATCTCCAAAAGATAGCTTCAGTGTGTAGGTTTAAGCACGCTAGTAAAGCAAAACAAGTGGAAAGGTGTGTTAACTGCAACAGGCCTAACATTTAACAATAAGCAAATATATTCATTCAAACTAGTATTGTTCCGGTCTAAGTACACTGGTTATTGTTAAATAAAAATGGAAAGGCGTGTTAACTACAAGATGCAGCAACCAAATGTAGTCATTCATAGTGGTATTGTTGAAACTAGTACTGATGAAATTGAACTGCACATTTCATACTTGCACATATAGAACATCATATTGTGAATAACTGGAATAAACAAGGCATACTACGAACAACCAAAGATAGCATTTGAAACTGGACATATGCTAACTACAAACAACCGAACAATCAAAAAACTTTAAAAGAGGCACATGCTAGCTTTAACAGGCTTAACAACAAGCAAATATATGCTTTCCTATCGGTATGTTTAAAACTGGATTGATGAAATGCACTACACAATAAATAATTGCACATATAGAGCATCACATTGTGAACAAATGAAATAAACAAGGCATACTGCAAACAACCAGATATAGCAATTAAAACTGGACATATTCTCACTACACTACAAAAGGGACTCGATAAAACAAATCATGCGTTTCCCCCTGTGAAGAGGCACAGCAAAACAAATCATGGGTTTCCTCACTTGTCACAAATGGGGTCGTTCCCGTGGGAAGAGCACGGACCCTGGATGCGCTCCATGTTGTCGCAGATGGGCTCCTTCCCCTTGGAAGAGCATGGCTGTAGGGTGCGCTCCCTGATGTCGCAGACGGGCGCTTTCTCCTTGGAAGAGCAGATGGGATCTTTTCCCTTGGAAGAGTCGGAGAGGGTTCCCTCCTCGTGGTCGCCGTCGATGAGGGTCTGACTTGGAAGCTGTGGATCCCAAGCCAGCATCACAGAACGTGTCCTTTAGAAATGACAAAAGGGGCTCGATGGCGATGTAGGATGGCAAATTGTTGACAGCGAGCCAGAGGAGATTAGCGGCGGGGCCATGGATGAGAACGATGGCGGTTGACCCCGAGGGGTTGGGGGTGGGCCACTTAACCTGTGACATAGCCCGCCTCAGGCCGTCGTTGTCGATGACCTCGATGTTGTAGCTGGCGGCCGAGACATGCCTGCATACTCTAGCCGCTGCTTGAGTGCCTGCCGCCAGTAATGGTCGTCAGCTTCGTCGGCGATGTCGGGCGAAGAGACCGCAATACACCTCTTTTGGGCTAGTCGCTCCTCGAGCTCCACGGGAAGCGTAGCCGGGCTTAGGCTGCGATGCTCTAGAGTGGGGTATGGGGATGGGGATCTGTAGGAAAGGGGGCATTTGCTAGGCGTCATCTAAGAAACTCAGGGCGGCTTAGGTATGGAGATCGGTGGGTAAGCTGCACGGGCAAACTGGCAGATGTTGACAATGGAGGCCTTGCGGCGGCGGGGGGACCTTGCTAGGGTTTCAAGCAAGGGAGGGGTGTGTGTGTGTGCACACGCCCGAGGAGGTTTTGGTGTGTGTGTGTGGAGGGGGCGGGGGGTGTTTGAGGAAATGACGCGGGTACTGGAAATTTTACTACGCGGGAGTCAAACGCGGGAGTGAAATGCTGGGGCTATTGAAAATTTTGATGATAGTGCATCGCACACGGTCCGGAGATAACAACCATGTGTTATGAAACAGAAAAACCCTCGAGGTGGGCAGATATTTTCTAGGGATGCAGGCGGGATTGGGAAGAAGAAACATCACACACGGTCCGGACATAACAACTGTATGTCATGAAACACAAAACCCTCGAGGCGGGTAGATATTTTCTAGGGATGCAGGCGGGATTGGGAACAAGAAATATTGCACACGGTCCGGAGATAAAAACCGTGTGTTATGAAACAGAAAAACCCTCGAGGCGTGCAGATATTTTTGAGAGGGGGAGCCTCGTGGAGCCCAATGTACTGTGCGGATGTGTGCGTGACAGGGGCACCGTCGTGGCACACGGTTAGTTTGAGTGAACCGTGTCTGTTGTGTCATCCTACTTGTCTAATGTTCATAAATTTGGCGAAAAATGTCGCGGGGGAGAGTCAGAACACGAACACACTTGCATGTGGACCAAATTTATGTATGAAAAGAGTGGTTTGATTTTCTAATACCAAATGCAACTTCGATGTGGCACCTATCTCGCAAAGCACACGGTATTGCTTGCCCCCACCCCCCTCGTGTCGGCACGAAGGGAATCCTAAGCTATGAATGCATGCCCCCTCCCCCCCCCCAACCGAGGTTCACCTAGCAAAGTGCAAAATAGCTAGCAGCCCCCTCCTCCCTCGTGTCAGCGTGAAGGGAATCCTAAGCTATTAATGCATGCCCCCCAACCGAGGTTCACCTAGCAAAGTGTGAATTAGCTAGTAGCCCCCCTTCCCCCGTGTCAGCATGAAGGGAATCCTAAGCTTTGAATGCATGACCCCCAACCGAGGTTCACCCTAGCAAAGTGTGAAGTAGCTAGCAGCCCCCTCCCTCGTGTCGGCACGAAGGGAATCCTAAGCTATGTATGCATGCCCCCCCCAACTGAGGTTCACCTAGCAAAGTGCGAAGTAGCTAGCAGCCCCCTCCCTTGTGTCGGCACGAAGGGGACCCTAAGCTATGAATGCATGCTCCCCCCCAACCGAGGTTCACCTAGCAAAGTGCGAAGTAGCTAGTAGCCCCCCTCGTGTCGCCACGAAGGGAATTCTAAGCTATGAATGCATGCCCCCCAACCGAGGTTCACCTAGCAAAGTGCAAAGTAGCAACCCCCCCCCCACACACACACACTTTCAGTCGGCGGGCTAGAGAGGCATATCTCACCAAGATGGATTGTAAAACGGACCAAGAATAATCCACCTTGGTCGTACAACCTCTCTCTTGTTGTTGGTCAAAGTGATGGTCGTCCGTGCAACCCCGGAAATGGGCTAGCTCGCCAATAATCACGCAAGTAGCTAGTCCCGGAAGACAACCACTACATGCGTGTGGCCCAAACATATGTATGGAGAGGTGTCTTTTTGAGTAATAATGCAACAACTTTGATGTGGCACTGTGATTTCAAACTAGAAATCCCCACACTGAGTGAGGGTTAGGTTGTCGATCCATATGTATGTTACCCCACTCTTCAAGCCAACGACGAGGATTCATGCATGCATGCGTGCATAGCATATGCGCTCAAACTTAAGGTCTGAATCTCACCATGACTGATACTACGATAACACGAACCAAGTGAAGAATCCGCCATGGTAACCTATCTTTTTGTTGGTCAAGGTGATCATGGATGTCCACGCAGGCCCACGAATATATAGGCTTGTCGCCGATAACCACGCGAGGGAGTGTACTGATACGTCTCCAACATATCTATAATTTTTGATTGCTCCATGCTATATTATCTAATGTTTTAGACATTATTGGGCCTTATTTTCCACTTTTATATTATTTTTGGGACTAACCTATTAACCGGAGGCCCAGCCCAGAATTGCTGTATTTTGCCTGTTTTAGGGTTTCAAAGAAAAGGAATATCAAACGGAGTCCAAACAGAATGAAACCTTTAGAAACGTGATTTTCTCATCAGATAAGATCCAGGAGACTCGGACCCTCCGTCAAGAAAGCCACGAGGTGCTCACGAGGGTAGGGGCGCGCCCCCCTAGTGCGCGCCCCCTGCCTCATGGGCCCCTCAAAGCTCCACCGACGTTGTCGATGTCAAAACCGGCGGATCTCGGGTAGGGGGTCCCAAACTGTGCGTCTAGGCAGATGGTAACAGGAGACGAGGGACACGATGTTTTTACCCAGGTTCGGGCCCTCTCAATGGAGGTAAAACCCTACGTCCTGCTTGATTAATATTGACGATATGGGTAGTACAAGAGTAGATCTACCACGAGATCAAGGAGGTTAAACCCTAGAAGCTAGCCTATGGTATGATTGTTGTTTTTTCTACGGACTAAAACCCTCTGGTTTATATAGACACCAGAGAGGGCTAGGGTTACACAGAGTCGGTTACAATGGTAGGAGATCTACATATCTGTATCGCCAAGCTTGCCTTCCACGCCAAGAAAAGTCCCTTCCGGACACGGGACGAAGTCTTCAATCTTGTATCTTCATAGTCCAGGAGTCTGGCCGAAGGTATAGTCCGGCTATCCGGACACCCCCTAATCCAGGACTCCCTCAGTAGCCCCTGAACCAGGCTTCAATGACGACGAGTCCGGCGCGCAGATTGTCTTTGGAATTGCAAGGCGGGTTCCTCCTCCAAGTACTTCATAGAAATTTTGAACACAAAGGTAGTGTCCGGCTCTGCAAAATAAGTTTCCACATATTGCCATAGAGAGAATAATATTTACACAAATCTAATCTGCTGACGTATTCCGTAGCGTGACACCACGACCAAGTCTTTATTCAAATCGTTTTACTATTCCACCTCAGCGCGTTTAGCGAGGCGGTTTCCTTGGCACGTCTTGTCAAAGCAGAGATCGGGTCCCCTTATTCCGGGATTCTCATCAATACGGGCATGGGTAACCCAACCGCGCCATTGATTACGTCGCTTGGGAGATAAGCGAGTTTTACCAGGCTAGTGGGGACGCATAGTCGCGTCTTCCCATATAAGGGGATAAGAATCCACCTTTTCATCCACGCCTTCTTCCTCCTTTGCCTATCCATTTCCGCGCACTCGAGCTCCAGCGCCCAAGTCCGCACACCCCACCTCAACCTTCTCCAGCCATGTCCGGAGCGGGAGGCAAGTGGATGGTCCTCCGTCACGGAGGGACACATCAAAAAACTGAGGAAGGCCGGATACTTGTCTAACGACATTGCGCACCGGCTTCCCAAAGAGGGGCAGCTCATCCCCACCCCTAGGCCCCATGAGAGGGTGGTGTTCCTCCCCCATTTCCTCCGCGGACTGGGCTTCCCTCTCCACCCATTTGTCTGGGGGCTCATGTTCTACTATGGCCTAGATTTCCGCGATCTGGCCCCGAACTTTGTCCTCAACATCTCGGCGTTTATCGTCGTGTGCGAGGCCTTCTTCTGCATCCGCCCCCATTTCGACCTATGGCTCAAGACTTTCAATGTCAAGCCGAAGGTGGTGCACGGCACCCAGGCGGAGTGCGGAGGCGCCATGGTGGGCAAGATGACCAACATCCTATGGCTCGAGGGCTCCTTCGTGGAGTCCCTAAAGGGGTGGCAATCGGGGTGGTTTTACATCACCGAGCCGCGCGACCCTGAATGGGTCGCAGCCCCCGAGTTCCGATCTGGACCCCCTACGCGGCTCGCCTCCTGGAAAGAGACGGGCCTGTCGTGGGGTAAAAAAGGAGAGCCAACCGGACTCCAAACATGCGTCCAAACCCTGGTGGACAAGAAGCTCAAACTTGTCAACGTAGTCCAGGTTATGCTCATCCGCCGGATTCTCCCGTGTCAACAACGGGCTTTCAACTTGTGGGAGTTCGACCCGACGCGGCACCGAACTCTGAGCAGGCTCTTCGACACGACGTACGAAGATGCCTGGAAGGTGCTTTTCAAGGGCGCCGAGGCCCCCGCATCCGCTATCGAGGATCGCGGATTCAGCACGCAGCGTCACGCTCGTGCGGTAAGCTGTTTTTACCTTTTACAGGGTATTAGTTTTTCATAGTTTGACTCCATGCGGGATCTAAGCTCCCTTACCTTTGACAGGATTGGCAGGAGACGTCCGGACAGATCAACTGTCCGGCTCCTTTGCCCGAAGGCCCAGTAGACGCTCGCTTGGCGAAGCTGCTGGTTCCGGCACCCTATGTGGTGCCGGAGAAGAAGGCCAAGAAGAAGGCCACGGGGACTCAAAAGAGTGCCCGGCACCAGGAGGTGTCGGATTCATCATCCGACGACTCCAAGGCGCACTCCTCCCATGAAGACGAGGAGGAGGAAGAAGAAGAGACCTCTCCCCCTCCAGCGGGGGAGGGAAGAAACGGAAGGCCGCCCCAACTGGGGAGGCCGAAGGGTCCAAGAAGGGGAAGACCCCTCCTTTGGACTACTCCACCAACGCCGACGACGGCGAAGAGGAGTGGCCGCACAGGGCCAAGCCCCTGGCGAGATCGTAAGTATCCGGATACCAGAGTGATCCATAGTATTCCCCCATTGCACAGCTTTTCCTTACGTCGAACATGTTTATGCAGTCCACCCAAAGATTGGCTCGACGTGTCGTCGAGTGATTCCCTGGATTCGTCGGATGTGAATTCGCTTCGGACGGCTACCTCCCCCCATCCTATGGACGACGCCGCGGTGGAGTCCCAATAGGTTCCAAGCCAGCAGGAGGTGGTCCTGGAGGCGCCGCAAGGCGACCTCCCGGACTCCAGGCGTAAAGGGGATAGAACCGCCAAGGGCTCCAAGTCCGGCCTTGAGCAGGACACCGCGCCGGAACCTTCAACGGTTCCGGACTCCGGTAGGCAGCCTCCTTCCAAGAGGAGCAAGCCTACCGAGCCGGCAACCTCCATCCAACCGGAGGCACCGGACAATTTGCTGGAGGTGCTTAACGGCGCCTCCATCGACGAGGAGCACCACACTATTATGAGTGCGGTGATCCAGAAGGTTCAGTCCGCCAAGAGCGGACTGACTGAAGCCTGTGCCAGCCTTCTAACAGGCTTTGAGCTAAGTAAAGAATATGTAAAAATATTACCGCATAGACAGTAGCCCCTATTGCTCTGTTCGGCGTTTGGAAAGAAAAGCCGAATAGAGGATCTAATAACATTCGCGGGAGTCTAACATAATCAAGTCAATATGTGTATGCAGGCTTCGCTGCTGGCCTCCACCGCACTGCCTGCGGAGGTGGACACGCTGAAGCAAAACCTCACGCGGTCCGAGAACGAGCTCGGCCATGCCAAGAGGCAACTCGAGGAGAAGGAAGGTAAGTAATACCTTGTGCAAGTATATAGAGAAGATGTGGTTGCAAAAAATGACAGGATCAACGTGCTATTATAGGGGCCACGACCGAGGTGGCAACCCTTAAGAAAGCGTTGTTCGAGGCCGAAAACAGAGCGGCCCCGGAGCGCACAGAGAGAGGGAAGCAGGAGGCACGGGTAGAGGAGGTGCAGAAAGAGATATAGGCTCTCGTGAAAAAACACGAGAGTTTGGAGCTTGACTCAAAGACGCAAGCGTCCGAGCTTCCGGCAGCCCTCGAAAGCGCGGAGTCTGCCAAGGCCGAAGCCCAGAATGCCCTCCAAGAAATTGAAGCGATGAAGAATATAGCGGCGGGTAAGGCATTCATTATGCAAGGCAAGCACGTGAAAGTGAATTACTTGTTACTTACCCGAGTCCGAAGCTCTCCAGGAGCATTCGCAGATTTGCCCCGTAGTGCGTCTGATGCCGCCTCCTACTACCGATCTGAGGAGGGGAGCTCGACGGAGAAGGTGTTCTGGTCTCAGTATGCTGAGGCCGGACACCTGGTGCCTTTGAGTGACCAGCTGAAGCAAATGGTCGAGCTCCACAAGGTGGCCGAACAGGCCATAAAGGGCCTTGTAGTTCGGCTTTGGCCTGGAGAGGCTCTTCCTGGGAGCTACTTCGGGCTGGTGAGGCGGCTGGTGGATGCCTGTCCACGGCTTGAAGTAATCAAGCGCTCCGTCTGCATCGAAGGTGCCCGTAGGGCGCTTGCCCATGCTAAAGTGCACTGGAGCAAGATGGATGCGGAGAAGCTGGTGAAGGACGGGCCGTCGCCGGGCAAGGAGCATCGCGTCCCAGAAGCGTATTATGAGGGCATCCTGAAGGGTGCCCGCCTTATAGCGGATGAATGCTCCAAAGATGTAATTTTTGAGTAAACTCGCATTTGTGATCCTGTACGCTGAAAACTTGTTCATATGCGCTAAGCAACACTTTTGAATTTAAAATATTACCTTCTGTGCGGCCGTTTATCAAATTTGAGAGATGGTGAGTTGTCGGCTTCTGCCCCCGTGCCACGAGTGCTGGGGTGTTCGGGATAAACATGAGCGCTCTTTTTCCCATTCTTGGGTCCTTCGAGGGAGGCGCTCAACACAACGAACAAGGCAATCGGACTATAATGCTTGAACACTCTCACTTAGCCATAGAATTCTATAATTTTAAATTTCGGCGAAGCCCCTAGTGTTCGGAAGACCGAGTTCGGGGCGCTATCCACGCCTAGGCCGGACAAAGCCGACTCCTCGCTCTAAGCGGCATAAGTCTTTAGGGACTCGAAAACCTCTCGAACAGCGACCAGCTCTCGCCTCATCATGACGGTCAGTTTTAGCTTTCTCTACTGAGGTGCTTAGCCCAGCTCAACTGGGGCACAATCGCAGTAGTTCTCCTAGTGCTACCTTAGCCGATATAACGAAACGTAAGGTACCAAAACATAGGAGCCGGGCAAACCCAACTATTGACCCAAGACATGATTCGGAGCCGATGCATATAATGCTATAAGTTCGGGGTGCCGCACTTGTGAAAGTGTTCGGACTTCTCACACCGTATTGTGGGGTATTTAAGCCCCTGGCGTATTGGCCGTACCAAAGTGTACGGGTGCAACATGTCATTAATGAACATATATTCGTAAAAAAGAGTAATGCACTAATAGACGGAAGCTATGCATTGTTTATTTAAAAAGGTTGCGATCAAAGCAGAACGATATAAATAGTGCAATAAGCAAAAGATGGGACTATTTAACATGTCCTTTCCAGAGGCGAGCTACGGAATGTTATGTGAAACAGGTATACTGCTCGTTATAGAGACCACCTTAGAGTTCCATAGTGCGGCGTAGCTTTCTGCTTCCATGGTTGTATCGTTTGTGCGGCAATTGTACTACCGAACAAGCCTTCCGAAGAATGGAGTCTTGAAAATAAGAGAAAATTAAAAATCGGCAGCCCCTAGTGTAGTTTAAGCCGCGTTTCGGGCGTGCCGTGATGGTGCCCCTCCCCCTGTGCCCATGGTATTTCTAGAGCGTAGTTATGTACGCGCAACGCTGGTTTCGCAAGTTCGCAAGGGCTGGGGTTGGGGCCGCATTGCTACGCTTGCTCGGAATGTGCCAGGCGGTCTTGTTGTAGGTTACTCCGGGCGCGCTTGACGGTGTCCAGACGTTTAATGGCCGGACTGGAGAATTGCCTTGAGAGGCTGCTTTGTACTTCCGCTGCGATAGCCGCCGTATGCTCCTCCGTTCGGAGAGAGCGTTCGGTGTTTCCATTGACCGTGATGACTCCTCGAGGGCCTGGCATCTTGATCTTGAGGTATGCGTAGTGTGGCACCGCATTGAACTTGGCAAATGCGGTTCGCCCGAGCAGTGCGTGATAGCCACTGCGGAACGGGACTATGTCGAAGATTAACTCCTCGCTTCAGAAATTATCCGGAGATCCGAAGACCACTTCAAGTGTAACTGAGCATGTACAGTTGGCCTCTACACCTGGTATGACGCCTTTAAAGGTCGTTTTAGTGGGTTTGATCCTCGAGGGATCGATGCCCATTTTCCGCACTGTATCCTGGTAAAGCAGGTTCAAGCTGCTGCCGCTGTCCATAAGGACTCTAGTGAGGTGAAATCCGTCAATAATTGGGTCTAGAACCAATGCGGCGAATCTGCCATGACGGATGCTACTGGGGTGGTCCCTTCGATCAAAAGTGATCGGGCAGGAAGACCATGGGTTGCACTTTGGGGAGACTGGCTCCATCGCGTATACGTCCCTTAGCGCATTCTTCCGCTCCCTCTTGGGGACGTGGGTTGCGTATATCATGTTCACCGTCCGCACTTGTGGGGGAAAACCTTTCTTTCCACTGTTGTTCGGCGGGCGCGGCTCCTCCTCGTCATCGCTATGCAGCCCCTTGTCTCTGCTTTCGGCATTTAACTTGCCTGCCTGCTTGAACACCCAACAATCCCTGTTGGTGTGATTGGCTGGTTTTTCGGGGGTGCCATGTATCTGGCATGAGCGGTCGAGTATTCGGTCCAAACTAGACGGGCCCGGAGTATTTATTTTGAATGGCTTTTTCCGCTGACCGGGTTTAGAGCCTCTGAATCCGACATTAACTGTCGTATCCTCAGCATTGTCGCCGTTAATGCGGCGCTTTTTCTTGTTGCGACGCGACCTGCCACTGATGTCCTTGGTATTCGAATTACCAGGGCTCTTGGTCATGTTATTGCTGCAAGCTAGCCAGCTGTCTTCTCCCGCACAAAAGCGGGTCATAAGTGTCGTGAGGGCTGCCATAGATTTCGGCTTTTCCTGTCCTAGGTGCCGTGCAAGCCACTTGTCACGGATGTTATGCTTGAAGGCTGCTAGGGCCTCTGCGTCCGGACAGTCGATGATTTGATTTTTCTTGGTTAGGAACCGTGTCCAGAATTGTCTGGCCGATTCCTCTGGCTACTGAATTATGTGGCTAAGGTCATCGGCGTCTGGTGGTCCCACACAAGTGCCCTGGAAATTGTCGAGGAATGCGGTTTCCAGGTCCTCCCAACAACCAATTGATTCTGCTGGCAAGCTGTTCAGCCAATGCCGAGGTGGTCCTTTAAGCTTGAGTGGGAGGTATTTGATGGCGTGTAGGTCATCACCGCGGGCCATGTGGATATGAAGGAGATAGTCCTCGATCCATACCGCAGGATCTGTTGTGCCATCGTATGATTCGATGTTCACGGGTTTGAAACCCTCGGGGATTTGATGATCCATTACTTCATCTGTGAAGCATAGTGGGTGTGCGGCGCCTCTGTATTGGGCTATATCACGACGCAGCTCAAACGAGCTTTGTCTACTGTGTTTGGCCCGGCCGGATTTACTGTATCCGGAGTGATGATTACCGTCTCGTGCCGCGCCCACGCGATCCGTAGATCGATCTTGTTTGCCTTGCCTTGTCCTCCAATATATCTCGCAGGTCTGGCGCATTTTCCCGTGCCTTGGTATTTTTTGAGCGGCGCCGGGGTGCGGCTTGAGTGGAGGGCCAAGAGGCCTCTCTGTCGCGGCCACAGGGTAGCCGGTCGGCCGCATCATGCGCTGGTGATGTAGGTTTAGGTGCTTCCTCCTCTAATCGGGGTAGCAACCTGCGCTTTGGGTAGCTCTTGGAGGGGCGTTCGAGTTCATACTCTTCGGCCGCAAGGACTTCAGTCCATCTGTCGGCTAGCAAATCTTGATCAGCTCTAAGCTGTTGTTGTTTTTTCTTGAGGCTGCTCGCCGTGGCCATAAGCCTGCGTTTGAAACGCTCTTGTTCGACGGGATCCTCTGGCACGACAAATTCGTCGTCGTTGAGGCTTGCCTCGTCTTCGGAGGGAGGCATATAATTATCATCCTCGACCTCTCTGTCTGCCGCTCTCTCATGAGGGCTGGCTTCTCCATCCTCCTGTGCTGAATCTTGCTGGAGGTGGTTGTCTTCGGCACTGTCCGGGGTGTTATTATCTCCCATGTCGGAATCACCGTTTTTGCTTTGGCGGGATTTAGAGCGGCGCCGCTGACGCCGGCGCTTAGGCTGCTTCTTGGAGGGGTCATCCTCCGCTGTTCCATCGCCATTGCCTTCTTTTGGGGTGTCCACCATGTATATATCATACGACGAGGTGGCTTTCCAGTGCCCTATAGGCGCTGGTTCTTGATCGTCTCCTGCATCGGCGTCCATACCGTCGATGTCTTCGAAGAAATCGAGCATGTCGGTTAAATCATCGACAGTGGCTACGAAGTGGGTGGTGGTGGGCTTTGAATTTCTTCATCATCCGCATCCCAACCTTGCTGACCATAGTCCGGACAGGTCTCTCCTGATAAAGAGAGAGACTTTAGTGAATTCAGAATATCGCCGAAGGGTTAGTGCTGAAAGATGTCCGTGGCGGTGAACTCCATGATCGGCGCCCAATCGGGTTCGATCGGTAGGGGCGCGGAGGGCTCGGAGTCTGGAGAGGAGTCCGGCTTCTTGGAGTCATGGGCTTCGCAGAGAATAGGGCTGGTGTTCGGCTCGATCGTCGTAGAGATTGCAGCCCCCGAGGCGGTGTCCAACCACCCGTCCTCGATTGGCACAGTTGGCTCCGAATTAAGGGTCGGGGCTGATGCGGGTGCGGCCTCCAGGGCACTGTTCGGCGATAGAGCTAGATCATGCCCATCGTGACAGTGCGGCGCGCTCAGCTGCGGCTCGAATCCGTCGAAGATCAAGTCTCCGCGGAGGTCGGCCGTGTAGCTCAAACTTCCAAATCTGAGCTGATGGCCAGGGGCATAGCTTTCGATCTGCTCCAGATGGCCAAGTGAATTGGCCCGCAGTGCAAAGCCGCCAAATACGAAGATCTGTCTGGGGAGAAAGGTCCCACCCTGGATCGCATCGCTGTTAATGATCGGAGAAGCCATCGGGCCTAAAAGTGACGACACAGGGGAACTCTCAATGAAAGCACCAATGTCGGTGTCAGAACCGGCGGGTCTCGGGTAGGGGGTCCCGAACTGTGCGTTTAGGCAGATGGTAACAGGAGACGAGGGACACGATGTTGATGATATGGGTAGTACAAGAGTAGATCTACCACGAGACCAAGGAGGCTAAACCCTAGAAGCTAGCCTATGGTATGATTGTTGTTTTTTCTACGGACTAAAACCCTCCGGTTTATATAGACACCGGAGAGGGCTAGGGTTACACAGAGTCGGTTACAATGGTAGGAGATCTACATATCCGTATCGCCAAGCTTGCCTTCCACGCCAAGAAAAGTCCCTTTCGGACACGGGACGAAGTCTTCAATCTTGTATCTTCATAGTCCAGGAGTCCGGCCGAAGGTATAGTCCGGCTATCCGGACACCCCCTAATCCAGGACTCCCTCAGACATACTTCTTCCTCCATTATATATCCACGTACCCCCAAACAATCGGGCATGGACCCAAAAACCTAATTCCACCGCCGCAACTTTCTGTATCCTCGAGATCCCATCTTGGGGCCTGTTTCGGAGCTCCGCCGGAGGAGGCATCGATCACGGAGGGCTTCTACATCATCATCCAAGCCCCTCCGATGAAGTGTGAGTAGTTTACTTCAGACCTACGGGTCCATAGCTAGTAGCTAGATGGCTTCTTCTCTCTTTGTGGATCTCAATGCAATGTTCTCCCCCTCTCTCGTGGAGATCTATTCGATGTAATCTTGTTTTTGCGGTGTGTTTGTTGTGACCGATGAATTGTGGGTTTATGATCAAGTCTATCTATGAATAATATTTGAATCTTCTCTTCATTCTTTTATGTATGATTGGTTATCTTTGCAAGTCTCTTCGAATTATCAGTTTGGTTTGGCCTACTAGATTGGTTGTTCTTGCCATGGGAGAAGTGCTTAGCTTTGGGTTCAGTCTTGCGGTGTCCTTTCCCAGTGACAGAAGGGGCAGAAAGGCATGTATTTTATTGTTGCCATCGAGGATAACAATATGGGGTTTTTATCATATTGCATGAAACTATCCCTCTACATCATGTCATCTTGCTTAAGGCGTTACTCTGTTTTTAACTTAATACTCTAGATGCATGCTGGATAGCGGTTGATGAGTGGAGTAATAGTAGTAGATGCAGAATCGTTTCGGTCTACTTGTCTCGGACCTGATGCCTATATACATGATCATACCTAGATATTCTCATAACTATGCTCAATTCTGTCATTTGCTCAACAGTAATCTGTACCCACCGTAGAATACTTATGCTCTTGAGAGAAGCCACTAGTGAAACCTATGGCCCCCGAGTCTCTTTCTCATCATATCAATCTCCATCACTTTACTATTGCTTTGCTTTTACTTTGCTTTCACTTTATTTACTTTGCATCTCTATACCAAAAATACCAAAAAATATTATTTATCATCTCTATCAGATCTCACTTTCGTAAGTTGAAAGAACATGCGGTGCCCCCATGTTTGGTTTTGGTAATTGATGACAATCTCTATGGACTAATGGTTGCCTTGAGTTATATTTGAAGGTTTTGTCCATAGGCTTTTCTTGGAGTACATGTGTTGGTTTCAAGGAGAGTTTGTGTCGACCAAGGTGCTATTCAAGGAATTACCTAAAGATTGATCTTGTGAGAGGTCGATCAAGACTAAGTTAAAGAGTGAATCAAGTTGATCAACCCACAAAGCGTAGAAGATGTACCGAGAGGGATCAAGTGATCCCATGGTATGGTAAGCATTGTCAATTACGCTTTGTGTACTAACCCATGGTATTTGTGAGGGTTCTTTGTGGGGTTAGGTTGCGGTGTGCAAGTTCAAGTGGAGCACCACGAAGATATCAAATGCTTGAAGCTTGCTGTCCTTTGTGGTGACAATGGACCTGTGAAGATGTGTGGAAGAGTAGCTCACCCATAGTAGAGTATGGGGGAGCAATCAACTAGTCTTCATCGAGTCAACACAATCAAGAAAGGTTGCGGTGTGCAAGTTCAAGTGGAGCATCACGAAGAGATCAAATGCTTGAAGCTTAACGTCCTTTGTGGTGACAATGGACTTGTGACGATGCGCGGAAGAAAGGCTCGCCCATAGTGGAGTATGGGGGAGCAATCAACTAGTCTTCATCGAGCCAACACAATCAAGAAAGGTGGTCCAACTTGAGGAAGTCAAAATCGTCATCATCTAGCTCAAGTGGACCATGTGCAAGGCAAAGGTTTGCCCTTGATAGGTTTTCTATTTTACCGGTCTCATGATGGTAGTTGGGAGACCGGGTTATAGGATCGATTGCCGTACTATCAAGGGGGGCTCTCGATGAGTAGCTTGATCGTATCATTCGTAGAGAGCTCAAACCATTGCATCCTTGCATCATCTTTCTTGGTTCTTGTTTGGTTCTCTTTGTGAGTCTTAGAGCTTACGGTCATCTTGTTGACAAGCTTGAGTTCATCGAAAACGGAGTTCGCTTGCATCTTCTATGATGTTTTCGATGTTGGAGGTTTTGCCGGTTCTTCTCGGTTGGAGGTTTGTCGGTGTACTAGAGTAGGGGTACCCTAGTATCCCGAACTTGTGCACGGGCAGTCGCAGCATCCCGCGGCAAGGCTTGCCGGGTGACCGCCAAGGTCCTCCGTGGTTCCTTTGGAGCCATTCAAGGACAAAGTATCCAAGCCAAGGAGACAAGACCCCGGCAAGAGGAGCTTGCCGGGAAGGCCAACCAAGGCATCTCAAGACCCCGGAAAGAGGAGCTTGCCGGGAAGGCCAACCAAGGCATCACAAGACCCCGGCAAGAGGAGCTTGCCAGGAAGGCCAACCAAGGCATCTCAAGGAACTTGCCGCGACACGCCACGCGTCCCGGCAAGGCCCGGTGAGCGACAAGCTCCCGGACGCGACAAGACAACGACCGCGGCAAGGCGCTTGCCGCGGCAAGCCACCACTCTGTGCCCGCGCTCCAGCACATCCACCAATGTGTCGCTCTGGGACCCTTCCAGGCGTACGTGGCGGGAGGCTGTGCAGCCAGCGGTGCGCGGTGGCAAGCGGCGCTGACAAGATTGCCATCGTGGCGAGCGGTGGCGTCCCTGACGGTCCCTTTTGCACTATTTAGGTGACGCAGACGGGCATTTAATGCCCTTGTCCCCTGCCGTCAGGGTTAGGTATGATACACTATAGCAGGTAGCTGTACCAACCGCAACACCTTTCCATTTTTACCCTTGTCTACGTTGCCACCTGTCGGTGACCCCTTGAGCATATAAAAGGAGGCCCATGTGCAACATAGAGGGGGAGGAAGAGAACACTCACGCTCGGTCTCGTTAGCTGCTGGGGTGTACTGTAGCACTCCGCGCTCCCGAGCAAGAACTCAATACAAACCACAAAGCAGGAGTAGGGTTTTACGCATCTGTGCGGCCCGAACCTGGGTAAACTGCTCGTGTGCTTCGCCTCGATCCGCTCTTCGTGCGACCCTCGCCCCCGCCGAACCGAAAGGGACTCGGTCCGCCGGTCCCATAGGTGTTCGTGGATTAGTCCCCCGACATCTTTGGCGCGCCAGGTAGGGGGCGTCGAGGTTGTGTGAACCAGATCCGACGTTCACACGAGCTAGATCTTCATCATCTTCATCGACATGCCACCAAAGAAGAAGGCTTCGGAGGCGGCTGCTCCGTCCGCGCCGAACCCACCACCGCCGGAGAAAATGGCTGATGGGGCAGACGCCGGCGGAAGAACGGGCGTCGACGAGGGAGCTCACGGTGCTGCCAGGTCCAAGGACAAGGCTGCGCTGCCCATCGGCGGCGTAGCCGGCTCCCACAACGACCGGGCGCACTCCAAGACCTCGGCATCCGTACATGCACCGCGCCCATCTCAGGAGGCGCGGGACTGGCAGCGTCATGGTACTCACGGTACCATGCGTTTGCTGGACCAAGATCGAGCTGGTGGATCTCAGAGTGCTCAAGACCAGCATGCACGCCAACATGCTGGCACGAGCGAGGCACGGTCGCCTGGACGGGATACTGCTCCTTCTAACATAGTTAGAAGTCCGAGCATATCCCGCTCCGCGCACCGTTCGCCACCGCCACCCGCCACTACAGCAGAAGCTTTGGTGTGAGCTCAACTGCTCCTGGAGTACCCTCCAACAGCAGACAAGATCGGCGACTGGAGGGCCACCATTCAGAGTCTCATCGGCTTCGCCAACGGCGACACTCAACGGCAGCCGAGCACGTCGCAGCCGCGGCAAGTCAGCCGGGCACGAGCCGGTGGCGACAAGACCGGTGGGGGTGCAACCACTATGCACTCTCCGCCCCGAAGGCCAAGATCGCCGACTCGCCGGATCCACCTCGACAGCGACTCCACCGCGTCATCAGATCCACGAGCTCATCGCGATCAGTGCCAGGTTCTTCACAAATGACAGCAAGAAGAGGAAGTTGATTTCTGGTGACTATTTTCCGGCAAAGCTTCCCGAAGCCACCGCCAAGAAGGTCCCCAAGATCAACGCCAAGAGCGCTGAGGAGCAGTCTGCTCCGGCAAGCCCTAGGGTTTGTTCCGTTGAAGTAGAAGCTCCCGACAAGTTTTGCTCCGGCAAGCTTGCTGGGGAACGTCAAGCTCCGGCAGAGCCGCTTGTTCTCGCCGTAGAAGCGGACGTTCCCGCAGCAGCAGATTTGCCTTGCGCTGAGGAGCAGTCTGCTCCGGCAAGCCCTAGGGTTTGTTCCGTTGAAGCAGAAGCTCCCGACAAGTTTTGCTCCGGCAAGCTTGCCGAGGAACGTCAAGCTCCGGCAGAGCCGCAGCTTCTCGCCGTAGAGGCGGACGTTCCCGCAGTAGCAGATTTGCCTTGCGCTGAGGAGCAGTCTGCTCCGGCAAGCCCCAGGGTTTGTTCCGTTGAAGCAGAAGCTCCCGACAAGTTTTTCTCCGGCAAGCTTGCCGGGGAACGTCAAGCTCCGGCAGAGCCGCAGGTTCTCGCCGTAGAAGCGGACGTTCCCGCAGCAGCAGATTTGCCTTGCGCTGAGGAGCAGTCTGCTCCGGCAAGCCCCAGGGTTTGTTCCGTTGAAGCAGAAGCTCCCGACAAGTTTTTCTCCGGCAAGCTTGCCGGGGAACGTCAAGCTCCGGCAGAGCCGCAGGTTCTCGCCGTAGAAGCGGACGTTCCCGCAGCAGCAGATTTGCCTTGCGCTGAGGAGCAGTCTGCTCCGGCAAGCCCCAGGGTTTGTTCCGTTGAAGCAGAAGCTCCCGACAAGTTTTGCTCCGGCAAGCTTGCCGGGGAACGTCAAGCTCCGGCAGAGCCGCAGGTTCTCGCCGTAGAAGCGGATGTTCCCGCAGCAGCAGATTTGCCTTTAGTCCTTGTTGTCGAGCCACAAGCTCCAGCATGGACACAGCAGATTGTCCGTTTCCTTCAGACAGGAGAACTTCCCGAAGAGCAAGAAGAAGCGGAAAGAGTATCCCGGCAGTCAAGTATGAACCAGTTTGTCGACAACACACTGTACAGAAGAAGACTCAACGGTGTGAAATTGAAGTGTATTCACCGGGAAGACGGACAAAAGCTGTTGGCAGAGATACATGGAGGCATATGTGGTCACCACATTGGCGCAAGAGCACTTGCCGGCAAAGCATTCCGGCAAGGTTTCTTTTGGCCGACAGCCCTCCAGGATGCAACTGCACAAGTAACCAAGTGTGAAGCGTGCCAGTTCCATTCCAAGCAGATACACCAACCAGCTCAAGCTCTCCAAACGATCCCTTTATCCTGGCCATTTTCGGTCTGGGGGCTCGACATCCTCGGCCCCTTTCCCCGAGCAGTCGGGGGCTTTGAGTACTTGTACGTTGCAATCGACAAGTTCACAAAGTGGCCGGAAGTGGAAGCAGTGAGGAAGGTGACAGCACAGTCAGCAGTCAAGTTCTTCAGGTCGATTGTTTGCCGCTTCGGGATCCCTAACAGGATAATCACCGACAATGGTACGCAATTCACAAGCCGCACCTTCATGCAGTACGTCCAAGATCTTGGCGCCAAGGTCTGCTTCGCTTCTGTTGCTCACCCGAGAAGCAACGGTCAAGCGGAGAGGGCAAATGCTGAAGTGCTGCGTGGGCTCAAGACCAGGACTTTCGACAGGCTGCACAAGTGCGGAAGAAACTGGATCGAGGAGCTGCCGGTGGTTCTTTGGTCGATCAGGACGACGCCAAATCGAGCCACTGGCCAGACACCTTTCGCTCTAGTCTATGGAGCAGAGGCAGTTCTCCCCACGGAACTCGTATATGGGTCACCTCGAGTGCTCGCTTATGATGAGCTTGAGCAAGAGCAACTGCGACAAGATGACGCGCTGCTCCTTGAGGAAGACCGTCTTCAGGCTGCTGTACGAGCTGCTCGCTACCAGCAAGCTTTGCGCCGCTACCATAGCCGCAAAGTTAATGCCAGAAGTCTCGAGGAAGGCGACCTTGTTCTTCGGCGTGTTCAGTCCGCCAAGAATTCCAACAAGTTGACGCCGAAGTGGGAAGGCCCTTACCGGGTGAAACGAGTCACTAGGCCTGGCGCTGTCCTCCTTGAGACCGAAGATAGCATTCCGGAAAGGAAGGTTCCCTCGCCCACAAGTTTGCCGGGGGGAAAGGAGAAGATAATGGTATGGACCAGGCGTCGTTCAAGAAAGTTTTGCCTTACCGAGAAGCAAACGACAGAAAAGCTAAGTTGCCAAAGTTTGAGCAATCAGATTTTTTAAATTTTTAAGTTATCTCCCTTGAACGACCGCACTTTGTATGGAAAACCTGTGCGCGGAGGAACCAACTCGTAGCTAGTTGCGCCCTTACTTTGTTTCGAGTCCGCTCAACAACTTAAGTGAGCTGCGACTAGTTGCGACAAGGTTTCTTGTCGGTAGCGGCACCGCCAGCAGGCTGCTGACGTCCCGCACTCAGCGCTCGCGGCTAAGGTGCCTGCACCGGCAAGTTCCCTAAAAGCGTAGGGCAAAAACATACAAAGGGAGGAATCAAGTAAAGGGAATAACATTGCAATCATTACCCGGAATAGAGTTATATTACAAGGTAGCTTGTCGCGGCTCTAACAGATTGTTCTCATAACATGACCAGCAGCGACAAGAAAAGAAGAAAACGGGCGGCCTAGTCTACGCGATCGCCCTCAATCCTCTTGATCCCGCTCACCTTGTCCACAATGGGTGCGACAAGGGTCTTGAGCGCCTCCAGATCAGCATCCGGCGGCAGGGTCTTGAGGACGTTGGTGAGGTTGAGGCCCGGGTTACGGAAGGCCGCCTTCACCAACACCTTTTGAAGAGCTCCCGCGTAGATCTTGCGCGACTCGTCGGCCAGCTTCTTTGGGAAAGATACGGCGTAACCCAGGCCGCGCGTGCCCGTGCCCTGTTTTGGGCCTGGCCCAACAGCAATCGGCACCGTGTATGGCCCAGGCCCGGGGGCTCCTGTCGGTGTACTAGAGTAGGGGTACCCTAGTATCCCGAACTTGTGCACGGGCAGTCACAGCATCCCGCGGCAAGGCTTGCTGGGTGACCGCCAAGGTCCTCCGTGGTTCCTTTGGTGCCATTTAAGGACAAAGTATCCAAGCCAAGGAGACAAGACCCCGGCAAGAGGAGCTTGCCGGGAAGGCCAACCAAGGCATCTCAAGGAACTTGCCGCGACGCGCCACGCGTCCCGGCAAGGCCCGGTGAGCGACAAGCTCCCCGACGCGACAAGACAACGACCACGGCAAGGCGCTTGCCGCGGCAAGCCACCACTCTGTGCCCGCGCTCCAGCACATCCACCAACGTGTCGCTCTGGGACCCTTCCAGGCGTACGTGGCGGGAGGCTGTGCAGCCAGCGGCGCGCAGTGGCAAGCGGCGCTGACAAGATTGCCATCGTGGCGAGCGGTGGCGTCCCTGGCGGTCCCTTTTGCACTATTTAGGCGACGCAGACGGGCATTTAATGCCCTTGTCCCTGCCGTCAGGGTTAGGTATGATACACTGTAGCAGGTAGCTGTACCAACCGCAACACCTTTCCATTTTTACCCTTGTCTACGTTGCCACCTGTCGGTGACCCCTTGAGCATATAAAAGGAGGCCCATGCGCAACGTAGAGGGGGAGGAAGAGAACACTCACGCTCGGTCTCGTTAGCTGCTGGGGTGTACTGTAGCACTCCGCGCTCCCGAGCAAGAACTCAATAGAAAACCACAAAGCAGGAGTAGGGTTTTACGCATCCGTGCGGCCCGAACCTGGGTAAACTGCTCGTGTGCTTCGCCTCGATCCGCTCTTCGTGCGACCCTCGCCCCCGCCGAACCGAAAGGGACTCGGTCCGCCGGTCCCATAGGTGTTCGTGGATTAGTCCCCCTGCAAGGTTTCACTCCTCTTTTTGTTAGGCATACCTCCCCTGCCTCTTCTTACTACTCGTCGTCTTGTTTCCAACAAGCTTGAGTTTGCTCAATTCGGAGCTCATATGCAGAAGTTATGGCAGTTCTGATTTTCTTGAGTGTGGTTTTTTTCAGGGTCCCAGCGGTAGTACCATGGTACCCAGCGGTAGTACCGCTGAGGAGTCACAAGCGGCAGTACCGCTCCGCAGCGGTAGTACTGGCGGTGACTCCGCAGCAGTACTACCGTTGGCTTACCAGGTCCCTACCGCGTCGATTCGAGGGGTCTTTTTCTGTGTCAGATTGTGCGGTACCTCGCTGCGACAGTAGTGCGGCAGTACCGCTCCTTAGCAGCAGTACCGCCCTTCCTCCGCGGTAGTACCGCCCGATTCCCTCTTTCCCTTTACCCTTCGTTCTGTGCGGCAGTACCGCCGAAGGGTGCGGTAGTACCGCCGAAGGGTGCGGTAGTACCGCCTAACCCAGCGGTAGTACCGCTGTCTCCTACGGTACTGCCGCCCCAAGGTTCATGTTTTGTTGCTCCTTTTCCCTATTTCTTCCGCCTGAGCGGTAGTACCGCTCATGGAGCGGTAGTACCGCTCGTGTGCGGGCTGAGCACATAACGGTTGGATTTTCCCCCTCCTATAAAAGGGGGTCTTCTTCCCCATTGAACCTTATCCTTTGAGCTTGTGTTATTCCCCCATTGTTGACCTTCTTCGAGCTTGCTAACTCTCAATCCCTACATGGATTCTTGCTAGTTTTTGAGGGAGAAGAGAGAGGAGATCTAGATCCACATTTCCACCAATCACTTTCTCCTCTATGTGTGGGGAAACCCTTGAATCTAGATCTTGGAGTTCTTGGTGTTCTCTTTCTTGTTCTTCCTCTCATTTTCCTCCCTAGCATTAGTTGCTTCAGTGGGATTTGAGAGAGAAGGACTTGGGCACTTCGTGTGCCCTTGCCATTGCATTTGGTGCATCGGTTTTAGTTCTCCACGTGATACGTGGAATTTACAAGTTGAGAAGCTTATTACTCTTGGGTGCTTGGTACCCTTGAGCTTGTTCCTCTTGGGTGCTTGGGCACCCTAGACGGTTGTTGGTGTTCGGAGCTCAATCATTGTGGTGCAAAGCTCCGGGCAAGCGTCGGGGTCTCCAATTAGGTTGTGGAGATCGCCCCGAGCAATTTGACGGGTACCGGTGACCGCCCCCAAGGGTTGCCAAAGTGTACGGGTTCGGTGACCGCCCCCAAGGGTTGCCATTTGTACGGGTTCGGTGACCGCCCTTAAGGGTCCCTTAGTGGAATCACGGCATCTTGCATTGTGCGAGAGCGTGAGGAGATTACGGTGGCCCTAGTGGCTTCTTGGGAAGAATTGTGCCTCCACACCGCTCCAAACGGAGATTAGCATCCGCAAGGGTGTGAACTTCGGGATACATCGTCGTCTCCTCGTGCCTCGGTTATCTCTTACCCGAGCCCTTTTCTTATGCACTTTACTTTGTGATAGCCATATTGTTTCTTGTCATATATCTTGCTATCACATAGTTGCTTATCTTTCTTAGCATAAGTTGTTGGCGCACTTAGGTGAGCCTAGTTGTTTTAGGCTTTGTGCTTGGCAAATTAACCGCTAGGTTTATTCCGCATTTGTTCAAGCCTAAACCGTAATTATTTTAAAACGCCTATTCACCCCCCCCCCTCTAGGCGACATCCACGATCTTTCATAAGTGACCGTGAAGGGATTGACAACCCCTAAGCGCGTTGGTTGCGTTGAGCTATTGTTTTTGTGTAGGTACGAGGGACTCGAGCGTAGACTCCTATTGGATTGATACCTTGGTTCTCAAAAACTGAGGGAAATACTTATGCTACTTTGCTGCATCATCCCTTCCTCTTCGGGGAAATCCAACGCAGTGCTCAAGAGGAAGCAAGAATAATTTCTGGCACCGTTGTCGGGGAGTCTGCGCAAAAGTCAACATACCAAGTACCCATCACAATCCCTATCTCCCACATTACATTATTTGCCATTTGCCTCTCGTTTTCCTCTCCCCCCACTTCACCCTTGCCGTTTTATTCGCCCTCTCTCCCTCTATCATCCCTCTCTATCTGCCTCTTTTGCCCATTTGCTCTTGTTTGCTCATGTGTTAGTTTGCTTGCTTGTCATTATGGCTAGTTCTTTACCTTCTGCCTCTATGTCTGAAATTGGGGATACCATTGTCGATAATAATTTTGATGCTCCTACTAAAGAACCCACTATCTCACATATAAAAATATTTCGTGTTGGTAGCGGTAATATTATAGGAAAAGGAGTTATTCAAGATTTCTTTACTTGTGCTGGTGCTTTACCTTCTATGGGTAGTTCTATTCTTCATAGAACTAGTAGTCTTGCGAACGCTATTGCCATGCTTGTAGTTGAACTTGAGAGGCAATTCATGCACTTGAATCCTTCTATACAAAGGATTTTCCTAGAATTTTCTAATATTGAGCATTCTTCTGTTAAGCACGTCGTTACTATCTTTTTGGCTCATGAGTTATAATTAAAGAGGCCAAAGAAATCTTTGCGCACTATAGGGTGGATGCTTGTCGTCCTCCCATAGAGACTATCCTCTTTGATCAACAAGAAATATGTGTTTTCAATCTCTAGACTATGTTGCTTTCAATGAGAATCTTAGAAAAAGGGTTCCTACCAATGTTTTAGTTGACAGAATTTCTGAACTTAATGATGATTTAGCTATTTGAGATAATGAATTGGGATATTCTCTTGAATATAGGCTCACAAAGTTCTGTCAAAAGAATTCTTATAATGATGAATTGGTTGTGCAATATGAAGGACCAAAGGAGGAACCTATACCTCCCAAGGTTGATCTTGGAGAATTTTGTCCCAACAAATTTAGCCCTTTTGATTACTTTTGCTTGCCTCAGAGAAAACTTGCTGCTGAAGGTAGACAATATGAAATGAGTTTTAACAATCTATCTTACTATTATGGCAATACCTAGATCTATTCTTGCTTGTTATGCCTAGCTAGGGGCGTTAAACGATAGCGCTTGTTGGGAGGCAACCCAATTTTATTTTTATTCCTTTATTTGTGCTCCTGTTTAGTAATAAATAAATTATCTAGCCTCTGTTTTGGTTGTGTTTTTTGTGTTTAATTAGTGTTTGTGCCAAGTAGAACCGTTGGGAAGACTTGGGGAAAGTCTTGTTGAACTTGCTGTAAAAAACAGAAACTTTAGCGCTGACGAGAACTGCTGTCATTTTTATTTGGAAAGTGGTATTTAGTTAATTCTTTTTGCAGATGATTAATAGATAAATTCCTCACGTCCATCAATTTATTTTAGAATTTTTGGGGTTCAGATCTTGCGCTAGCTACATATAACTACAGACTGTTCTGTTTTTGACAGATTCTGTTTTTCGTGTGTTGTTTGCTTATTTTGATGAATCTATGGCTAGTAAAATAGTTTATAATCCATAGAGAAGTTGGAATACAGTAGATTTAACACCAATATAAATAAAGAATTAGTTCATTACAGTACCTTGAAGTGGTATTTTGTTTTCTTTCGCTAACGGAGCTCACGAGTTTTCTACCTTAAGTTTTGTGTTGTGAAGTTTTCAAGTTTTGGGTAAAGATTTGATGGATTATGGAACAAGGAGTGGCAAGAGCCTAAGCTTGGGGATGCCCATGGCACCCCCAAGATAATATAAGGACACCTAAAAGCCAAAGCTTGGGGATGCCCCGGAAGGCATCCCCTCTTTCGTCTACTTCTATCGGTAACTTTACTTGGAGCTATATTTTTATTCACCACATGATATGTGTTTTGCTTGGAGCGTCTTTTATGATTTGGGTCTTTGCTTATTAGTTTACCACAATCATCCTTGCTGTACACACCTTTTGAGAGAGCCATACATGATTTGGAATTTGGTAGAATACTCTATGTACTTCACTTATATCTTTTGAGCTTTATAGTTTTGCTCTAGTGCTTCACTTATATCTTTTAGAGCACGGTGGTGGATTTGTTTTATAGAAACTATTGATCTCTCATGCTTCACTTAGATTATTTTGAGAGTCTTAATATCATGGTAATTTGCTTAAAATCCTAATATGCTTGGTATGCAAGATTAATAATAAAACTTTCGTATGAGTGTGTTGAATACTAAGAAGAAATTGATGCTTGATAATTGTTTTGAGATATGAGGATGGTGATATTAGAGTCATGCTAGTTGAGTAGTTGTGAATTTGAGAAATGCTTGTGTTAAAGTTTGTGATTCCCGTAGCATGCACGTATGGTGAACCGTTATGTGATGAAGTCGGAGCATGATTTATTTATTGATTGTCTTCCTTATGAGTGGCGGTCGGGGACGAGCGATGGTCTTTTCCTACCAATCTATCCCCCTAGGATCATGCACGTAATACTTTGCTTTGATAACTTCTAGATTTTTGCAATAAGTATATGAGTTCTTTATGACTAATGTTGATTCCATGGATTATACGCACTTTCCTTCCTTCCACCATTGCTAGCCTCTCTAATACCGCACACTTTTCGCCAGTATCATATACCCACCAAATACCTTCTTCAAAACAGCCACCATACCTACCTATCATGGCATTTCCATAGCCATTCCGAGATATATTGCCATGCAACTTTCCACCGTTCCGTTCATTATGACACGCTCCATCATTGTCATATTGCTAGCATGATCATGTAGTTGACATCGTATTTGTGGCAAAGCCACCATTCATAATTCTTTCATACATGTCACTCTTGATTCATTGCACATCCCGGTACACCGCCGGAGGCATTCATATAGAGTCATATTTTGTTCTAAGAATCGAGTTGTAATTCATGAGTTGTAAGTAAATAAAAGTGTGATGATCACCATTATTAGAGCATTGTCCCAGTGAGGAAAGGATGATGGAGACTATGATTCCCCCACAAGTCGGGATGAGACTTCGGACGAAAAAAAGAGGCCATAAAAAAAGGAGAAAGGCCCAAATAAAAAAATGAGAGAAAAAGAGAGAAGGGACAATGTTACTATCCTTTTACCATACTTGTGCTTCAAAGTAGCACCATGATCTTCATGATAGAGAGTCTCTCATTATGTCACTTTCATATACTAGTGGGAATTTTTTATTATAGAACTTGGCTTGTATATTCCAATGATGGGCTTCCTCAAAATGCCCTAGGTCTTCGTGAGCAAGCGAGTTGGATGCACACCCACTTAGTTTCTTTTGAGCTTTCATATACTTATAGCTCTAGTGCATCTGTTGCATGGCAATCCCTACTCACTCACATTGATATCTATTGATGGGCATCTCCTAGCCCATTGATACGCCTAGTTGATGTGAGACTATCTGCTCCCTTTTTGTAAGGAAAAATATTCTTAATTGTATGTTTACATAGATACTTGTATTATTTTCTTACTTTTATTATTGCATCTTATATAGTGCGATGGTTTTGGTATCCGCCCCCGTTGGCCCTCGTCCTGTCTATGATTCGGATGTGGTATATATATTATCTTTATAACTATTGGTTCATTTATTGTTTATGAAAATTATGCCGACCAACGTGACATAGATTTTATTTATGTAGGATGTATGTGAATCGGAAATGCCAACCGATTCTATTGTCGAGAGGTTAAATTTAGTTGAAGAAGAAAACAATTTGTTGAAGGAAAAAATAAAAAAAATTGAGGAGGAGAAGATGATATTGGAGTTGCATGTTGCGGATGTTGTCGATGATCACAAGATCAAGATGGATGCAATGCGCTTGAAGATTAGAAAGATTAGAAAATATGCCATTCATACCGAGGCTTGGTATCATTATGTCGTTGGATCAATTGTTACCTTGGTTGCGATTATGATCGCATTTGTTTTCGCATTGAAATGTTTTACATAGTTTCAATGTATGGTTTAATTAATTAGATGCTCTGGAGAGCTATATGTTGTTAGATGAGAACTATGTATGCACTTTGGTTTTAATGTGATGATGAACTTCTATTAATTTGGACACTTAATTATATATAATGCACACAGATGAGCCGGCAATGGATGTACGGTGACAGACACACCCGCGAGTACATTAAGGGCGTGCATGAGTTTCTCGATGCGGCTGAGGCAAACAAGCAGAATGGTTTTATGTGTTGTCCATGCAGTGAATGTGGGAATACGAGGTCTTACTCTAACTGGAAAATCCTTCACTCCCACCTGCTTTACAAGGGTTTCATGCCACACTATAATGTTTGGAGGAGGCACGGAGAAATAGGGGTTATGATGGAAGACGGTGAAGAAGAAGAGTACGATGACAACTATGTGCCCCCTGAATACGGTGATGCTGCAACGGGGGAGCTGGTAAAGATCAAGAGGAACCAGACGATGTGCCCAATGATGTTGCAACGGGTGAAGCTGCTGAAGATCAAGAGGAACCAGACGATGTGCCCGATGATGATGATCTCCGCCGGGTCATTGTCGATGCAAGGACGCAATGCGAAAGTCAAAAGGAGAAGCTGAAGTTCGATCGCATGTTAGAGGATCACAAAAAAAGGGTTATACCCCAATTGCGAAGATGGCAACACAAAGCTCGGTACCGTACTGGAATTGCTGCAGTGGAAGGCAGAGAATGATGTGGCTAACAAAGGATTTGAGAAGCTACTGAAAATATTGAAGAAGAAGCTTCCAAAGGATAACGAATTGCCCGACAGTACATACGCAGCAAAGAAGGTCGTATGCCCTCTAGGATTGGAGGTGGAGAAGATACATGCATGCCCTAATGACTGCATCCTCTACCGCGGTGCATACAAGGATCTGAACGCATGCCCGGTATGCGGTGCATTGCGGTATAAGATCAGACGAGATGACCCTTGTGATGTTGACGGCGAGCCCCTCAGGAAGAGGGTTCCTGCGAAGGTGATGTGGTATGCTCCTATAATACCACGGTTGAAACGTCTGTTCAGAAACGAAGAGCATGCCAAGTTGATGCGATGGCACAGTGAGAACCGAAAGAAAGATGGGAAGTTGAGAGCACCCGCTGACGGGTCGCAGTGGAGAAAATCGAGAGAAAGTACTGGGATGAGTTTGCAAAGGACCCAAGGAATGTATGGTTTGCTTTAAGCGCGGATGGCATTAATCCTTTCGGGGAGCAGAGCAGCAATCATAGCACCTGGCCCGTGACTCTATGCATGTATAACCTTCCTCCTTGGATGTGCATGAAGCGGAAGTTCATTATGATGCCAGTTCATTATGATTCCTCCAAGGCCCTAAGCAACCCGGCAACGAAATTGATGTGTACCTAAGGCCATTAGTTGAAGAACTTTTACAGCTGTGGAATGGAAACGGTGTACGTACGTGGGATGAGCACAGACAGGAGGAATTTAACCTTAAGGCATTGCTGTTCGTGACCATCAACGATTGGCCCGCTCTCAGTAACCTTTCAGGACAGACAAACAAAGGATACCACGCATGCACGCACTGTTTAGATGACACTGAAAGTATATACCTGGACAAATGCAGGAAGAATGTGTACCTGGGCCATCGTCGATTTATTCCGACCAACCATCAATGTCGAAAGAAAGGCAAGCATTTCAAAGGCGAGGCAGATCACCGGAAGAAGCCCGCCATGCGTACCCGGTGATCACGAGCTTGCTATGGTCAATGATTTACACTACGTAATCTTTGGAAAGGGTCCCGGTGGACTAGCTGTTCCGAATGACGCTGAGGGACATGCACCCATGTGGAAGAAGAAATCTATATTTTGGGACCTACCCTACTGGAAAGACCTAGAGGTCCGCTCCTCAATCAACGTGATGCATGTGACGAAGAACATTTGCGTGAACCTGCTAGGCTTCTTGGGCGTGTATGGGAAGACAAAAGATACACCTGAGGCACGGGAGGACCTGCAACATTTGCATGAAAAAGACGGCATGCCTCCGAAGCAGTATAAAGGTCCTGCTAGCTACGCTCTTACGAAAGAAGAGAAAGAAATCTTCTTTGAATGCCTGCTCAGTATGAAGGTCACGACTGGCTTCTCGTCGAATATAAAGGGATAATAAATATGCCAGAGAAAAAGTTTCAGAACCTAAAGTCTCATGACTGCCATGTGATTATGACGCAACTGCTTCCGGTTGCATTGAGGGGGCTTCTACCAGAAAACGTCCAATTAGCCATTGTGAAGCTATGTGCATTCCTCAATGCAATCTCTCAGAAGGTGATTGATCTAGAAATCATACCAAGGCTAAGGAGTGATGTGGCGCAATGTCTTGTCAGTTTCGAGCTGGTGTTCCCACCATCCTTCTTCAATATCATGACGCACGTCGTAGTTCATCTAGTCGACGAGATTGTCATCCTGGGGCCCGTATTTCTACACAATATGTTCCCCTTTGAGAGGTTCATGGGAGTCCTAAAGAAATATGTCTGTAACCGCGCTAGGCCAGAAGGAAGCATCTCCATGGGCCATCAAACAGAGGATGTTATCGGGTTTTGTGTTGACTTCATTCCTGGCCTTAAGAAGATAGGTCTCCCTAAATCGCGGTATGAGGGGAGACTAACTGGAAAAGGCACTCTTGGAAGAGACTCAATAATATGCAGGGACGGATATTCTTGGTCTCAAGCAAACTACACAGTTCTACAGAACTCTAACTTGGTGACCCCGTATGTCGATGAACACAAGAACAGTCTGTGCTCCAAACACCCGGAGCAGTGCGACGACTGGATTACATGTGAACACATCAGGACTTTCAGCAGTTGGTTGGAAACACGTCTCAGAGGTGACAACACTGTTTTTGATGAGTTGTACTTGTTGTCCAGGGGACCATCTTTGACTGTATTGACTTACAAAGGATACGAGATAAATGGGAATACATTTTACACGATCTCCCAAGATCAAAAGAGCACCAACCAAAACAGTGGTGTCCGCTTTGATGCAGCAACCGAGAGCGGAAAGGACACATATTATGGTTACATAGTGGACATATGGGAACTTGACTACGGAGCTGATTTTAAGGTCCCTTTGTTTAAGTGCAAATGGGTCAATCTGTTAGGCAGCGGGGTACAGGTAGACCCACAGTACGGAATGACAACAGTGGATCTGAAAAATCTTGGGTACACTGACGAACCGTTCGTCCTAGCCAATGATGTGGCACAGGTTATCTATGTGAAGGACATGTCTACCAAACCGAGAAAAAGAAAAGATAAGGAAGCGAATACATCATACGATGAGCCAAAGCGCCACATAGTTCTTTCAGGAAAAAGGGACATCCTGGGAGTGGACGGCAAGACAGACATGTCTGAAGATTATGAAAAGTTTCATGAAATTCCTCCCTTCAATGTCAAGGCTGACCCAAGCATCCTGATAAACAATGAAGATTATCCATGGTTACGGCGCAATAAGCAAATGACACAAGCAAAGAAAAAGTGAAGACTTTCTCCCGCAACTATTATGATGATACCATGCCAACTTTGTAACACACGAACATGCTACCATTGTCCGTTTTGTACATGCACATGCTATGTGGGTGAAATTATGATACCATCCCAACTTTCAACTTTTTCAGAGTTCATTTGAAATGCTTTCATGTCTTATGGTTCGGCCCTCGTAATACCATGACCATTAGTCCCTGGCCCATGCCAACTTTCAACTTTCTAAAACTAATGGCACTAACAGAAAGTTTATAATTTTGCTCCTCGCCCCTGGCCCATGACCATTAGTCCCGGTTTGTGCCACAAACTGGGGCTAAAGGGTTGGTCCTCGTTGCGGGCAGAGTTTAGTCCCACCTCGCCAACCGAAGGGGGCTCACACCGGTTTATAAGCCCTTCCCTCTCTGCCTTGTTAAGCTCCTCTCGAAGTGAAAATAGATGCCCTAATAGAGAAAAGTTTAACCTAAATTCATAGTGAATTTCTCTGAAATTCATAGAAATTTACTAGGAATTTAGGTTCCATTTTCTCTATAAGCGCATCTATTCTCAGTTTTTTAGTAAGTTAATCACAAACTTGTGATTCAAACAATTTTCAAAGAATTCAGATTTTAACTATTCAAATTTGAAAACTAATGGCACTAACAGAAAGTTTATAATTTTTCTAAAACTAATGGCACTAACAGAAAGTTTATAATTTTGCTAACCTAAAAGCAAACAGAATTAAAAATTAAAGCAAAAAACAAAAAACAAAAGGAAATAAATAATGCAAAAAACAAATCAAAAAAACAGGGAAAAAAACTATTTTTATAGTAAAGTTAATCACAAAATAAAATAAATAAAGCAACAAAGAAAACAAAAAAACTAAAAAAGTGTTTTCAAATTTGAAAACTAATGGCACTAACAGAAAGTTTATAATTTTTCTAAAACTAAAAGCAAAAAAGAATAAAAAATAAAGCAAAAAACAAAAGAAAATAAATAATGCAGAAAACAAAACAAAAAACTGGAAAAAAAAATAGCAACAATAAGTATTTTGTTGTAAGTAGAAACAAAATAAAATAAATAAAGCAACAGAAAGTTTATAATTTTGCTGACCTAAAAGCAAAAAGAATTAAAAAAATAAAGGCAAAAAACAAAAGAAAATAAATAATACAGAAAACAAAACAAAAAAACTGGAAAAAATAAAAATAGCAACAATAAGTATTTTGTTGTAAGTAGAAACAAAATAAAATAAATAAAGCAACAAAGAAAACAAAAAAAGTGCCACCTACTGGGCACCCACGGCCTGAATACGACTAGAAACCCTACCATGGGCCAGGATTCAGGCCCGCGGGAGGCCCAGTAGGCCCACAGGCACACATTGCACGGTTAGGCCCGAAAGCCTGCTTTAGAGAGGAGCTCGAGAGGGAAGGCGCACCGCACCTTATAAACAGGTGTGGCTCCCTCTCAACTAGCGAGGTGGGACTAAACATTTGGGCGCGGGGCAGCACAAGGCCTTTGGTCCCGGTTGGTGGCACCAACCGGGACTAAAGGGGGCATTGGTCACGGTTCGTGGCACCAACCGTGACCAATGCCCCCCTTTAGTCCCGGTTGGTGCCACCAACCGGGACCAAAGGCTGTCGCTTCCCGCCCTTTGGGCTGCTGAAAAGAGGCCTTTGGTCCCGGTTGCTGGCAACAACCGGGACTAAAGGGGGAATTAGTCCCGGTTTACGCCACCAACCAGGACTAAAGCTTGGACTATATAACAAACACTTGTGAAAATTTTCAGTTTGCATCGCCAGTTCCCCCCTCCCCCACCGACGACGCCGTCAGGCTGCTCCACCTCGCCGTCTACGCTGCCGCCGCCAACGTCGTCGCCTCCACGAGCCCGCGCCGTCCTCATCGCCGGCATCCCCGAGCCCGTCGTCCTCCTCGTCCCCGTCGCTGCATGCCTCCCCGAGCCCACCCCTCCTCGTCCCTGTCGCCGGCCGCGCGCCGTCCCCGTCACTGCGTGCTGCCCCGAGCCCGCCGTCCTCGTCGCCGGACTCCTGCCATCGCTGCCCCCCTCGAAGTGAGCCCCCCCTTTCCCATGGTCCCGATCGAGTGCGGCCCTTGCTCTCTGACCCTGCTCCATGGTCGCCGCCGGCCCCGACGCATTGAAGAGCAGAAGGAGAGGAGAAGGAGAGGAGAGGAGAAGGAGTGGAGCAGCAACAAACTTTTCTGAAATTTCTGAATTTTTTTTACAGATATGAACAGTGCATATAGAGGGTGTTTGATCAAATGCTAGATGGCTTTGGGAATTTTTAGGATTTATGATATTTTTTGTGGTGAGGTACTGATGCAAGACAAAGGTGATGGCAAAATTTCAGAATTTTTTGATTGGTTTAGAATAGGTTTTCAGCAAGGAATTTGAATCTGGTTCAAATTTCATTTGAATGAAATTTAAAAAATTTAAACTATGGATCAGAAGGTTTTTGGTGAAATGGGGTGTGGGTACTGTCATGAAGTTGGAGTAATTTTTGTGGTTGTAAAAGAGTTAGGAAAATTTAGAATGTGCTAAATATGTCAAAAATGTTTTTTTTGTTCATACAAAGTTTTTTGTTCAGAAAGTTTTTTGTTCATAGGCAGAAAGTTTTTATATATGACTATGGATATATGAGCAATGATGATCCATGGATGTATGCATTGATATATATGAGAAACGATGTTTCATAGAATATTTACCAAGTATATATGTATTTTTGTTCATAGCATTTTTTCCATTTATATATGTATGTGGCTATAGATGGATATATATGAGAGGTTTCCTAGTGTCAAAGTATTGAAGAAATCCATGGCTTCATCATTAGCCGGAAGTAACCAGGGCATGACGAAGTCCTCCAAAGTTATTTTGGAATGGTGTCCCGGATAGGATAATTTGCCTTTTTGTATGAATTTCAGCAAAGGCCTTCTAGATAACGATATTTGGAAGGTTCTTGCTGAACTTTGTACCAAAAAGCGAATTATCCTATCTAGGACTCCGTTCCAAAATAACTTTGGAGAGCTTCGTACCATCATGCACCTGTTACTTTCGCCTAATGATGAAGACATGGTTTTGTTGAATCCTTTGACACTAGGCAACCTCCCGACCCCTCGGCGATCCTCTCGGACATGAGAGGAAGAAGAGGATCGCCGAGGGGTTGAGGGTTCCAGGGTCATCGAGGGTTCGAGGGGTCGAGGATCGCCGAGGGGTCGAGAGAGGTTTCCTAGTGTCAAAGTATTGAAGAAATCCATGGCTTCATCATTAGCCGGAAGTAACCAGGGCATGACGAAGTCCTCCAAAGTTATTTTGGAATGGTGCCCCGGATAGGATAATTTGCCTTTTTGTATGAATTTCAGCAAAGGCCTTTCAAATAACGATATTTGGAAGGTTCTGCTGAACTTTGTACCAAAAAGCGAATTATCCTATCTAGGACTCCGTTCCAAAATAACTTTGGAGAGCTTCGTACCATCATGCACCTGTTACTTTCGCCTAATGATGAAGACATGGTTTTGTTGGATACTTTGACACTAGGTAACCTCCCGACCCCTCGGCGATCTTCTCGAACATGAGAGGAAGAAGAGGATAAAAAAAGAAGAGGAAGAAGAAAAAAAAGAGGAGAAGAAAGAATAGAGGAGTTCTTCTCCTCTATTCTTTCTTCTCTTTTTTTCTTCTTCTTCCTCTTTTTTTTATCAGGAACGAGGGTCGTCGAGGGACATAGATGTAGTGTTGTCGTTGTCGATATACCCCCTCCCGATAGCTTCAACACGTGGGGGGTCGATATTACCCCCTCCTTGAAGCATTCTCGAGGCCACCCCAAACCCTTGAAGCGTTGTCGAGGCCACCCCAAACCCTAGAGAAGCAGCGTCGAGGCCACTAATTAATATATATGATTCCTTACTATGATTAGGTAGCTAGTTCTACGTTTGCCACTAATATATCCATCTGTCATGTTTGAATAATAATTGCCATGTTGTAAATATTTGTAGAAACTATGGACACCGCCCGAGACAAAGCAAAAGAAGCATTGTTGAGGGACATAATCGCAGAAGGAAGTGATGCCATCTCGTTGTTTCTCAACGACAATGGTCTGGAAGGAGAGGGTGAAGAAGCTAGCTATGGTGACCTAATGCCGGTGCAAGAAGAAGAACATGAGGACGGCTCCGGTGACCCAATGCCGGTGCAAGAAGGAGACCATGATGACGGCTCCGGTGACCGAACCGAGTCCGGCCAGGTATATATATTAGTTAAGCCTGTGCTGACTAGCTAATTGATGCATTCATTGTTTTGGTATGTACACATATTAATTAAGTCTTTGTTCTTTTTTCTAGCCCTCCGGATCGAGCACAACTTTGGTAAAGAGACGAGGCCCGAAGAAAAAGTTGAGCTCGGATGAAAGGTTTGAGATCATATCAATCGCGCCCGACGGCCAACCGATTGAACCCATCCGAACAAAGAACGCATTTGTTGCTCAGTGCGGGGTTCTGGTTAGGGACAAGATCCCGATCAGCATCCAGCAATGGTTTAAGCCGGCTACAGAAGACCCTGAGGTGTCTTATGTCAATGATATGCAGAAAAATGATCTTTGGACTGAGCTGAAGTCAAATTTCACCCTACAGCCAGAGGATAATCCAGAGAACCCAGTTAAAGAGCAATTAATCAAGTCTTTTTCTCTTAAGAGGATGGCAGAACTATTTAGGAGGTGGAAGAAAGAGCTGAATAAGTTTGTCGAAAATAATGAGACACCAGAATTCAAGGGCAGATATGAGAAGCTCAGAGATCACTGGCCCGCATTTGTGGCCCACAAGACATCAGAAAAGAGTAAGAAGATGTCGGCGACAAACAAGCAAAATGCTGCGAAGAAGAAGCATCACCATCGCACGGGGTCAGGTGGCTACCTCGTAGCCCGGCCTAAGTGGGCCAAGACTGAGAATGATCTGATTGATAAAGGGATCGAACCAGAGACAATTAACTGGCCAGACCGTTGCCGGACTTGGTTCTTCAGGGCTGGCGGAACCTTGGACCCTGTAACAGGGAAGTGCATTTGGACGAACGATCAACTGGACATACCAGTCAGGAAGCTTCAGCAGTATATCGAAGCAGCGCAGCAAGGGACCTTCTTTCCAGACAGAGAGAACGACGAGCTCACAATGGCCCTCAGGAATCCTGAGCACCCTGGACGGACACGAGGCACGCCAGGCTCCATTCCGTGGAAGGTTGGGTTTCCGGACGTTGGCGGTTACAAATCCCATGAGAGGAGGAAAAAAGTGCAGCAGACCCAAATGCAGGCGCTGCAAGCAAGGGTACAAGCGATAGAGGAACGAGAAGCAAATCGCAGCAAACGTACTGCCGAAGCTTCCCCCGAAGCTACCCCGCCATCTCAGCGGAGAAGCAACGTGGCATCCACTGAGCTGCTTCAGCCGGAGCATGCCTTGACGGCTCCTGCCAGCTATCCCGTGGATGCTATCACAGAGTCTCAAAATTGCCACCTTATGACGCAATGGATGAATTTGAAGGTCAAGGCGGCTGTTGGCTCTGTTTATCCTACTGAACCCGGCGCAACTTTTCACTGTCGGCCGATTCTAGAAGGATATGCTAGGGTGATGGTGGATGAAATAACGGAGGGATTTGAGGACCTCCAGCTTGACCACCCTACCGGTGAAGGGGAGACTAGGCTGGGGTCTGCTCTGAAGACACCATGCCTATAGCGGAAGGAGCTCATCAACCTTCCGAACTGGACGCCTCCTCCTCCTCCGGCAAGTCAGGGCACTCCGCCTCCTCCACCGCCTCCTCCTCCGGCGAGTCAGGGCACTCCGCCTCCTCCACCGCCTCCTCCTCTGGCGAGTCAGGGCACTCCGCCTCCTCCACCGCCTCCTCCTCCGGCGAGTGACAATCAGGGCACTCGACCGGCTCCTTCTCCAGTGCGTGGCGGCACTCTGCCTCCTTCTCCGCCTGCGCCGACACGCCCGAGCAGCCAGCCTCCTCCTTCTCCGCCTCGTCAGGAAGGGCGTAAGAGACCTCCCGCCACTCCGGCTGCTCCGGCGCGTCGTAGTCCTTCTCCTCCGCCTCATAAGCAAGTAAAGAAGACAACTGCTCCGCCTGCTTAGCCGGCGTCTAGCAGTACAGCCAGAGGCGGGAGGACATACAGATTCGGTCCTTCTTTGAAGACTCCAGAGAAGTTACCATACGAGAGGACCCCGGAGGAGAACGCCGAGATCGCACGAACCGAAGTGGATGACTGGTTTCAAGGGTTGAAAGCAAAGAGACATCCACTTCCGGAGGAGAAGGTAGATCCGATGAAAGCGAAGCACACTCTGGCTGCCCTGACAAAACCACCCAAGTCTCCGCCGAAAGGAAACTATGAGCGCATTATTGTAAAGGAATTTGCCGAAGCAGAGCGGTCGAGAAGTACTGTCAGTGATCAAAGGCTGAAAGAACGACGAGCTGGGAAACAAATTGCCCAGCTCGGCGAACAAGCGAAGCAATCGTGCCCCCCGCTCAAGGTGCCTAGCCACAACGTCGCTAATGATCCGAGGATGGTGCCCGGTTATAGCAATCTTGCAGATTACATGTCCGACGATGTACATTATGAACCCATGGAGGTGCAGATACAAAGATACGAGTACGGGAAGCCTCTCGTCAAAGATGAAAGATCTCTATCAATGATGATGCGAAGATTGCATGATTGGTACTTGAAAATCTACAGAGACTCTGGGGGGAGGAGTACTTTGTATGTGAAAGTTAAAAAGGAGCATGACCTCATTGGAATTGAACTGTTGCCTGTTCCATTTGAGGAGTTCTATCAGTTTTTCAATCAATTGGCCCTCGATAAAACAACGGTCGCCTGCTACTGTCTGTAAGTAGTACTACTTCTGTCATTAAGTCTCTCTATATAGCTCAGCTCTTTCATTCCATGTATTTATAATCATCCTCACTATATTATGCAGATTGAAGATCGCCGAATTGAAGAAAAGACAAGTCGGTGATGTTGGGTTCATTAACACATATCTCATAGATGCAACTCATGTTAAATTTCATGCCGCAGCTACCGAGGCCAACTTGCTATGATCGTTGGTAATAAATGAAAACAAAGATATAATACTCTTTCCTTACAACTTCAAGTGAGTGTTACTATCTTGTGCGTATTCGGTTTCCCTTATATATTAGTCAAGGTTATAGTAATGTAATTGATGAGTTATGCATGCATGTGCAGTTTCCACTATATTCTCCTAGAGATTAAGCTTGAGCAGGGACTAGTAACCGTCTTAGACTCAAGACGAAAAGATCCCCAGGACTATGCAGACATGACTCAAATACTCGAGAAGTAAGTTAAATCGATCATTATCCACCATATCAGCAACTTTGTTCATTTCCTGGTATATCAAGTAATTGTTTTCTTTGTCCGGTGGGGTTTGGAGAAAATTCACCAGAAAAGCTCCGGGACTGCCGAAGGAGCTGCAATTTAGACACCCGAAAGTAAGTACTATAGTAGCATGTTCCGCGCATCTACTAGTCATTCAAGCGCTAGTTTCATCAATACCATTTGGCATTCTTGCTTATCAGTTTGATTGACCTCTATTTCTTGTAAAGTGGTTGTGGCGGGAACAAGGGAATGATTTCTGTGGATACTACGTTTGCGAGTCCATCCGCCACACGACCTGTGAGCGGGGCTACACTGACGAACAATATGAAGTACGTAAATAACAACATTCACAATTTTATTTTATTACCATCATTTGTGTTGAGTTTCATTCATTCATATATGTATGTATTGACCCCTTTCTTTAAATTAGATGTTTCGGAAGCGGGATGAACTCCTAGCACCAGCTCGCATGCGAGCAATTCAAGAGGAATTGGCGGCATTCTTTCTTGACCACGTGATCCCTGAAGACGGAGAATTCTATGTGGAGCCTGAGTCCGTATGATTATATTTGTAAGAGATAATTATTGTATATATGTAGCCGGTAGTGTCGGATAGATATACGAGAACTTGTTGTTCGACCAATCTCTCGGAGAAGGAGAGGTGGTCGATATCACTTCTCTCTGTATGCATATATGTTCATGATGATCTTCTGTTTCCTTCGTTTGCTTACTAGCTAGCTAGCGTGTCTAGTCCTCTCTATACGTATGTATAGTACGTAGCGTCGACCAAGCATGGACATAAGAGAGGACACTTCTCTCTATTAATTATAGCTAGCTAACACAATATATGAAACACCTAAATTAACCCCCCAAAACCCCCAAACCCCCCCCCCTTTCAAAAAAAACAAAAACCCCAGCCACAGAAATGCTGACGCGTGGATGCCTATTGGTCCCGGTTGGTGCCACCAACCGGGACCAAAGGGTCTCCTGCCTGGGCTCCGCGCACAGGCCACGTGGAGGCCCATCTGTCCTAGTTCTGGATTGAACCGGGACTAAAGGGACAGGGCATTAGTACCGACCCTTTAGTCCCGGTTCCAGAACCGAAACAAAAGGCCCTTACGAACCAGGACAACAGGCCCTTTTCTACTAGTGTTTAAATACTTTGTGTGGTGAAGATAGAGCATATCCAGACTATATGATTTTGTAGGGATAGCTTTCTTTGGCCTTGATATTTTGAGAAGACATAATTGCATTGTTAGTATGCTTGAAGTATTATTATTTCTATATCAATATGAACTTTTGTCTTGAATCTTTCGAATCTGAATATTCATACCACAATTAAGAATATTTACATTGAAATTATGCCAAGTAGCACTCCGCATCAAAAATTCTGTTTTTATCATTTACCTACTCGAGGACGAGCAGGAATTAAGCTTGGGGATGCTTGATACGTCTCCAACGTATCTATAATTTTTGATTGCTCCATGCTATATTATCTACTGTTTTAGACATTATTGGGCCTTATTTTCCACTTTTATATTATTTTTGGGACTAACCTATTAATCGGAGGCCCAGCCCAGAATTGCTGTTTTTTGCCTGTTTTAGGGTTTCGAAGAAAAGGAATATCAAACGGAGTCCAAACGGAATGAAACCTTCGGAATCGTGATTTTCTCATCAGATAAGATCTAGGAGACTTGGACCCTCTGTCAAGAAAGCCACGAGGTGCTCACGAGGGTAGGGGGCGCCCCCCCAGGGCGCGCCCCTTGCCTCGTGGGCCCCTCGAAGCTCCATCGGCGTACTTCTTCCTCCTATATATATCCACGTGCCCCCAAATGATCGAGGACGGAGCCAAAAACCTAATTCCACCGCCACAACTTTCTGTATCCATGAGATCCCATCTTGGGGCCTGTTTCGAAGCTCCGCCGGAGGAGGCATCGATCACGGAGGGCTTCTACATCATCATCCAAGCCCCTCCGATGAAGTGTGAGTAGTTTACTTCAGACCTATGGGTCCATAGCTAGGTGGCTTCTTCTCTCTTTTTGGATCTCAATACAATGTTCTCCCCCTCTCTCGTGGAGATCTATTCGATGTAATCTTCTTTTTGTGGTGTGTTTGTTGAGACCGATGAATTGTGGGTTTATGATCAAGTCTATCTATGAATAATATTTGAATCTTCTCTGAATTCTTTTATGTATGATTGGTTATCTTTGCAAGTCTCTTCAAATTATCAGTTTGGTTTGGCCTACTAGATTGGTTGTTCTTGCCATGGGAGAAGTGCTTAGCTTTGGGTTCAATCTTGCGGTGTCCTTTCCCAGTGACAGAAGGGGAAGCAAGGCACATATTGTATTGTTGCCATCGAGGATAACAAGATGGGTTTTTTATCATATTGCATGAAACTATCCCTCTACATCATGTCATCTTGCTTAAGGTGTTACTCTGTTTTTAACTTAATACTCTAGATGCATGCTGGATAGCGGTCGATGAGTGGAGTAATAGTAGTAGATGCAGAATCGTTTCGGTCTACTTGTCTCGGACGTGATGCCTATATACATGATCATACCTAGATATTCTCATAACTATGCTCAATTTTGTCAATTGCTCAACTGTAATTTGTTCACCCACCGTAGAATACTTATGCTCTTGAGAGAAGGCACTAGTGAAACCTATGGCCCCCGGGTCTCTTTCTCATCATATCAATCTCCATCACTTTACTATTGCTTTCACTTTATTTACTTTGCATATCTATACCAAAAATACCAAAAAAAATTATTTATCATCTCTATCAGATCTCACTTTCGCAAGTGACCGTGAAGGGATTGACAACTCCTAAGCGCGTTGGTTGCGTTGATCTATTGTTTTTGTGTAGGTACGAGGGACTCGAGCGTAGCCTCCTATCGGATTGATACCTTGGTTCTCAAATACTGAGGGAAATACTTAAGCTACTTTGCTGCATCATCCCTTCCTCTTCAAGGAAATCCAACGCAGTGCTCAAGAGGTAGCATGTACTGTTCGAAGGCAACCACTACATGCATATGTATGGTGGTGATGCGTGCATGCATGTTTGAATACCATTTCACAACATTGATGTGGCGTGTGCGTAAAAAATCATACACTAGCTCCCCACACAGAGCGAGATCGGTTCATGACATGTCATTGTACTAGCCACTTCGACTCGATGGGAGGGATTCATGCGTACACATGCATGTGTGTGCTCAAACTGTATCATGCATGTCATCCCAGAGCATGACCTATATATATACCGTATTACAAGCAAAAATAATAATCCCCTCCTAAGTCAAATTAACCTCTCTTATTGTCAGGCAAAAAGTAGTGATGGACCAAGCGGGCCCACAGATGGAAAGCATCGATATCGCTGATAACCACTTAAGTGGGTGCGAGAGGACAACCACCACCACTTTTCATGTGGGCCAAACATATATATGTTGAATACCCAAAATGCACATCTTTGATGTGCCACATGCCTCATAAACCATAAACCATGCACCCACACAGAGCGAGGTTCATGAAGCGTACTACATATGATGGTCCCCTTCCCCCCTCTTCACCGCATACTATATGCTCCTGCCATAATATGTACAACCCAAAAGAATCCTCATTGATGGTGAAATTACTTAACCTCTCCTAATGTAGGTCAAAGTGATGCATGCATGCATCGAAGATGGCCTCATGGGCCCATAGATGGAAGCGTCACACGTGATTGTCCTGGCTAGGATATGTTGGGGAACGTTGCAGAAAACAAAAATTTTCCTACGATTTCACCAAGATCCATCTATGAGTTCATCTAGCAACGAGTGATTAGATGCATCTACGTACCTTGTAGATCGCGAGCGGAAGCGTTCAAAGAATGGGGATGAGGTAGTCGTACACGACGTGATCCAAATCACGAAGATCCTAGCACCGAACGGACGGCACCTCCGCGTTCAACACACGTACGGAACAGCCACGTATCCTCCTTCTTGATCCAGCAAGGGGGGAGGAGAGGTTGAGGGAGATGGCACCAGCAGCAGCACGACGGCGTGGTGATGATGGAGCTGCAGTACTCCGGCAGGGCTTCGCCAAGCACTATGGAGGAGGAGGAGGTGTTGGAGAGGAAGAAGGAGGCAACCAAAGGCGTGGATGAAAAGCCCTCCTTCCCCCACTATATATAGGGGTGCCAAGGGGGGGCGGCGGCCCTAGGAGATCCAATATCCTAGGGGGGGCGGCGGCCAAGGGAGGTTTCCCTCCCCCCCAAGGCACCTAGGGGTGCCTTCCACTTGTGGGACTCTCCCCTTTTGGAAACCCTAGGCGCATGGGCCCCTTGGGGCTGGTGCCCTTGGCCCATGTAGGCCAAGGCGCACCCCCTACAGCCCATGTGGCCCCCTGGGGCAGGTGGACCCACCCGGTGGACCCCCGGGACCCTTCCGGTGGTCCCGGTACAATACCGATAACCCCGAAACTTGTCCCGATGGTCGAAATAGCACTTCCTATATATAATTCTTTACCTCCGGACCATTCCCGAACTCCTCGTGACGTCCGGGATCTCATCCGGGACTCCGAACAACATTCGGGTTATTGCATATACATATCCCTACAACCCTAGCGTCACTGAACCTTAAGTGTGTAGACCCTACGGGTTCGGGAGACATGCAGACATGACCGAGATCGCTCTCCGGTCAATAACCAACAGCGGGATCTGGATACCCATGTTGGCTCCCACATGCTCCTCGATGATCTCATCGGATGAACCACGATGTCGAGGATTCAAGCAACCCCGTATACAATTCCCTTTGTCAATCGGTATGTTACTTGCCCGAGATCCGATCGTCGGTATCCCAATACCTCGTTCAATCTCGTTACCGGCAAGTCACTTTACTCGTACCGTAATGCATGATCCCATGACCAGACACTTGGTCACTTTGAGCTCATTATGATGATGCATTACCGAGTGGGCCCAGTGATACCTCTCCGTCATACGGAGTGACAAATCCCAGTCTTGATCCGTGTCAACCCAACAGATACTTTCGGAGATACCCGTAGTATACCTTTATAGTCACCCAGTTACGTTGTGACGTTTGGTATACCCAAAGCACTCCTACGGTATCCGGGAGTTACACGATCTCATGGTCTAAGGAAAAGATACTTGACATTGGAAAACTCTAGCAAACGAACTATACGATCTTGTGCTATGTTTAGGATTGGGTCTTGTCCATCACATCATTCTCCTAATGATGTGATCTCGTTATCAATGACATCCAATATCCATAGTCAGGAAACCATGACTATCTGTTGATCAACGAGCTAGTCAACTAGAGGCTTACTAGGGACACGTTGGTGTCTATTATTCACACATGTATTACGATTCCCGGATAACACAATTATATCATGAATAAAGACAATTATCATGAACAAGGAAATATAATAATAATGCTTTTATTATTGCCTCTAGGGCATATTTCCAACAGTCTCCCACTTGCACTAGAGTCAATAATCTAGTTACATTGTGATGAATCGAACACCCATGGAATTCTGGTGTTGATCATGTTTTGCTCTAGGGAGAGGTTTAGTCAACGGATCTGCTACATTCAGGTCCGTATGTACTTTAAAAATCTTTATGTCTCCATCTCGAACATTTTCACGAATGGAGTTGAAGCGACGCTTGATGTGCCTTGTCTTCTTGTGAAACCTGGGCTCCTTGGCAAGTGCAATAGCTCCAGTGTTGTCACAGAAGAGCTTGATCGGCCCCGACACATTGGGTATGACTCCTAGGTCGGTGATGAACTCCTTCACCCAAATTGCTTCATGTGCTGCCTCCGAGGCTGCCATGTACTCCGCTTCACATGTAGATCCCGCCACGACGCTCTGCTTGCAACTGCACCAGCTTACTGCCCCACCATTCAAAATATACACGTATCCGGTTTGTGACTTTGAGTCATCCAGATCTGTGTCGAAGCTAGCGTCGACGTAACCCTTTACGACGAGCTCTTCGTCACCTCCATAAACGAGAAACATTTCCTTAGTCCTTTTCAGGTACTTCAGGATATTCTTGACCGCTGTCCAGTGTTCCTTGCCGGGATTACTTTGGTACCTACCTACCAAACTTACGGCAAGGTTTACATCAGGTCTGGTACACAGCATGGCATACATAATAGAACCTATGGCTGAGGCATAGGGGATGACACTCATCTCTTCTATATCTTCTACCGTGGTCGGACATTGAGCCGAGCTCAATTTCACACCTTGCAATACAGGCAAGAACCCCTTCTTAGACTGATCCATATTGAATTTCTTCAATATCTTATCAAGGTATGTGCTTTGTGAAAGACCTATGAGGCGTCTTGATCTATCTCTGTAGATCTTGATGCCTAATATATAAGCAGCTTCTCCAAGGTCCTTCATTGAAAAACTCTTATTCAAGTAGGCCTTTATGATGTCCAAGAGTTCTATATCATTTCCCATCAAAAGTATGTCATCTACACATAATATGAGAAATGCTACAGAGCTCCCACTCACTTTCTTGTAAACGCAGGCTTCTCCATAAGTCTGCGTAAACCCAAACACTTTGATCATCTCATCAAAGCGAATGTTCCAACTCCGAAATGCTTGCACCAGCCCATAAATCGAGCGTTGGAGCTTGCACACCTTGTCAGCATTCTTAGGATCGACAAAACCTTCCGGCTGCATCATATACAATTCTTCCTTAAGGAAACCATTAAGGAATGCCGTTTTGACGTCCATCTGCCATATTTCATAATCATAAAATGCGGCAATTGCTAACATGATTCGGACGGACTTCAGCTTCGCTACCGGTGAGAAAGTCTCATCGTAGTCAACCCCTTGAACTTGTCGATAACCCTTAGCGACAAGGCGAGCTTTATAGATGGTCACATTACCATCCGCGTATGTCTTCTTCTTAAAGATCCATTTATTTTCTATGGCTCGCCGCTCAATGGGCAAGTCAGTCAAAGTCCATACTTCGTTTTCATACATGGATCCTATCTCGGATTTCATGGCTTCTAGCCATTTGTCGGAATCCGGGCCCGCCATCGCTTCTTCATAGTTCGAAGGTTCACCGTTGTCTAACAACATGATTTCCAAGACAGGTTTGCCGTACCACTCTGGTGCGGAACGTGTCCTTGTGGACCTTCGAATCTCAGTAGGAGCTTGATCAGAAGTATCTTGATCATCATCAATAACTTCCTCTCTAGTCGGTGCAGGCACCTCAGGAACGTTTTCTTGAGTTGCGCCATTTTCTGGTTCAAGAGGTAATACTTCATCAAGTTCTACTTTCCTCCCACTTACTTCTTTCGAGAGAAACTCTTTCTCTAGAAAGGACCCATTCTTGGCAACAAAGATCTTGCCATCGGATCTGAGGTAGAAGATATACCCAATAGTTTCTTTAGGGTATCCTATGAAGACGCATTTTTCTGATTTGGGTTCGAGCTTTCAGGTTGAAGTTTCCTGACATAAGCATCGCATCCCCAAACTTTTAGAAATGACAGCTTAGGTTTCTTCCCAAACCATAATTCAAACGGTGTCGTCTCAACGGATTTCGACGGTGCCCTATTTAAAGTGAATGCGGCAGTCTCTAAAGCATAGCCCCAAAAAGATAGTGGTAAATCGGCAAGAGACATCATAGATCGCACCATATCTAATAGAGTGCGATTACGATGTTCGGACACACCATTACGCTGAGGTGTTCCAGGCGGCGTGAGTTGTGAAACTATTCCACATTTTCTTAAGTGTGTACCAAACTCGTGACTCAAGTATTCTCCTCCACGATCTGATCGCAGGAACTTGATTTTCCTGTCACGTTGATTTTCAACCTCACTCTGAAATTCCTTGAACTTTTCAAAGGTCTCAGACTTGTGTTTCATTAAGTAGACATACCCATATCTACTCAAGTCATCAGTGAGGGTGAGAACATAACGATAGCCACCGCGAGCCTCAACACTCATTGGACCGCACACATCAGTATGTATGATTTCCAATAAGTTGGTTGCTCGCTCCATTGTTCCTGAGAATGGAGTCTTGGTCATTTTACCCATGAGGCATGGTTCGCACGTGTCAAATGATTCGTAATCAAGAGACTCTAAAAGTCCATCGGCATGGAGCTTCTTCATGCGTTTGACACCTATGTGACCAAGGCGGCAGTGCCACAAGTATGTGGGACTATCATTATCAATCTTACATCTTTTGGTACTTACACTATGAATATGTGTAGCATTACGCTCGAGATTCATAAAGAATAAACCATTCACCATCGGAGCATGACCATAAAACATATCTCTCATATAAATAGAACAACCATTATTCTCGGATTTAAATGAGTAGCCATCTCGAATTAAACGAGATCCTGATACAATGTTCATGCTCAAACTTGGCACTAAATAACAATTATTGAGGTTCAAAACTAATCCCGTAGGTAAATGTAGAGGTAGCGTGCCGACGGCGATCACATCAACCTTGGAACCATTCCTGACTCGCATCGTCACCTCGTCCTTCGCCAGTCTCTGTTTATTCCGCAGCTCCTGTTTTGAGTTACAAATGTGAGCAACCGCACCGGTATCAAATACCCAGGAGCTACTACAAGTACTGGTAAGGTACACATCAATTACATGTATATCACATATACCTTTCGTTTTGCCGGCCTTCTTGTCCGCTAAGTATTTGAGGCAGTTCCGCTTCCAGTGACCACTTTCCTTGCAATAAAAGCACTCAGTCTCGGGCTTGGGTCCATTCTTTGGCTTCTTCCCGGCAGCTTGCTTGTCGGGCGCGGCAACTCCCTTGCCGTCCTTCTTGAAGTTCTTTTTACCCTTGCCCTTCTTGAACTTAGTGGTTTTATTGACCATCAACACTTGATGTTCCTTCTTGACTTCTACCTCTGCTGATTTCAGCATAGCAAATACTTCAGGAATGGTCTTTTCCATCCCCTGCATATTGAAGTTCATCACAAAGCTCTTGTAGCTCGGTGGAAGCGACTGAAGGATCCTGTCAATGACCGCGTCATCGGGAGATTAACTCCCAGCTGAGTCAAGCGGTTATGTAACCCAGACATAGTGAGTATGTGCTCACTGACAGAACTATTTTCCTCCATCTTACAGCTGAAGAATTTGTCGGAGACTTCATATCTCTCGACCCGGGCATGAGCTTGAAAAACCATTTTCAGCTCTTCGAACATCTCATATGCTCCATGTCTCTCAAAACGCTTTTGGAGCCCCGGCTCTAAGTTGTAAAGCATGCCGCACTGAACGAGGGAGTAGTCATCGGTACGTGCCTGCCAAGCGTTCATAACGTCTTGTTCTGCAGGGAGAACAGGTGCATCACCTAGCGGTGCTTGTAGGACATAATCTTTCTTGGCAGCTATGAGGATGATCCTCAGGTTCCGGACCCAGTCCGTGTAATTGATGTCATCGTCTTTCAGCTTGGTTTTCTCTAGGAACGCGTTGAAGTTGAGGACTACGTTGGCCATTTGATCTACAAGACATATTGTAAAGATTTTAGACTAAGTTCATGATAATTAAGTTCATCAAATTATAATGAACTCCCACTTAGATAGACATCCCTCTTCTAGCCATCTAAGTATAACATGATCCGAGTTAGCTAGGCCGTGTCCGATCATCACGTGAGACGGACTAGTCAACGTCGGTGAACATCTTCATGTTGATCGTATCTTCTATACGACTCATGCTCGACCTTTCGGTCTTCTGTGTTCCGAGGCCATGTCTATGCACATGCTAGGCTCGTCAAGTCAACCTAAGTGTATTGCGTGTGTAAATCTGTCTTACACCCGTTGTATGTGAACGTTAGAATCTATCACACCCGATCATCACGTGGTGCTTCGAAACAACGAACTGTCGCAACGGTGCACAGTTAGGGGGAACACTTTCTTGAAATTATTATGAGGGATCATCTTATTTACTACCGTCGTTGTAAGCAAACAAGATGCAAAACATGATAAACATCACATGCAATCAAATAATAATAGTGACATGATATGGCCAATATCACATAGCTCCTTTGATCTCCATCTTGGGGCTCCATGATCATCTTGTCACCGTCATACTCATCGACATGTAAGTTGTGATTCCTATTACAATAGCATGAACATCTCATACATCACATATAAATCATTCATCATTCATCACAACTTTGGCCATATCATATCACAAAGCACTTGCTGCAAAAACAAGTTAGACGTCCTCTAATTGTTGTTGCAAGTTTTACGTGGCTGAAGTAGGGTTCTAGCAAGAACGTTTTCTTACCTACGTGAAAGCCACAACGTGATTTGTCAACTTCTATTTACCCTTCATAAGGACCCTTTTCATCGAATCCGCTCCAACTAAAGTAGGAGAGACAGACACCCGCCAGCCACCTTATGCAACTAGTGCATGTTAGTCGGTGGAACCGGTCTCACGTAAGCATACGTGTAAGGTTGGTCCGGGCCGCTTCATCCCACAATACCGTTGAAGCAAGATAAGACTAGTAGCGGCAAGAAAGTTGACAACATCTACGCCCACAACAAATTGTGTTCTACTCGCGCAAGAAGAACTACGCATAGACCTAGCTCATGATGCCACTGTGGGGAACGTTGCAGAAAATAAAAAATTTCCTACGGTTTCACCAAGATCCATCTATGAGTTCATCTAGAAACGAGTGATTAGATGCATCTACGTACCTTGTAGATCGCGAGCGGAAGCGTTCAAAGAACGGGGATGAGGTAGTCGTACACGACGTGATCCAAATCACCGAAGATCCTAGCACCGAACGGACGGCACCTCCGCGTTCAACACACGTATGGAATAGCCACGTCTCCTCCTTCTTGATCCATCAAGGGGGGAGGAGAGGTTGAGGGAGATGGCACCAGCAGCAGCACGACGGCGTGGTGATGATGGAGCTGCAGTACTCCGGCAGGGCTTCGCCAAGCACTATGGAGGAGGAGGAGGTGTTGGAGAGGAAGAAGGAGGCAACCAAAGGCGTGGATGAAAAGCCCTCCTTCCCCCACTATATATATAGGGGTGCCAAGGGGGGGTGCCGGCCCTAGGAGATCCAATCTCCTAGGGGGGCGGCGGCCAAGGGAGGTTTCCCTCCCCCCCAAGGCACCTAGGGGTGCCTTCCACTTGTGGGACTCTCCCCTTTTGGAAACCCTAGGTGCATGGGCCCCTTGGGGCTGGTTCCCTTGGCCCATGTAGGCCAAGGCGCACCCCCTACAGCCCATGTGGCCCCCTGGGGCAGGTGGACCCACCCGGTGGACCCCCGGGACCCTTCCGGTGGTCCCGGTACAATACCGATAACCCCGAAACTTGTCCCGATGGCCGAAATAGCACTTCCTATATATAATTCTTTACCTCTGGACCATTCTGGAACTCCTCGTGACGTCCGAGATCTCATCCGGGACTCCGAACAACATTCGGGTTACTGCATATACATATCCCTACAACCCTAGCGTCACTGAACCTTAAGTGTGTAGACCCTACGGGTTCGGGAGACATGCAGACATGACCGAGATCGCTCTCCGGTCAATAACCAACAGCGAGATCTGGATACCCATGTTGGCTCCCACATGCTCCTCGATGATCTCATCGGATGAACCACGATGTCGAGGATTCAAGCAACCCCGTATACAATTCCCTTTGTCAATCGGTATGTTACTTGCCCGAGATCCGATCGTCGGTATCCCAATACCTCGTTCAATCTCGTTACCGGCAAGTCACTTTACTCGTACCGTAATGCATGATCCCGTGACCAGACACTTGGTCACTTTGAGCTCATTATGATGATGCATTACCGAGTGGGCCTAGTGATACCTCTCCGTCATACGGAGTGACAAATCCCAGTCTTGATCCGTGTCAACCCAACAGAGACTTTCGGAGATACCCGTAGTATACCTTTATAGTCACCCAGTTACGTTGTGATGTTTGGTATACCCAAAGCACTCCTACGGTATCCGGGAGTTACACGATCTCATGGTCTAAGGAAAAGATACTTGACATTGGAAAACTCTAGCAAACGAACTATACGATCTTGTGCTATGTTTAGGATTGGGTCTTGTCCATCACATCATTCTCCTAATGATGTGATCTCGTTATCAATGACATCCAATATCCATAGTCAGGAAACCATGACTATCTGTTGATCAACGAGCTAGTCAACTAGAGGCTTACTAGGGACACGTTGGTGTCTATTATTCACACATGTATTACGATTTCCGGATAACACAATTATAGCATGAATAAAGACAATTATCATGAACAAGGAAATATAATAATAATGCTTTTATTATTGCCTCTAGGGCATATTTCCAACAGGATAACCACCGCATGCATGCATGTGGACCAAAGATGTGTTGTGTGATGTTTGAATAGCCAAATTTCATAATTTTGATGTGGCACGTGCCTTGGAAACCAAAAAGTCCTCGCACTGAGTGAGGTGTACTTGTTCACGGACGCATACGTATAGTATATATGCTAGTCCCCTCCCACATCTTCGACGCGTACTATGTACCACCATAACACAAACAAAAAAGATTCTACCTTGCCGGTCAAATTTACCTCACTGCCGGCTATTCATCAAAGTGTTGGACGATGACCTCGCGGGCCCATAGAAAGCATCACACGCGAGTATCGAGTGTCAGAACAACCATCGACTGCATGTGGCCAAAACATGTATGTATGAAAGGGTTGTGTAATGTTTTAAATAACAATTTCACGACTCTGACGTGGCATTGATATGTCTCCAACATATCTATATTGTTTTATTGTTCCATGCTATTATATTATATGTTTTGGATGTTTAATGGGCTTTAATATGCACTTTTATATTATTTTTGGGCCTAACCTATTAACCGGAGGCCCAGTGCCAGTTGTTATTTTTTTTCCTATTTCAGTGTTTCGCAAAAAAGAAATATCAAAGGGATTTACAAACGGAATGAAACCTTCACGAGGATCTTTTTTGGAACAAATGCAATCCAGGAGACTTGGAGTGGACGTCAAGGAAGCAACGAGGTAGGGCGACGCGCCCCCACCCGCGTGGGCCCCTCGTAGCTCCACCGACCTACTTCCTTAGCCTATATATACTCTTATACCCTGAAAACATCCATGGGAGCCACGAAACCACTTTTCCACCGCCGCAAGCTTCTGTACCTGTGCGATCCCATCTGGGGACATTTTCCGGCGATCTACCGGAGGGGGATTTGATCACGGAGGGATTCTACATCAACACAATAGCCTCTCTGATGATGTGTGAGTAGTTTACCACAGACCTTCAAGTCCATAGTTATTAGCTAGATGGATTCTTCTCTCTCTTTGGATCTCAATACAAAGTTCACCTCGATGATCTTGGAGATCTATTCGATGTAATTCTTTTTGCGGTGTGTTTGCCGAGATCCGATGAATTGTGGGTTTATGATTAAGATTATCTATGAACAATATTTGATTCTTCTCTGAATTCTTATATGCATGATTTGATATCTTTGCAAGTCTCTTCGAATTATCAGTTTGGTTTGGCCTACTAGATTGATCTTTCTTGCAATGGGAGAAGTGCTTAGCTTTGGGTTCAATCTTGCGGTGTCCTTTCCCAGTGACAGTAGGGGCAGCAAGGCACGTATTGTATTGTTGCCATCCAGGATAAAAAGATGGGATTTAAATTATATTGCTTGAGTTTATCCCTCTACATCATGTCATATTGCCTAATGTGTTACTCTATTCTTATGAACTTGATACTCTAGATACATGCTGGATAGCGGTCGATGTGTGGAGTAATAGTAGTAGATGCCAAATCGTTTCAGTCTACTTGACACGGACGTGATGCCTATGTCCATGATCATACCTAGATATCATCATAACTATGCGCTTTTCTATCAATTGCTCGGCAGTAATTTGTTCACCCACCGTAATATATGCTATCTTGAGAGAAGCCACTAGTGAAACCTATGGCCCCCGGGTCTACTTTACATCATATAAGTTTCCGATCTACAATTCTAGTTTACTATTTATCTTGCAATCTTTACTTTCCAATCAATACAAAAATACCAAAAAATAGTTATCTTATTATCTTTATCAGATCTCACTTTTGCAAGTGGGCGTGAAGGGATTGACAACCCCTTTATCGCGTTGGTTGCAAGGTTCTTATTTGTTTGTGCAGGTACTAGGCGACTTGCGTGTAGTCTCCTACTGGATTGATACCTTGGTTCTCAAAAACCGAGGGAAATACTTACGCTACTTTGCTGCATCACCCTTTCTTCTTCAAGGGAAAACCAACGCATGCTCAAGAGGTAGCAAGAAGGATTTCTGGCGCCGTTGCCGGGGAGATCTACACTCAAGCCAAGACATACCGAGTACCCATCACAAACTCTTATCCCTCGCATTACATTATTTGTCATTTGCCTCTCGTTTTCCTCTCCCCCACTTCACCCTTGCCGTTTTATTCGCCTCTTTTCCGTTCACCCTTTTTCCATTCGCCTTCTTTCGCTTGCCTCTTATGTGATTGTGTGTTGGATTGATTTTTTGTCACGATGGCTCAAGATAATACTAACTTATGTGACTTCTCCAATACCAACAATAATTATTTTATTAGCACTCCGATTGCTCCTCTTACCGATGATGAATCTTGTGAAATATATATTGCTTTGCTGAATCTTGTCATGAAAGATTAATTTGCTGGCCTTCCTAGTGAAGATGCTAGTACCCATCTAAACAGCTTTGTTGATTTATGTGATATGCAAAAGAAGAAAGATGTGGATAATGATATTGTTAAATTGAAGCTATTTCTGTTTTCTCTTAGAGATCGTGTTAAAACTTGGTTCCCTTCTTTGCCTAAAAATAGTATTGATTCATGGAATAAGTGCAAAGATGCTTTTATATCTAAGTTTTTTCCTCCCGCTAAGATCATCTCTCTTAGAAACAATATTATGAATTTTAAGAAAGTTGATCATGAGCATGTTGCACAAGCTTGGGAGAGGATGCAATTAATGATACGTAATTGCCCTACACATGGTTTGAATTTATGGATGATTATACAGAATTTTTATGCTGGATTGAATTTTGCTTCTAGAAATCTTTTAGATTCAACCGCAGGAGGCACTTTTATGGAAATCACTTTAGGAGAAGCTACTAAACTCCTAGATAATATTTCCTCTTTTATGAATCTTGTGAAATATATATTGCTTTGCTGAATCTTGTCATGAAAGATTAATTTGCTGGCCTTCCTAGTGAAGATGCTGGTACCCATCTAAACAGCTTTGTTGATTTATGTGATATGCAAAAGAAGAAAGATGTCGATAATGATATTGTTAAATTGAAGCTATTTCTGTTTTCTCTTAGAGATCGTGTTAAAACTTGGTTCCCTTCTTTGCCTAAAAATAGTATTGATTCATGGAATAAGTGCAAAGATGCTTTTATCTCTAAGTGTTTTCCTCCCGCTAAGATCATCTCTCTTAGAAACAATATTATGAATTTTAAGAAAGTTGATCATGAGCATGTTGCACAAGCTTGGGAGAGGATGCAATTAATGATACGTAATTGCCCTACACATGGTTTGAATTTATGGATGATTATACAAAAAATTTATGCTGGATTGAATTTTGCTTCTAGAAACCTTTTAGATTCAGTCGCAGGAGGCACTTTTATGGAAATCACTTTAGGAGAAGCTACAAATCGGTTAGTCCAGAATTTAACCTTTCCTCTTTTCTAACTATTTCTCTATACTTTTGTTACAGGTAAATTAATACTTGTCCGTCCCATGGACCTTAAGGGACTCTTTATGAGTTCGGCTTCCCCGCAAAAAACCGGGGATCGCTCCCTTTACGGAAGCCTTTTCGCGGAAGCACAGGCAGCGCAGACGTGCCACAGGAGGTCCAAAAGATTTTTTGTAGACCAAAAGTTCTATTTGAAACCTGTACAAAGCCTCTTCCCTTACCCTCGACCCTTGGCACATAAAATGGCCTGTGTGGTGGTGTCATAATCTGTAAGATTACGTTCGATGTATCAATCAGATTTTAGTGAACATAATCCGTCTTTAGTATTTGCTTTTCCAAATGAACCTTGCTTCTTCGATTGTTCCACACAGACACCTCGGCGCGAATCGCCAGGGGCTTGATTCGGCAACATATGGGTTGCCGAAAAAGTCCGAACAGCTCTATAGCACACTTTGGCATCTCGAGTTTGGCCTTATATGCATCAGCTCCGAATCATGTCTTTGGTCAATAGTTGGGTTGCCCAGCTCCTGTGCTTGCTACCCTACGTTCCGCCCTATCAGCTAGGGTAGTAAAGGGAGAACTACTGTGATTGTGTTTCCGGTTCACCTGGTCAAACACCTCAGTAGAGAAAGCCGAAAACTGACTGTCATGATGCGGCGAGAGCTGGTCAACCAGTCGGTGACTTATCAGAATCTTTTGCAATTTCTTCCGTATTACACGAAGGACCATTTTCCGGTCACCTATGTAACACAACCATATTCGGATAACTGCGTACATACCAGGGGCTACATGGTAGACCCACCGTAAAACTCCTATGGCTAAGTGAAGGTGTTAAAGCCCTATAGTCTGATTGCCTCGTTCGCTGCACTGACACCTCCGTTTCGGACCAAGACGTCGGGTCAAGAGTAATCAGGTGCTATTCCGAGCACCCCCGTATTATATGCGAGGGGGCCGAAGCCGACGACTGACAAACTTTCAGGTTATAAGAAACGGTCGCACAGGAGGAAATAATGGCAAGAATATATAACACACCTTTAACATATCATCATATTGTTTTTACAATTCTGGTACATTTATTCAAATATAATATCCTTCGAGCACTGACCCTCTATCAAGCGGGGGCCCTCTAGGACGTCCTCCAAATAATTCTCCGGCGATGGTCCTTGCCCACAGGCAGACCCTCGGTTGCAACATCGGTGGCCTTCATCTTTGCCCAGTGCATCTTGACGCAGGCGAAGGCCATCCACGCACCTTATATGCACGCTAACCTCTTGACCACGTCAACATGCGGCACTGCATCGACAAGCCGCTATACCAAACCAAAATAACTGCTCGGAACAGGTTCGACTGGCCATAGCCAAACTACGACATCCTTCATGGCAGCTTTGCACATCCTGTGTAGCTCGGCCTACTCAGCCATCTGTTTGTTCAGCAGCGCCGGACGCTTTACCTCGTTGAATTGCGACCAGAAAAACCTCTCCGTAGCACGTCCCTCCTATGCCTGGAATAACTGTGCCGCGTCGGAAACACTCCTCGGCAGATCCAAGAACACATCTGGAGAACTCCACATTTGGTTAAGCAAAGCATACTCTAGGTCGCCGAACTTAGTCTGTAAAAGAAAGGGCTTACCAGCCGCTATCTCCCCAGCCTGTCGGATCTCCTTCCAAGCCGCTCTAGAATCGGATCGCGCTTCTTTCGCCTCTAGTAAGGCCTTGTTGAGTTCGGCTGCCTTGGTTTTGTTATCCTCCTCAAGAGATTTGCACCTATTAGTAGCATCCTTCAGCTCTCGCTCCACGGTGGATATTCTGTCCTGGCACTGGCGCAGGGTGGCCTATTCGGCCTTTAAATCTGCAGCCACCTTCTTGGCAGTTGCGTCGCTCACTCTGGCCTACTCCTTGGCCCGGGCAAGTTCAGCCTGAAGGGTCTCAACCGCAGCAGCACCATCAACAGTTATGCATATGATTTTCAACCTCATGCTCATACTATTATACATGCATAAACAAGCTACCCCAACACATACCTTGTGCTTCGTCGTGCCGCCTGTTAATAAGAGTGATGTCCTCATCCGCTAACTCAAGCTTCTGCTTTAGATCTGCAACTTCCGTAGCTTGGGAGGTCTCCATGGACGTAACAGCCTGTGTTCGGATCAATGAGGTTACTTCCTGAGCATGTCTTTTTGATCCTCTGATCGCCTCCCTGTGAAAGACGACCAGAGCCTCGGGGGCTACTATCTGTGTACACATGTGCATTTTGCATGAAAAAATAGTTAAAACTATTACATTACATACCTCGAAGCCTCTCAACAGGCCCAGGAAAGCTTCATTCAATCCGCTTCTCGCGGACAGAACTCTTTCAACCACCGTACCCATTAAGGTACGATGTTCCTCTGAGATGGACACACTTTGTAATGTGCTCGTCAGAGTATCCGGCACATCCGGATTCCTGGAGGCTGTCGTGGGAGTATGCATTCCCTTCAAAGGGATACATCTGCTCGACCCTAGGGTCGTCTTCAGCTATAAGCCGGATAGTTTGGGGCCTTCATTGCTAGCCCCCATAGGGGCTGCACACCCCAGACCCTTAAGGATCGAAGTACCGCCCTCGGGTGTTGTTTTCATTGTCCCCCACGCCGCTTGATGGTCAGGGGAGATTCTCCGAGATGACACCTCGAAGTCATCCGCTCTAGGAGGCAAGGAAGCATGAGAAGGCGTCTCGCTTTCCATCATCCCCGGAGATAAGTCCCTTGATGAGGAGAACTGTCGGGGCGGACTATGGGCCGAACTGCAAGCATATAGTTTAAATATTACCCATGTAACTCGAAAAGAGCGGGATATGTCTAGAATATCCTTGTTCACTTACGATTCAGCAAGGGGCTTGTCCTTAGAGAGGTGCCTTGCGACAACGTCGGCTTCAAAATCCGAACCATAGTGTAGGGATGCCTTCCCTCTCTTCGGTGCTTCCACCTCCAAGTCTTCGGATGTAGTTCTTTTCCTCCCATGAGGGGAAGGAATATCACCTTCTCCTCCCCCTTCGTCTTTTGAAGAGGGACCTTCAGCCCCTCTGGACATAGTGTTCGTCATACCTGCAGAACGGAGGCCGCTTTCGGCCTCTTCGCTCTTTTTCTTGTCCTCTGGCGCTGGAACTTGATACGGTGCTGGGACCAGCATCCTCGTCAACACAGGATCGGCCGAGTCTTCAGGAAGTGGAGCTGAACATCTAATTCGTTCCGCTTTCTTTATCCAGCCCTGGTTGAAGATAGAACTCTCGTTACATTGCAATGGGATAATCAACCAAGTTGCGATCAGAAGTTGGGTGCTTAGCGAGGTATCTGGACGGTTGTAGTTGAGACTGACGTCCTTTGACGTGTTTGGCCACTGCTCTTGAGTTTTGAAGAACAGTTCCCACATCCCTTCGTCCGTTGTGCCGAAAAATTGCTGGAGGGTCCGCGGTCCCTCCGGATTGAACTCCCACATACGGAGAGGCCGTCGCTGGCACGGGAGGATCCGGCAGACTAGCATCACTTGGACCACATTGATGAGGTCGACGTCCCTCTCGCCCCTTATTTATCCACGATGCGAGCTGTAGTGGAGGGCCAGATCGGAAGCAGGTGCGACTGCCCATTTGGTGCCGTGGGGTTTGGTGATATAGAACCACTCCTGTTGCCATAAGTTGGAGGTTTCCACGAAGGTGCCTTTTGGCAAAACAGTGCTGACGAGCTTGCTCACCATAGCACCGCCCCACTCTGCTTGTTCCCTGTTAACTAGCTTCGGCTTCATATTGAAAGTCCTGAGCCATAGGCCGAAGTGTGGGGGACGCGAAGAAAGGCTTTACACATGACGACAAACACCGAGATGTGAAGAAAGGATTCTGGAGCCAGATCGTGAAAATCTAGCCCATAATATAACATGAGGCCGCGAAAGAAGGGGTGAAGAGCGAACCCTAACCCGCGGAGGAAGTGGGAGATGAATACAACCCTCTCGCCGGATTTTGGTGTGGGGATGACCTGCCCTTTCGTAGGGAGCCTGTGGGGGATCTCCGCAGTCAGGTATCTTGCCTTCCGAAGCTTCGTGATATCCTCCTCGGTGACCAAGGAGGCCGCCCACCTACCTTGGGAGATGGATCCGGACATAAATAGAGGGCCGAATAACAATGGGAGAAATCGAATCCTGGGCGCTAGAGCTTGAGGTTGGGAAGGTTGAGGAAGAAAAAGGACGGGTCTGTGCCCCTTTATAAAGGCGAAGAATATCAAACACCTCCTCACGAGCCTTTATGCTCGCCTATTCCCAAGGGATCTCCAACGACACGATTGGATTACCCTCGCCCATGAAAACCGCATCTCGAAACGTGAAGCGGGAGGCTAAAAGACGGTTCAAAATAATGACCGGGCGGAGACGTGGTGTCTCACTACAAAAAGATGTCAGTAGATGGGACTTGTTAAATTTTACACTTTTGCGGTTGTGTGTGGTACTCGTTTTTGCAGAGCCGGGCTCGTCTTCTATGTTCAAAAGACCTCTTTGGAGTATTCGGAGGAGGAACCCGCCTTGCAATGCCGAAGACAATCTACGCACTGGATGCATCGTCATTGAAGCTTGGTTTAGGGGCTACTGAGGGAGTCCTGGATTAAGGGGTCCTCGGGCGTCCGGCCTATGTGACATGGGCCGGACTGTTGGGCCATGAAGATACAAGATAGAAGACTTCCTCCCTTGTCCGGATGGGACTCTCCTTTGCGTGGATGGCAAGCATGGCGTCCGGATGTATTATTTCCTTTCTCTGTGACCGACTTTGTGTAACCCTAATCCCCTCCGGCGTCTATATAAACCAGAGGGTTTAGTCCGTAGAGACGATCACAATCACAATCATACAGGCTAGACTTCTAGGGTTTAGCCACAACGATCTCGTGGTAGGTCAACTCTTGTAATCCTCATACTCATCAAGATCAATCAAGCAGAACGTAGGGTATTACCTCCATCAAGAGGGCCCGAACCTGGGTAAAACATCATGTCCCCTGTCTCCTGTTACCATCGACCTTAGACGCACAGTTCGGGACCCCCTACCCGAGATCTACCGGTTTTGACACCGACACCGACCCCTTCTCCTTATTCTCGGTATTTAACTTACCGGCTTGTTTAAAGACCCAGCAGCTTCTGCTGGTATGATTGTCGGGTTTATCGGGGGTGCCGTGGATCTGACATGGTTGATCGAGTATTCGGTCCAAGATGGATGAGCCCAGATTACTTCTTTTAAATGGCTTCTTCTGCTGACCGGACTTGGAGCCACTTAATCCGGCGTTGATCTCTGTGTCATCGGTATTGTCACTGTTGTTTCGACGCTTATGCCTATTGCGTCAGGGCTTGCCGTTGCTATCTCTGGCTTCAGAGGGGCCAGGTTCGCTTGCACTGTTGCTGCTATGGGCTAGCCAACTATCTTCGCCCGCGCAAAAGCGGGTCATAAGTGCCGTGAGGGCTGCCATGGACTTTGGCTTTTCTTGGCCAAGGTGTCGGGCGAGCCATTCATCGCGAATGCTATGCTTAAAGGCCGCTAGGGCTTCGGCATACGGGCAGTTGATGATCTGGTTCTTTTTGGTTAGGAACCTAGTCCAGAATTTCCTGGCCGACTCTCCCGGCTATTGAACTATGTGACTTAGGTCATCGGCATCCAGAGGTCGGACATATGTACCCTGGAAGTTGTCACGGAAAGCGTCTTCCAAGTCCTCCCAGCTGCCAATGGAGTTTTCTGGCAGGCTGTTTAACCAGTGCTGAGCTAGTCCTTTGAGCTTTAGTGGGAGGTATTTGATGGCATGAAGATCATCACCGCGAGCCATATGAATATGAAGAAGAAAGTCCTCAATCCATACTGCGGGATCTGTTGTTCCATCATATGATTTGATATTCACGGGTTTAAACCCTTCTAGTAATTCGTACTCCATTACTTTGTTAGTGAAGCAGAGGGGGTGTGCGGCACCTCTATATCAAGCCAAGTCGCGACGCAGCTCGGGTGGAGTCCGTCTGTGGTTTTCGGCCCGGAGGTGGTTATGCTTGTCGTGCCTGGCTAGATAGCCATCCTCGCGCATTGGGGCATGCCCCCGCAATCCGTAGATCGATCTGGTCTGACCTTCTCTATTTTCCAACTCCTGCCGTAGGTCGGACATATATCCCCGAGCTGTTGTGTCTCTACTTTTTCGGTGAGGTAGTACAGGTTGGTGTTCGGCTTGAGTTGATGTTTTGTCACGGCCACGTGGTGGCCGGTCGGCCGCGTTACGTGCTGATGGTATGGGCTCCAGCGCCTCGTCATCGAATTGGGGTAGCAGCTTGCGCTTCGGGTAACTCTTGGTTGGGCTCCCGAGGTCGTATTCCTCGGCTGCCAGGACATTAGTCCACCTATCGTTGAGCAGATCTTGGGCAGCTCGAAGTTGTTGTTTCTTTTCCAGGATCCTTGCAGTGGCTATTAGCCAGCGCTTGAAGAGCTCATGTTCAATGGGTTCCTCAGGTACGATGAAGTCTTCGTCACCGAGGCTCACGTCATCCTCGAAGAGTGCAAGATAATCACTATCCCCTGAGTCTTCGTTTACAGCCTGTTCATCAGGGCTATTTGCCCATCTTCCTGATCGTCCTATTCAGAGGTTGGCTCAACGGGGTCTTCTTGGTCTTCGGCGTCGTCTGGAGTATTGTGTCTCCGGTGCCAGTATTGGTATATTTTCCACAGCGTGATTTAGAGCAGCGCCGCTGACGTCAGCGCTTTGGTTGAGTCTCAGGAGGTATATCCTCAACTGGATTTTTCTCCTTATCGTCATTACCCTCTTTGGTTGTATCCACCATGCATGTACACGTCATACGAAGAGGTGACCGTCCAGCGTCCGGTAAACAGCGAGTTTTGGGCCTGCTCTTCTCTGATATCGTCGTCCATACCGTCGATGTCTTTGGAGCCGTAATCGAGGATGTCAGTTAAGTCCTCGAAAGTGGCTATGAAGTGGGTGGTGGGTGGGACGTAAAATTCCCCGCTCTCAGCCCCTAGTCTGGGCTTGGCGTAATTCAGACATTGCCCCTCTGTAATGATGAGGGATCACATTAAGTCCAGAGCCTCGCTTAAAGGCGAGGTTCGGCCAGGGAGAAGAGAGTTCGTGGAGTACGGCGGGAAGGAAACTCCTTGGCCGAGCTCACACGATGCTGACTCCGAGGGTTCGGAGGCAGAGTTCGGATGAGAGTCCGGCTTCATGATGATTGCCGGTGACGCTATTTCCTCCAGCTCTCCTGTACTAGGCTTAATAGCCGTAGAGAGTCTGGCGGGGTCGGGAATCCCATCTTCGGACCTAGTGACGCTCTCCGGATTTAAGGCCAGAGCAGAGGTTGGGGTCGTGAACCCTTGGAAGATCAAGTCTCCTCGGATATCAGCGACATAATCCAGATTTCCAAAACTAATCTGGTGACCTAGGGCGTAGTTGTCGATTTGGTCTAGATGGCCAAGTGAGTTGGCCCACAGTGCGAAGCCTCTGAACACAAAGATCTGGCCAGGGAGATAGACCTTCCTCAGGGTTGCATTGTTGTAGATGACTGATGGAGCCATCGATCCTTCTGATGACGACACAGCGAAACTCTCAATGAAAGCACCAATGTTGGTGTCAAAACCGGCAGATCTCGGGTAGGGGTCCCGAACTGTGCATCTGAGGATCGAAGGTAATAGGAGACAGGGACACGATGTTTACCCAGGTTCGGGCCCTCTTGATGGAGGTAATACCCTACTTCCTGCTTGATTATCTTGGATGAGTATGGGGTTTACAAGAGTTGATCTACCTCGAGATCGTAATGGCTAAACCCTAGTCATCTAGCCTGTACGATTATGATTGCCTCTACGGACTAAACCCTTCGGTTTATATAGACACCGGAGGGACCTAGGGTTGGACAGAGTCGGTTTACAGAGGGAGGAATCTTCATATCCAAACGCCAAGCTTGCCTTCCACGTAAAGGAGAGTCCCATCCAGACACGAGAGGAAGTCTTATGTCTTGTATCTTCATGGCCCATTAGTCTGGCCCACGTCACATAGCCCGGACGCCCGAGGACCCCTTAATCCGAGGACTCCCTCAGCCACACCCCCCATCCTTGCCACACACACATAATCCTCTCTCTTCGCTTGCATCCTCGACGCCGCTCTCAGTCCTCAAATCTGTCAGTGTATGAGGATGCCGCCGAAGCGCCCCATCGGAGGGAGTGGCGAAGCCGGGGCTGCTAAAGCATTGGGGCACGGTGTGGAAATGGATACAGAGGTTGACGTCACCGCCGGCGAGTTATTGCTGCACCTTGATGTCGTCGACGGCATCGAGCTTCCACAGCCGAAGGCGGAGTTCCACACCGACTCTGGTGACGACCCAGGCGACGACTCCGACTCCGATGGGCAGCTGGTTAGTCATCTATATCCATTTATGTGTCAAATAGATCATAGGGTTTCTGTGGTTATTCCTGCCTCCCCCTTTTTGGAATAGAAATCCTATGGTTATGTTCTCCCAATACATGAAATCTGAATAAGTTTTGTTAGATCCGTGTAGTGTATTGATTGTCTGAATGGTACAAGTGATAAGTGATTAGTTGTTTCATCTGTGCAAATGATTTCTGCTAGTAATCCAACTAGGGTTAGTGTTCATGCTAATAATTCCTAGCCAGGACTAGACAATTGATTTTGAATGACCTACATATGTTTGTGCCATTATTTTCTTCAAGATTAGTCTGTACATAGATGACTGTGCTTAAAAATCGAACCATAATCTCTGGATATGTATAAATAAATAGCCAAAACATCCTAATCCTTCTTCACGGTATGTAATCACTGATTTGATGCCAAATTTGTTTTACTATTTGTATAGGTGCTGTCTGACGATGTGGACAGCGAGGATGAAGATGGCCAGAGGAGGTACAAGAGGCAAATCCTGAGGAAGCTTTATGCGGGAATGCATAACATGCGTATTAGGACCTGGAACGGCGGCTATCGATGCCCATTTTGCAACCACAAGCTTCATGACGCGTATCTAAGTGTTCTGGTGCATGCAAGAGGACGGGCCGTTGGCTCCTTCAAGCAGAAGTATTCTCGCAGGGTGGCGCACGTGCGTACGCTGAGTACCTGGAGAAGCTTCAGGATCGTGCCGGCATGTGAGATGAGATGTGGGATGGATCGAACTATGTACGCCTGAGTATGCTTAATGACGGTTGAACTATGTACTTATGGTTAAAGTATGCTTATGTACCTGGAGAAGCTTCAAGCAGAAGTATTATCTATGTCTGAGTATGTTTAATCTATGTTTACTTATGTCTAACCATGAGATATGGATGCAACCAGTTCGGTTGATGGAATCTACCTCCGTCTTGGTTTACTGGTCAGCTTTGTAATTTGTGTTAAATTTTTACCAAAGGTTTAACTGACAAAATGTTAGTGCAGGTCAGCAAAAATTATATCGTTGGATGGGTATTTGAGCATAGTGTTCAATGATATAATTTTTGGTGACATGCACAAACATTTCTTAGTTAAATATTTGGTCAAAATTAGGTAAAAATTACAAAGGGAGACCAATAAACCAGGACGGAGGTAGTATGTCAATCACACACGGTTCCCAAAATTGGAACCGTGTGCAATGACATTCATTTTGCCTGTTGCGTCAATCACACATGGTTCGCTCTAGCAAACCGTCGCCTCCAAAATTCTTTGTGGGACAGAAAACCCTCACCACCCAATTCAAAAAGGAAAAAAGAAACCCTCACCATCCCCATGTCACAAAAACACTCACCCCGCCCGACATGCCCTCCGGTCCCCATTCACACCTCCACAAGCTGCTCCGCGTCTAAGCCATGGCACCGCCTATCGCGGCGGTAAACACTTAGCTCGACGCCTGCCGCCGCCAGGCTGCCGGCAAAGCCCACCGCCTTTCGCCACTTCCGCTTACCACCACCTATCGCCATCGACTTTCTCGACGCTGCTCGCGGTCGACCCAGCTCCACTTAGTTGGGAAATCGGTCGTACTAAGGGTTCTTTCTCATGGACGACAAGGTAAATAATTTAATGAGATATTATCTCATCTCTTATCCCAGTTCATCTGCCTATTTTAATCACCCGGCAGAAATCACCGTGAATTCATTTTTATTCGAGCTGATTTGGGGGTTTTCTTTCATTCATAGAATGTACAGTGCGCCGACACATCAGGACTTTGCGACCTCCGCCAGAGATTCCTTCTCATCGTACCAGATCACTTGAGGACGCACGCAGTATGTTCAATCTCACCCTAAATCGGTTGGCATGGCTTACTTTCCTGAACATATTCTAAATATTGTTGCATTTGGATAAAAGGTGCCACATGCACCATATACGTCAAAGGGGGTTTCCCCCTCTTCTTTCTATATTAGGCAAATTAATGATGTATTGTTCTTTCGATTACTCTCATATTTCCAAGACATCATGTTTACCCTATCTGTTTAATTATAGATTTTTGTCCTTCGATTTCAACTGTTGTACAGTTCTTTCAATTTGGGCCCATATTTGCATGTTACCATATTTTCTTTAACAATCCTACCATTTTCTGCAGCGCATCCCTTGCTATGCAACAGATTATGTAGTGCACAATCTTTCCCTTTACATAGATCAAGACTGCACGGATGTCATACTGCACACAAACCATGGATTTACAATCGTTGCTACTGTAAGACTTGATGAACATGGTGACTCCTATTTTGGCACTGGCTTTTGGAAAGAAATTTCTAAGTTTTATGTACTGAAAGCTGACACTAAAATTGAACTGCACATAAAAGGGCCTAGTCATGAGATATATGCTAACTTCCCCGACAAAATCATCCATCCAGACTTTGTTTGAAGTAAGTTTTCTTTTCAACTATCTGCATGTTGACTTACCCAGTAATGTCAAATGAATTGTGTAGTATTTAAGCAACCAACTGTTATTCCCTTTTCTTACTATATTCCTACCTAATAACTTCTAGTTACCAATACACTTTTCTGTTGCCCTGTTTTAACTAAATATTCCCTGTACTCCCATTTCTATCAGAAAGCGCCGCTGACAAGGAGACTCCGGAGGTGGAGAACGGGGATTCCAACAAGCGGAGGCGGGCGAGCTAGAACCGCAAGCGACTCCAGCAGGCCTATACTTCATCAGCAGCCTCCCCGATGATATGTTGACAATCATCATCTCCCTCCTCCCAATCAAATATGGGGAGCGGACAACCGTCCTTTCCCAGCGGTGGCGCCCCCTATGGAACTCCAGCCCTCTCGACCTCATCGGCACCCACGAGCTCTGCCATGGCTATCGCAAAAGATTGGATGTGTTCTCCAAGATCCTCGGCAGTCACCTTGGCCCAACTAGAGGCCTTACAATGGGCAAGTTCCATTCCAACGGCAAGGACTGAGCCAAACTTGATAACTGGTTCCGATCCCCCACCCTAGATCAACTCGAGGAGCTCACTTTTGATGATGGGCATATGCGGTCACTTCCAACGTCCGCACTCCGCCTCACGCCCACGATGCGCGTCGCCAAGTTCAGGAACTGCCATCCCCCTTAGTGACGCGCCCGCTCTTATTCTACCACGACTGAAGCACCTCGAAGTCATCGCCATTTGCCTCATAAACGGTGATATGGAGCGCCTACTCAGTGGATGTACTACACTCGAGTACCTTTGTCTTCAGGCGATCAATGGGTTGAGTACCTTCCAAATCACCTCCATGACTCTCCGGACTATTTATGTGTGTTGCTGGTGTGGCAGGAAGACATCACAAGATGTGTACCGCGGTATGGTCATTGAGTACACACCTGCACTTGAAAGATTAGTTGTAGTTGACCAAGAAGGTCCAACAAGAATCAATGCCATTTCTGTGCCGAAATTGACAGTGGTGGGCTACTCGTCTGACAAATACTCCGAACTTGTTATTGGATCCACACCCGTTCAGGTAAAACAGCCGCCTTCTACCTCTCCTTCTACAAATTAACATTATTTCTATTTTTGAAGATGTTTATTTGTCTGTCATTCAGAAAATGATTCCGACAAGCTTGACCCCGAAACTACGCATAGTGAAGGTCTTGGCACTAGAATCTATCGGCCCCAACCTGGAGCAAGTTGTCAGTTTCCTGAGATGCTTTCTGTGCCTAGAGAAGCTATATATCGAGGTGATGTTCCTTTCCTGTTAAATGTTAAACGTAAGAGAGTTCAATTTGTGATGGCTTTTTCCAAGTTTACAATGACAATGTACTATGATTTCTGAAGCATTCTTTTGGAGGATTTCGGTACATACATGTTCCACCCCCCATATTGGTTGCTTGAACCATATGGTTACAATCAATAAGCATTTCTCCTTTGGATTCATCTATACTAGTTTCCTTAGGGAACTTCTCATCCACTCCAACCTCTTGTGAAGAAGGCTACATTTTTCTAGAATGTAATCAAATGCCCATGTTAATCATGTCAGATCGAAGAAGGCATGTTAGTGCATTTTACAAATCCTGCAAACCAAATAGGCCTGTAGTAATGTTCAAAATTGCATGTAGGCACTAACACGTTTTCTTCTTTTGTAGATAAAATTAGGCCCAGTGGTGGATAATGTGATACAATATAACAATCACGTCGAATGCCTAGATCTGCATCTCTCAGAAATTACTTTGAACTCCTACCAAGGGACCTTACCGGAGATTATATTTGCCAGGTTCTTTGTTCTCAGAGCAAGAGTGCTGAAGGAAATGAGGTTTTCCCAAGATTTATTTTGCAAAAATGAATGGTTTTTTGATTAGTGTCGGCGCCTGTGGCAGAATGGAATAGGCTCCAAAAATGCTGAATTTCATTTTGGACCTTCCCATACATGACTTCTCAGTGGCTGACCCCTTTGCAAAAATTGTGAGGTTTCGAAACCAGACTTAGAAGTGGTAATATTAGTTTGAACCTCTCTGATATCCATGTTCAGTGGATCAACGAGAGCGTTTGCAGCTAATGAGCTGAATTTCATTTCTAATATCAGTTTGAACCTTGTAATCTTCGAATTTGAGCCATATAACTCTGGAATTTGAACCTTGTAATATTTTGAGCTTTTGTGGTACAATCATTGAAATGGCGTCAGATGAGACTCGTATATTGGTAGCACTATTTTGACCTTAATATGCAATGGTCTTAGATTTTATTAACCATTCTCGAATCTATTTACCTTGTCGATTTCACAGCACACGATCTGTATAGCTAACTCGACTGCGATCTTCGGCATTATTGCACACAGTTGGTTTCTTCCACCATGTGCCTTGTAGAGCGCAGAATTAATTATCGCACTCGAGTGTCCATCATCACCCTTCTGTGTAACTTTTACCTTATCACCCATGGGTAAACTTATGACCGAAGTCATTCCACACACTTTGTTTTTACAAAGCTTTTTACCAATAAACGCCCATGATTTGTCCCTCTTCTAGCCGACGCGTGGCCAAACTAGCCGGGTGGGAACCTTGCATGGTAAACTACATGGTAGCGCAGGAACATGCTCACCGACGATACATTTGGCGCCTCTTCGAGCCCACGGGTGCGGTGCAGTGTGGTCAAGCGTGCACTGGAATCCTCCACTATGAACGCTGTGACAAGACGTGACGATTACAGGCCGGCCAGCCCCCATTTATTACAGCGGCCAACCTTTCGATCGCGCCCCACCATTGCAAGAAGCACACCAACCACGAGAAATTCTTAGATGGTATCCTGTGCGGCTCCAATGGCGCTACGAGCAGCTGCCGACAACGAGCAGCAGTTCACCATGCGTGCCATGGTGGACACCCACAGAAGGTTCATGGACCTCTCAGTGATGTACACCAACGACCCGGTCTGGGTGGAGCACTCCATCCACATCATGGAGCTGTTGCTTGCCGAGGAGAAGTACAAGGTGGTCGGGTTCGACCTCGAGTACACCCGCACTCGTGTCGGGTCTTGTCCCAAGGTCGTTGTCGCCCAGATGTGCATGCGCCACCACATCCTCGTCTACCACTACTGCCTGGCCACAAGGCCTTACGAGCGTTTAGCTAGGTTTGTCAATAGCCCCCACTACATGTTCACTACAGTGGACATCACCAACAATGTAAAGGCGCTTGAGAATTCGGGCATCACCTGCCAGAATCTTGTCGACATCCAGGGCCAATACAAGATCTGGGACAGCAAGGAGCATGAGAAGGACTCACTGGTTCACCTCGCCGAGGCCATCATCGACCCCTACTACAGAGACGTGAAGGATTCGTGCAACAAGGACAAGCGTGCCTGGCACTCGGCCTGGATGGAGAAACTCGACAAAGCTCATGTCGTGTACGCGGCCAAGGAGACGTACACGAGCTACGATATGTACAGGCGGATCATTGACATGAGGAAGTGCCTCCTTCCCCACAACGGCCAGGGATCCAGCCGGAAGCAGAGCAATGGCAAGCGTTGTCGCAACAATAAGTGGATGATTAGATCCTCGTTTCTCCTACTTTAGCATGCATGTAATTGCTTACTTTGGTGTGTGGAAATGTTATGTGTGTAGTCACTTGTGTAATTGTATGCTTAATTTGGTTATGCAATCCTATCTTTTTAAGTATATATGTTGATGCTCTGTAGATAAAGCATAGATGTTGTGCGGACAAAGAAAATCACATCGCACATGGACTAAACAATGGAACCCGTCGATGATGTTTTCATCAATCACTCACAATTGTATACCAGCAATCATTTGCTCACAACACACATGGCTTGTTAGCAGTAATCGTCTGTGTTGTTATCGGTCTTCGCACATGTTTCCGATCACAGAGCGGTTTACCGCGTATCACACACATCTTGTTAAGTTGAACCATTTATGTTCTCATGTCTCAACGCAAACAGTTCATCCGAGTGAACCACATGCCGTATATCGCACACACCTTGATCTGGCTGACCGTTTCTTTTGTGTTGCCTAATCACAACAGTTCTTCCGAGTGAATGTATGATGTATATCGCACACACCTTCATCTGGCTGCCCGTTTCTTTTGTTCCTCCTCATCGCAAATAGTTAATTGAGTTGAATCGTATGCCCTGCATTGCACACGCAACTAAAATCTGAACCATGTTTGATGCATCCTCCATCGCAAACGTTTTGCACCTTTTTGACGGTTTTTTACACCACCGTTTGCGATTATGGCATCGCACACAGTTTCATCGAAGGGTCTCTGATCGTAGTGTCGTGTTAGTAGCATCCTGCAGTAGTGTTGACAAATTGATCTCCATCATAGCGTCGTTGTCGTCTCGCCAACTATTGCTTCTACAACTATCGCTAACGCATAGTGATAAAGTAAAGCAATTACATGGCGATTGCATTTCATACAATAAAGCGACAACCATAAGGCTCCTGCCAGTTGCCGATAACTTCTACAAAATATAATCATCTCATACAATAACGTATATCACATCATGTCTTGACCATATCATATGACAACATGCCCTGCAAAAACAAGTTAGACGTCCTCTACTTTGTTGTTGCAAGTTTTATGTGGCTGCTACGAGCTTCTAGTAAGAACTGTTCTTACCTACGCATCAAAACCACAACGATGCTTTGTCAAGTTTGTTGTTTTAACCTTCAAGAAGGACCGGTTGTAGTCAAATTAGATTCAACTAAATTTGGAGAAACAAACACCCGCCAGCCAGCTTTATGCAAAACAAGTTGCATGTCTGTCGGTGGAACCGGTCTCATGAATGTGGTCATGTAAGGTTGGTCTGGGCTGCTTCATCCAACAATACCGCCGAATAACAATAAGACATTGGTGGTAATCAGTATGACTATCATCGTCCACAACTCTTTGTGTTCTACTCGTGCATATCATCTACACATAGACTTGGCTCAGATACCACTGTTGGGGAACGTAGCATGCAATTTCAAAAAATTCCTACGATCACGCAAGATCTATCTAGGAGATGCATACCAACGAGAGGGGGAGAGTGTGTCCATGTACCCTCGTAGACCGAAAGCGGAAGTGTTACTTTAACGCGGTTGATGTAGTCGAACGTCTTCTCGATTCAACCGATCAAGTACCGAACGTACGGCACCTCCGAGTTCTGGACACATTCAGCTCGATGACGCCCCTCGAACTCTTGATCCAGCAAAGTGTCGAGGGAGAGTTTCGTCAGCATGACGGCGTGCTGACAGTGATGGTGAAGTGATCCACGCAGGGCTTCGCCTAACCACTACGACAATATGACCGGAGGAGTAAACGGTGGAGGGGGCGCCGCACACGGCTTGGAAAAATTGATCTGTCATAGAGCCCCCCCCCCCCCCCCCCCCCCCCGCCCTCGTATATAAAGGAGGGAGAGGGGAGGAGGCCGGCCTAGGTGTCAGTTCTGTATCCTACGTATCTCGTAGTAGGGGTCCTAAGGTAGGCGTCTTGGAGCGATGGTAACACGGACACGGGATTTTACCCAGGATTCGAGTCCTCTTGATGGAGGTAAAACCCTACATCCTGCTTTTGATTATATTGATATGGGTGTAGTACAGGGTACATGTATCTACCATGAGATAGTTCTAATGAATATGAGATCGTCTATTGACTAGCCTGGCCTCGGTTTATATAACACACTAGAGGCCTAGGGTTTAGGAGAGTCCTCGTCTTGTGCACCAAGTCTCGTGGGATCTTCCTTGTATGCGGCATGGGCTGCCCGAAGTGGCCCATGAGTGAACCGCCATGGGGGGTCCTCGGTCCAATCCAGCTAGTCGGGAGACGACGTGGTGAGTACCCCCTAGTCCAGGACACCGTCAGTAGCCCCCTGAACCGGTCTTCAAGTTGGGGACGCTCCTCGATTCTTCTGAAATGTTCTTCATCTTCGGTCGTCGGTCTTGAAAACTGGTTCAACAAATCTTCTCATCTTCGATCTTGAGGATCGCCAAAGTGAATCCAAAGAGTTTACACGTCGGGTATCCGAGGAGCCCTTTAAGTCCTCGACCTTTCTCAATGCCTTGTTATTTTTATGCCACACCTCGGGTTTGAAGTTGTTCCCAGGCAGCAGTGTCCTCTTGCGTCCGAGCTCCAATGCCGGACTGCATTCGAGGTATCTTTCGCAGCCGAGCACCAATGCCAGACTGCTTCCGAGCTCCAAAGCCGGAATGTATCCGAGCTCCAACACCAGACTGTATCCAAAGAGTATTGTTAAGGCCGAGCTCCAACACCGGACTATGTCCAAGCTCCAACGCCGGACTATATCCGAGGTGTCATAGATCACCTTGGTTCAAAAGTTGAAGGAGTTTAGCCGAGCTTAATGCCGGAAATGCCCTCTATGGAGCCAGCCACTAGCGCCTGAGCTTTATGCCGGACTGCTTCCGAGGTGGTGCACCACCCCGACTACGGGCCGATTTTTTGTCAATATTTTTTATTGATGCAATTTATTCTCTGCCGAGATATATAGCCAGTAGCCCTCAAGGTGTGTATCGGTCTAAAACCCGAGATGCACCTGAAGGATGACATAAGACCGCTGATCCCAGTAGCCTCTAAGACTCAGGTTGATTTGCAAAATCGGCCTGAGGATCAACTCCTAGCTCGGCAGAATACTTCGGGACACAAAAAGCGGTGTGCAAAGTCCTCGAGACTCAGGTTGGGTGCGGCCGACCAACCTGAGGATCATAATCTCCTCAAAAACTATATTGCACTTAAATTTTCTGCATTGGATTGCCAATGCAGTAGCCCCCCGAGAATTGGGTTGGGCAACATGGCCAACCCTAGGATCGTACCTCCTCGGGAACTAGTTCAACTGTCATGTATGTTTTGACAATACCAAGGTGGGGTTCGGCAGAAAAGATGTCGAACTGTAGTTTTAGAAAAGAGTTTCACGCCGAACACCTCAACCAAGAGAATGTCCTACTTCCTAAAAGGGAAACATAAAATAGGTGAAGAGATGTTATGAGCTCAAAGGCCAAAAACATGCGTAAAAAACTTTACATCTAGATTGAATCAAGCTGTTTTGGTGCCAATAAGAAATTGGTCTTAAAATTGTACTTCCGTCGTGCTTTGACATGACAAATCTGATCTCTAGACTTCACGTGGGTCAGCCTTCGGCTTCAACCTCCCTATCCCGAAGGCGGAGTGTTTCTCAGGCTAGTTTAGCGAACTAAACGCGAGCGGCTTTAGAGAGAAATCAGGCTACCCGGCTATTGATCATACACCTGAGTCGATAAAGGAGTGGTAGAAAAAGATTTTGCAATGACTAAGAAGAGAACATCTATTACAAAACTGCTCATATTAATTTAAGAGCCCCCAAGTGCTTTGGGTAAAAGAATTTTATGTATAATGATTGCATGTACCAAAGTACTTATATAATATATGTGTTCACCCGAACTTTAAACGCGTCTTAATCGACCATCGGCTTCTTCCTCTTCGGTCAAGGGCCGAAAATTGTTATGCACTCCACCTATCAAGAATATCGACAGTGTTTCCGATAACCAGGCAATCAGGCCATAAGGCTATAACAGACAAAGCGCGCTCAGGGAACTTATGCTATATTACTGAAAGTGTAAGAAGCATCTTCGAAGAAAATAGTACCTCCACCGATACCTTTCTTCGGTTGCTCATTGTTACAATGAGACTTGTGCAATAGATTTTTTGTACTCATGAGTTCCGTTGTCTGCCGACCATGATTGAAAACAATAAGAGCGCTAGCTTTCGGCTTCACCCAGTCTGAGGTCCGAGCTCGGATGACCCAATCATGACAATCGCAGAGGTGCTCCCTTTACTCCCTAGAAGAACAATCGGGAACATAGGGGTAAACACAGGAGCAAGACAAGCCAGCTTGTGTAACACTTAAGTCAACATGGTGTATATTGTGGCGTAATACACGAACAAGGAACAAAGCCATACAAGTATAATCATATGCAAGAGGAAAGGTTTCACGAAGGAAGCCCCCAGCTAATATGGGAAAGGAAGTGTTTTTAACAAACAACGCTTTTCACAAACAAATTTTAACATAAATATAATGCATGGTCGAACCAGACGGAAACTAAAAAGCTTGAGCATGAAAGCAACTTAGCTGGTGAATGTGTTTGGTGTTGACGACGTGGTCCGAGCTTGCGGCGAGACGATAGCCCAGCCTCCAAGCCCGAGGTGGCCGAGCAAAGAGCTCAACACTCCGAAGAGGTGAAGCTCCCAATCTAGCCGAGGTGATGGAGTAGGTCGATGGGTGATACTGGAATCACCGGCCGAGTATGTTGATGGAGCGATGACGCGGGGTTGCCAACACAGGGCAGCGCTCCAAAGCGACGACACAATTTGGTTAACGAAGCTGGGGCGACGACGCCGGGCGCCGAGGCGACAGCGCGGCCCGGTCTAAGTCAATTGCCTGCACAGTTAAAACAGTGCAAGCCTGAAATGATAATAATAATGAAAAATTGTAGCATAATGAATAATTTATGCAAAGTGATAAATAAAAGGAATATGGCCCATGTGCCGAACACTCGATGAGGTAAAGCTCTGTTAGTGACGCCGAAGTCCTCGAGGCAACCGGAAATGTTGGTATGGTCATTCGACCAACAAGGTGCTAGCCGAAGTTGGTTCACCCGTGCACATAAAATAGTGCCAGACAAAGGTAATAACAAGTAATAATAATAATAATATTATGTAAAAAAATTATTTTACTTAATTAATTTAAGTGAACTAAATATGGCCTGGGCGTGGAGGTCGGCCCGGGGGAGTGGTGTCGGTGTACAAAAATAGGGGCGCATCTTTGTACCCCTTTTTCTATGCACGGGCAGTCAGAGCCGCGCCCACGGCCACACCAAGCAGAACGAGGGAGGTGAGCTAAGGTAAGATCGAAGCCCAAGGCAATCAAAGCAACGCCAAGGCCAAGACCACAAAGAGCAGAGGGACGAAGCAAGTTCCCTCGGCAAGACCCTTGTCGGGTGGCCTCAGCGGCCCCGGCAAGACTCTTGCTGGGGCAGCTCGCCCCACACCAACAGAGCGAGCTACCCTTGAGCCCACGGCCCCCAGTGCCATCATCGGCGTGGGGCCAGGACTCGGGAAGGCACCCCTGTGGTGGCATATAGATCTTTGTGAAGACATATTCAAGATCAGATCAAAAGACGATGATTCTCGGCAAGAACCTTGCCAAGGAAGGCCACTAGACCCCCGGCAAGATCCTTGCCGGGGACGACAACACGCCACAGTGAGACCCTTGCCGGGCCACCCGGTAAGGCCCTCGCCAAAGATGCCGGCAAGGCCACTGCCAAGCCCACGTCGACCAAGCTTCCACCGCCATTCACATGTAGATGCCAGCCCAACCAGCTGGGCGGGCACCTGCGTGGCAACATGCAGCTCCCAGGCCAACTCATCAAGTGCCTGTGTGGCGGCATGCTGAAAGTGCTAGTGATCGACTAGAGGGGGGTGAATAGGCGATTTTTATGAAAGTCTTCAAAACATGGAAGTTTCGAAGACAAACGATAGAAATAAACCTATTACCATGCAGCGGAAGGTAGACTACACTAAGCAAGCCATAGTCAAGTATTCAATGAAGTGAAAGCACAATGACTAATAGCAGCTAGGCAGTATAGATCAGGTAGGAAAATAGTGTGAAGCCAATCAGAACAATCAGTTACTCAGTGAAGACAAAAGATAATGCAATCATACAATGACTTCACCAAGGCCAACAGTAAGTAAAGAATGGGAAGGACGAAACCAGTGACTCGTTGAAGACAATGATTTGTTGGACCAGTTCCAGTTGCTGTGACAACTGTACGTTTGGTTAGGGAGGCTGAGATTCAACTCAGAAGATCGCGTCTTCACCTTATTCCCCTTGAGCTAAGGACACCCAGTCCTCGCCCAATCACTCTGGTAAGTCTTCAAGGTAGACTCCCAAACTTTCACAGACTTCATTCACCGGCGATCCACAATGACTCTTGGATGCTCAGAACGCGACGCCTAACCGGCTGGAGGATTCACAGTCCTCAAGTGTAATAAGTCTTCAGATCACACAGACGGGAAGACTTTAGTCAACAAAAGTCGTACACTAACTCTGAGCAGCCAACCATTTATGGTTGTAGGGGGTGGGCTATTTACAGCCACTAGGCAACCCGACCTGATTTGTCCGAAATGACCCTGGGTCACTAAGGAACTGACACGTGTTCCAATGGTCAGATTTCAAACACACGTGGCAACTTTACTTGGGCTACAAGCAAAGCTGACTCATCCAGCTCTGGATAAGATTTGCTCTCATTGTCTTTGCTCGAAGACATAGGATTTTGGTTGAGCATCACTTCAGTCACTCTGACTTTGTTCACTTGGACCCCACTTAACAGTACGGTGGTTCCTATGACTCAACAAAGAAGAAAAGGAGACAATGAAACAACTAAGTCTTCGCGCCCCATAGTCTTCACGCAATGTCTTCTCTTGTCATAGTCTTCAATGTGAATATCTTCACATATCACCATTGTCTTCAATGTCTTCATACATTTTTAGGGGTCATCTCCGGTAGATAAACCGAATCAATGAGGGACTACTACCTGTGTTATCCTGTAATTCTCACAAACACATTAGTCCCTCAACCAGGTTTGTCGTTAATACTCCAAAACCAACTAGGGGTGGCACTAGATGCACTTACAATCTCCCCCTTTTTGGTGATTGATGACAAACTGGTTGAAGTTTTCAATGGGGTTAAAAGTATGTGAAATGTAAAGGATTTAGGTATTGTCTTCATAAGTGGCAAAGGCTCCCCCTGAAGATGTGCATATAAGTAATTTGCTTTTGGAATGCAAATGCACATGGCAGGTTGTACTTGTGGAGATCCTCTTCAACTTATGACGACAATTCATCATACATGAAAAGTATGTGAAGATAATGACATGCATAATGAAAAATGGACGTCTGCAGAATGACCTAAGTGCGGAAGTTATCATCGCACATGCGGAATTTATCATCGCATCACAGAATAGCAAATAAGTAGCAGATGACCATCGAGTTTAAGTGTTGCAACTCAAAGAACCAAATGTATCAAAAAGTGAGAGTTGTAAACACTAGGCAAAATATAAAACCACCGCCCATATGGACCCGCTTGAAGACTATCAAACTCATATGCTTCTCCCCCTTTTGTCAGTAAGGACCAGAAAGGTTTGAAGACATAGAGCACCTACTCGTTCCCGTGAGGAGTTGGTGAAGCAGCAGGGTCGTCGGTGTTGGTTGGCGGTGCAGACGAACTTGGTGCAGTGTTGATTCACGCTGAAGGTGGTGAAGTAGCATCGTCTTCATCATCGATGACACGTGCATTCATTGTTGCAGCAGAGGAGGAGAACTCAGAGTCTTCAAGAGACGGAGTACGTCGCAGCACAGTCCTTCTCGGAGGTGTTGAGCCAAACTTGAAGCGTTCAGAGAAGCCATCATCTTGAAGATCATCTTCAGAACACATAAGTGTCAGCCCTTTCCATGTACGCCAACAAGTTTCATGGGCGACAAAGGCATTCTTGGTGGCAAGGTTGTGAATCCTGTTTACGTCCACCAAGAGGCTTTGCATTTGGCGCTTCAGCCAGTCATGATGCTTATCCTGTTTCTGATGAAGGGCAACCAGAAGCTCTCGGTCATTGAGAACACGAGATCGCTTCTTAGGCCGTTGTGCAATGGTGCTTTCAGTGGCTTCAGTGAGGGCACGATGAGGTGCATGGGTAGTACCAGCCAGAGGATAAACACGAGTGACTGCTTGGACTCCTTCAATGTGTTGTGAGAAGCTTTGATTATCAGCATTTTGAAGACTAAGGGGCTCCTTGGCAGGCTCTGGATAGATGGCTTCAACTGACATATCGACGTCAGGCAGAAAAATCAGATGATTGCAAGCAGAGGGCTGATAGGTGACAGTTGAATGTAGTTTGATCAGACACATAATCCATGGAGCGTAAAACTTCAAGCCAAAGAGATCAGATCCTGATGCAGCAAGTTGGCGGATGAAGAAATCTTGTGCATTGAAGCTTTTGCCGTGAAGAATATGGAAGACCAAAGTCTTCATTGCACCTTCAAGCTTTGCATGTGGAGAATGTCCTTTGATGGGCCAGAGAGTTCGCCTTATAATGTGATAGATAGTACGTGGGAGATACTCAAGGTCTTTAACAAAGAACTCCTTATGATATTCAGCATCGGGAGGTAAAGGCTTCATCATGCTAAGCATCTGACTCATGTTGGGTTCAGGCTTGTGAAAAATGCTTTCCATAGCAGCACCGTGAAGCTGACAACCAGGTTCATAAAGATCACCTGGAGTGGGCAGGCCAGTGAGATCAATGACATCAAAGGCTTTGGCTTCATGATGAACATTGCCTGTCATCCACTCAAGGACCCAAGTCTTCGGATCCCTATTGTAGCAACGAATATGAAGAGTGGCATAGAATTGGAGTAGCAATTCTTCGTTCCAGTGCTCCTTGTCAGTGACGAACTACAACAAGCCAGACTCTCTGAAGCAATCTAGCGCTTCTTCAAAACAGGGCAGACTAGTTATGGCTTCAGTGTCAAGACGCATATGTGGAAAAATGCGACCTTGATTGTATAAGATGCATGAGTAATAACTGCGCTGCTGATAGCTCCAGAACTGATCAGAAGATATTCTTGCCTTAGAGTAGGGGTTCTTGGCGCTATCAAAGAAGGTGTTGTGTGCTTTGAAGCCATTGATATTGAATGATCTGGGTGCAGATGCAGTGCCTGGAAACCTAGGCAGCCTTGGCATTGGCTTTTGAACCTGAGGCCTGTGCTCGACGTGATAGTCAAATTGGGGACCAGCTGCAGGTGGAGGAACAAGAAGAGGCCATTTGACAGTGATAAGCTGGCCATAGTTGTATGCTTGCTCGATAGTATGTGGCCTTGGTGGCGGAACAGGAGCAGTGGTATCAACAGAGGCGTCAGGATGCACATCTGTTGCAGGTGCATCATTGGCTTCATTGGCTTCTGGCACAGTGTTTGGTGCAGGCTCCACATTGTCTTCAGCCATGACCACGTCATTAGCTTCAGTAGTGTTAGTGGTGGCAGCCTTAGGATTCTCAACCTCCACTTGAGGAGCTGGAGGGTCGGGCACCGACATGTTCACTTTAGGAACAGCTTCTTCAGTGATGGGGGAGTAGGGACACGTTCTTCTGCTTGTTTTTCTTCGGCTGATGTAGCCGGATTGTCTTCAGCAACTTTAGCTTCAGACTCGGAGACATTCACAGTAGGAGTGGCTTCTGGGAACACCTGACGTGCAACAGATTGGTGGTGCATTTCTCCTTCTGGAACGCACGAAAGAGGGACTTGGGGCCTTGGTCCTTTGCGAAGCCTGCGTAACACTGGCGACGCCTGTGGAGATGGAGTTGGCTGGGCCTCAAGGTCATCTTCTTCTTCTTGCATTGGTGGGGTGACTTGTTGTTGGGGAGTACTCGGGGTGTCTTGTTGTTGTGGGTGATCAGCCCATGATGCATCTTGAGCAATTGGCGTCACAGGACGACCAATGCTGATGAGTTCGCTGTTCGTGAGAACAGGCGATGATACCAAGTTGTGCTCGATCTGAGGAAGAACTACATCATCTTCAACATTGTCATGGTGACCAATGTCTTCAGTAGCGGTGTGGTCAACTATTGGAATGTATTCAGCTTCAGGAGCCTCTATGGAAGCAGGCTCATGAACTACCATCCGTCGTTCTTGATGCGAAGAGTCAGGACGAGCAACCGAGATGGGCTCGACAACAAGGGGCTCTGTGGGAGTAGCCCAATCTTTCTTGGTTTTGCGCTTCTTCTTGGAGGGAGCGACATCAGAAGCTTCAGGATTTTTCCTCTTTCTGGCTTCAGCCTCGGCGGCCTTTGTCTTCTTTAGTTCTGAAACAGTTGACTTGACCTTTGGCTTCGAGCCGGACATGCTGCTTGGGAAGACAATGCGAGGTTCTTCCCGCCTTGAAGGTGCAGATTTGTCAGTTGATGGCTTCTTCTTCTTTGCAGCCATTCTGGGGTCGATGCCAGGACGCCCAAGAGCCTTGCGCTTCTCAGCTTCATTGTAGGCTTGCACGCACTTGTCAGCCAGACTCTTCATGCGCTCACGAGAACCTTTAGCTTCTTCTCATTTCTTGAGAAAAGCTTCCTTGAGCTCGTGCAGCATAACCTTGAAGTTTTTGACATCTTGCACGCTGAGCTTTGCCATGTGCTTCTTGAATTGAGCTTTCTCATAGTCGATCTTTTGCTTCAGTTCAACGATGTGCTGAGCTAGAGCTAGCTCAGAAGCAATGGCGCCAGTGAAAGAGACGCTGAGGCCAATTGGAAGTTGCAGATCGTCAAAGCTAAGATTGGGGGTTTCAAACCACTCATCAATGAAGTTGTGGATGATTGCCATGTCAAAGAGAGGCAAATCATTGAAGATTTCTGCTTCTTCCTTGCTCTTAATCAGTTTCTCAAGAGCGTCATCTGCAAGATCTTCATCACTGGACAGATCAATGTGTTCGTCTAGCAGAATGGCAGCAGGGGTCAATGCCTGACCAGTATTCTTTTTCATCTCCATCTTCTTGGAGATACATGATAGATCTTCAGACTGCACATTGTCTTCAGGAGGTGCAGTAGCCAGTGGCTTCGCACGTGAAGCTTTTGCAGGAGCAGCTGACTTTGAAGCGTTAGCCTTCTTTTGCTTCTGTGGCTTTGGAGTAGGAGCTGGGGCTTCATCAGTGTCGGCATCATCATCAGAATGATCCACTTTGGCACCTTGAATAGAAATGTGAGTGATAAGGCCATCAAGGTTGTAGAAAGGTCCGACGATATTGGGTTCAGCATCGCGTGTGCCGTCAGCCCGGGGAGCAGAAGGACCAGGGTTGAAGTCTAGTCCCAATGACTTCTTGTTTTCCTTGGCCGATGCCTTTGCGTGCTGGAAGTTGCGCTTGAAGAGATTATCGTCACGACACCAGAGCAGCGATGATGGGTCTGCATTTTCAGGCTGTGGTCCACGGACCATACAGGGATAGAAATCCTGAGCAATAGCTTCAGCTCTGGTCTTGGGTGGAAGGCTTCGGAAGAGAATGTCACCCCAAGGACTCTTGATGCCATTCTTCTCAGCATACTCCTGGGTCACAAACTTGTATTTAAAACATTGTTCGGCCCAATATCTTCGAATCCATTGGATTCGTGTCTTGCGCTGATTGTAATCCTCTTCTGGATCTGTCTTGTACAGCTCTGAGAGGTCATCAGGAAGATCTCTTGATCTTCCCCCTCGACGTTGTCTGCCACCCTTCCTTGTTGATTTCTCTGTAGCCATGAACTTCAAACCGAATGGCTTCAACACGTTCAAAGGCTTCAAAGGCTTCCGCTTGCTAGTCAAACAGGAACTGGCTTCGGGAGAGTTAATGTGATGCTGTAAGAATTCTGCAAACGAATGCAGACTATGAGAACCAAGGGATTCTCCCACGGACATGTACCTGTGACAGCATTAGAGATGCGAGGGAAGGGGAGAGGTCATATGCATTCTCAGAAGATTTTGAAGATAAATCAGTTTGAAGACATTGACCTCATGGTGCGAAGACATTCACTTATGTGTTTGAAGTTGGTTCCAGATTTGTACGAATCCAGGAATAGGTACAAGTGAGGAATCTAACTCATTATGAAGCTTAAGTGAATATACTAGGCATTATATGAGATGCAGACATGATAGATCTAACATTGAGTAGGCAGAAACCACTTTTGGTAAACAGGATGAATCTTTTAGGATCAAAAAGATGGTAAAAAGAGAGTTTTATTTACCACACGATGAACTGCTAGATGGGAAGAGTAGGAGACCGAGCAGTTCAATCCACCGTGCCCTAACTTGGCGACGGAGGACACCTACGGCGGCGGCGGAGAGGACGATGACCGCGGCCGGCGTGAGGACGGCGTCGGTGAAGTCGCGGCAGCTAAGCGCTTCGTCGCCGGCGTCGTCGAGAGCTAGCGGTGGCGCTAGGGTTTTGATGAGGTGGAGAGGTGGAAGAAGGTTTTCTTGACCGCAAGGGACATGTATTTATAAGGAAGTATGCGGCACAGTGTAATTACGTAGGTGCCCCTGGCGGTTCACATCTGAGGGACACGTGGCAAGCATGCAACATACTCGGAGTTGTCCCACGTTCCCACGCCCACCCGAACTGTCGGATGGTCGTTCCGGCTTCTCCAGATTTCAGGCAATAAGGATAGAGCATTTAAAACAGACTTAATGTTTGTCTCTGTATCTTCTGCTGACAAGGACGCAGAGAAGACATTCGACACTTTCAATAGAATGCATATGATTTGGACAGATAGAGTTTGAGATAGAAAGCATAGAGAGATTAGGGTCCGATCGCATTCACTTAGTTCAAAATATTCAACAAGGAAGACGTAGCTATAAGTGAATGTTGTAGAGGACAGAACACTAATATGTATATATCAGAAGACAATCAAATCAACATAGTGAAGATAATCATGAAGACAAGTTGAAATTAAAGACAAACCAAATGTGAAGACATAGCAAATGTAATGCCATGAGTAAAACACTTCAAACAGAAGAATTTGGTGGTGGCGTTACCCACCGTATAGGAAGTATTAGACCCAGACACGGCGCACAATTATCGTGGCGCTCCGAAGTCAAATTCCACGTTAATGTATTCACACTCAGAATGTAAGTCTTCATTGATTGAAGATATACTTTACTTCGTGTGTTGCACATCTATGTCATCAACATGCTTAAGTGTTAGGATGTGTGCCTGATCACAGGACATTTGAGGATTCCAAGATATTTAGCTCACACCGTAACTTGCAAAACCTCTTCTCATCCAAGGGCTTGGTGAAGATATCTGCCAATTGCTCTTCAGTGTTGACGTGTATGATATCAATATCTTCCTTCATAACATGATCTCTGAGAAAGTGATTACGAATTTCAATGTGCTTTGTCTTCGAGTGCTGAACTGGGTTGTTGGCAATCTTGATGGCGCTTTCATTGTCGCAGTAGAGTGGCACTTGCTTCAGATGAATGCCATAGTCTTTGAGTGTTTGCTTCATCCATAGAAGCTGAGCGCAGCAAGATCCAGTAGCAATGTATTCAGAATCAGCAGTGGAGAGAGATACACAGTTCTGCTTCTTTGAAGACCAACATACAAGTGATCGTCCCAGAAAATGACATGTGTCTGATGTAGACTTGCGATCCACCTTGTCACCAGCATAATCAGCATCCGAAAATCCAACTAGATCAAACTCTGAGCCCTTTGGATACCATAATCCTGGTGTTGGAGTGTGAGCCAAATATTTGAGAATTCGCTTCACAGCTAAGTGATGCGATTCCTTTGGTGCCGCTTGGAACCGGGCACACATGCAAACACTAAGCATGATATCTGGCCTAGATGCACATAAATAAAGCAAGGAACCAATCATGGAGCGGTATACCTTTTGATCAAACTCTTTACCATTGTCGTCGGGACCCAGATGATGTTTGGCTGGCATTGGCGTCGTGAAGCCTTTGCAATCTTGCATCCCAAATTTCTTCAGGCAATCTTTGAGGTATTTATCTTGAGATATAAAGATGTCGTTGCGTTGCTGACGTATTTGAAGACCAAGGAAGAACTTCAGCTCACCCATCATGGACATCTGATATTGCTCTTGCATCATATATCCAAACTCGTCACTGTATTTTTGATTGGTGCAGCCGAAGATAATGTCATCCACATATATTTGGCACACAAACAGTTCACCATCATATGCCTTCGTGAAGAGAGTGGGGTCGAGGGAACCAGGTTTTAATCCTTTGCTCTTCGGGAAGTCTTTGAGTGTGTCATACCAAGCCTGAGGGGCTTGTTTGAGGCCATACAGTGCCTTGTTGAGCTTGTACACCATGTCAGGATGTTTTGGATCTTCAAAGCTAGGCGGTTGTGCAACATACACTTCTTCTTCAATCTTGCCATTGAGAAAAGCGCTCTTCACATCCATTTGATACAGAAGAATGTTATGATGATTTGCATAGGCCAGCAGTATGCGTATGGCTTCAAGCCTAGCCACAGGATCAAATGTTTCATCGAAGTCAATCCCTTCAACTTGAGTGTATCCTTGAGCAACAAGACGAGCTTTGTTTCTGACTACTTGACCATGCTCATCTTGCTTGTTGCGATATATCCATTTAGTGCCTATTATATTGTGCTTACGAGGATCAGGACGCTTAACCAGTTCTCATACATTATTCAACTCAAATTGTTGAAGCTCTTCTTGCATAGCTTGAATCCATTCAGGTTCCATGAAGGCTTCATCAACTTTCTTGGGTTCAGATATTGAGACGAATGCGAAGTGCCCACAGAAATTTGCTAGCTATGTTGCCCTTGAACGAGTGAGTGGACCTGGTGCATTGGTGCTATCAATTATTCTCTCAATCTATACTTCATGTGCACCACGAGGATGTACAGGACGAAGATTTTGCTCTTGCTGATCATTGTCATCGTTAGAAGGATTGTCTTCAGGCTGAGCATTGTCTTCAGGTTGATCAGGTGCGGAGATGATAAGTTCCTCTTCAGGCTGAGCTTCAGATGGTATGATTTCTCCAGTTCCCATAAGTTTGATTGATTCACTGGATGGAACTTCATCTAGCACATTTGGCAGGTGCTCTCTTTGCGAGCCGTTAGTCTCATCGAACCGCACATCCACAGTTTCAACCACTTTATAGTGAAAGAGGTTGAAGACTCTGTAGGAGTGTGAATCCTTTCCATATCCAAGAATAAAACCTTCATGTGCTTTCGGTGCAAATTTTGAAGTGTGATGTGGATCCTTGATCCAGCACCTGGCACCAAATACTCTGAAGTAACTGACATTTGGCTTCTTGCCAGTAAGGAGCTCATAGGATGTCTTGTTGAGAATCTTGTGAAGATAAACACGGTTGATGATATGGCATGCAGTATCAATGGCTTCAGGCCAGAATTTTCTTGGAGTCTTGTATTCATCAAGCATCGTCCGGGCCATCTCAATAAGTGTTCTGTTCTTGCGTTCCACGACGCCATTCTGTTGCGGCGTGTACGGAGCTGAGAATTCATGTGTGATGCCCAAAGTATCAAGATACGTATCTAGGCCAGTGTTCTTGAATTCAGTGGCATTGTCACTTCTGATGTGCTTTATCTTGACGCCATAGTTGTTCATGGCTCGATTGGCGAAGCGTCTGAAGACATCCTGCACTTCAGTCTTGTAGAGGATTATATGCACCCAAGTATATCTTGAATAATCATCAACAATGACAAAGCCATAGAGACAAGCAGTAGTAGTAAGAGTTGAGTAATGAGTGGGACCGAAAAGGTCCATGTGGAGCAGTTCGAAGGGTTGAGTCATTGTCATGATTGTCTTCGAGGGATGCTTGGCCCTCGTCATTTTTCCTGCTTCACAGGCACCGCATAAGTGATCCTTCTTGAACTTGATGCCCTTGATGCCTATGACATGCTTCTTTCTTTCAAGAGTGTGCAAGTTCCTCATGCCAGCATGCCCTAGCCTCCGATGCCAGAGCCAGCATTCTGAAGCTTTTGCTAGAAGACATACGGCAAGTTGTGGTCCTGCTAAGGAATCTACCATGTACAAATCATCTTTCCGATACCCTTCAAAAACTAGAGACTTGTCAGATTCCATTAGGACAAGGCAACGATATTTTCCAAACATCACAATCATGTTTAAATCACAAAGCATTGAGACAGACATTAAGTTGAAACCAAGGGATTCAACAAGCATGACTTTATCCATGTTTTGATCCCTTGAGATTGCAACTCTACCTAGACCCAATACCTTGCTTTTACCAGTGTCAGCAAATGTGATGTGACTTTTGTCAGATGGACGTAAGGTTGAGTCCATAAGAAGACTTCGCTTGCCAGTCATGTGATTAGTACACCCACTATCAATAATCCATTCTGAAGCAGCTGGTGTCGTACCCTACAGTGTAGTTAGGGGGATAGGCTTCACGAAGAGAATTGTGAAGCATAAACATTTGACGAGCAAGTGGATTATGAAAGCTTAGATCAAGGTTAGGACTGATAGGGCAAGTAGCAAGCAACTCAGGAACAAAATACATAATAAGACCATTTGGGCATTTGATCTTGCGCCCTACAAGATGTTTAAGGTCCCTAGCAATAGCTTCAGACGATTTTGGTTTTCGGCTGGAGTCCTTTCCCTGCAAAAAGAGAGTTAAGCTTTCTTAGCCACCCACATCTTCAAGGGTGGCTTCGAAGCAATGAGTCTAAGTGCAGCATCTGAGAACTTTGGCTTTGGAGCCCTAGCAAAAAGTCTTGCAGGTGGACAATAGTACTCATAAGAATAAGCAGAATAGTTCTTGGTCTTATGAACATGGCGGTTTGATGAAATTCGCTCATATTCATAGGCCTGAGTAAGGTTTCCCTGCAAAACATTTGCGTTAGTGCGACTCAGGTGAGTCCTTTGTCTGTATGAAGCCTTTGGACCATATGAAGCCTGTGGTCTGGGGTTTGTCTTCTTCACTTGTGGTGTCATGACGACATTCATAGGAAGATTCTCCAAACACCTTTTCGGCACCCAGACTTTCTTCATAGGCGGCCCATTCCTGCAGTTAGTACCAACATACCTGGCAAACACTTCACCATTCTGATTCTTAAATAGTTTATAGTTTGCATCAAAGGATTCATCAATAACAATGGGATTAGCACAAGTGAAGCCAGATAGGGTGGATGGATCCACTGAAGGTTCCTTTGCAGCAACCCATGTGGTTTTGGGGTACTGCTCAGGTTTCCAGTAAGAGCCATCAGTATTCATTTTCCTTTCGAACCCAACACCCTCTTTCCTAGGGTTTCGGTTCAGGATCTGCCTTTTGAGAACATCACATAGTGTCGGATGCCCTTTGAGACTTTTGAACATCCCTGTTTCAAGCAATGTCTTCAACCTAGCATTCTCATCAGCAATAGCAGTGGCATCCTCAGCAGAGGGGTTAGTTACCACATCAGCAGTTGAAGATATTGCAATAGTAGCAGCAGTAGAACATTCAACAACAGAAGTAGTGTTATCACGCTCAATGCATTTAAGACATGGTGGTTCATATCCTTCCTGAGCGGAACTGATCTGTTTGGCGCGAAGTGACTCGTTTTCCTTTTGAAGATTTTCATGAGCCGCTCTCAATTTCTCAAGATCTTGCTTCCTTTGAAGATAATCACAGGAAAGCTTTTCATGAGTTGTTGAGTGCGTTTCATGACGACTTTCAAGTTCCTCATACTTAACATGAAGATTTTTTATGTCTTCAATTAAGGACTGAGATCGAGTCATTTCAGCGTCTAACAGGTCATCGCTTTTGTCTAATAGTTTTTGAATATGTTCCATAGCTTTCTGTTGATCAGTTGCAATTTTAGCAAGTGTTTTGTAGCTGGGTTTGGAACCACAATCAGAGTCATCTTCACTTGATGTTTGATAGTGAGTGGCGCGTGAGTTTACCTTGGCACCGCGTGCCATGAAGCAGTAGGTGGGAGTGGAGTTGTCCTTGTCATTAGCATCGGCGTTGGTGACGGAGTCATTGTCTTCAGTGTTGAAGATGGACTTGGCAACGTAGGCTGTAGCCAGACTTGCAACGCCAGAATCGGACTCCTCCTCAGACTCCACCTCTGCCTCCTCAGAAGCAGACTCCTCCTCTGAATCCATTTTCTTGCCGACAAACGCACGGGCCTTGCAAGATGAGCTCTTCTTGTGTGATGAAGACTTTGAGGAAGACTTGGAAGAAGACTTTGAGTATTTCTTCTTCTCCTTGTCATCAGAATCATACTCCTTTCTCTTCTTCTTGTTGTTGTTCTCATTGTCCCACTGCGGACACTCAGAGATGTGGTGACCAGGTTTCTTGCACTTGTGGCATGTTCTCTTCTTGTAGTCATGAGCAGAAGCTTCATCATTTCTTGAGCTGGATCGTGAAGACTTTCTGAAGTCTTTCTTCTTGGTGAATCTCTGGAACTTCTTCACAAGAATAGCAAGCTCCCTTCCAATGTCTTCAGGATCATCAGAACTGCGGTCAGATTCTTCAAAAGATGAGGAAATAGCTTTTGCCTTCAAGGCGCGAGTTCGCCCATAGTTGGGACCGTAGATGTCTCTTTTCTCAGAAAGCTGAAACTCAAGTGTGTTGAGCCTTTCAAGTATGTCAGACGGATCGAGTGTCTTGAAGTCAGGACGTTCTTGAATCATCAGTGCTAGGGTGTCAAACGAGGTGTCAAGTGATCTCAGGAGTGTCTTGACGATTTCATGCTTGGTGATCTCAGTAGCGCCGAGAGCTCGAAGCTCATTTGTGATGTCAGTGAGGCGGTCAAACGTGAGCTGGACATTCTCATTGTCATTCTCTTGAAGCGGTTGAAGAGGTTGCGAAGGACACTGGTTCTTTGATCTCTCTGGGTTGAGACGCCTTCGTTGACCTTGGAGAGCCAGTCCCGGACTTGCTTGGATGTTTCCAGAGCACTCACATGGCCATACTGTCCTTTGGTCAGATGACCACAGATGATGTTCTTGGCAGTGGAATCCAGTTGAACGAACTTCTTGACATCAGCAGCGGTGACACCTTCACCAGCCTTGGGAACGCCATTCTTGACGACATACCAGAGGTCGTCATCAATGGCTTCAAGATGCATGCGCATCTTATTCTTCCAGTAGGGATATTCAGTTCCATCGAAGACGGGGCATGCAGCGGAGACTTTAATTATCCCTGTAGTCGACATAGCTAAAACTCCAGGTGGTTAAACCGAATTACATAGAACAAGGGAGTACCTTGCTCTGATACCAATTGAAAGTGCTAGTGATCGACTAGAGGGGGGTGAATAGGAGATTTTTATGAAAGTCTTCAAAACATGAAAGTTTCGAAGACAAACGATAGAAATAAACCTATTACCATGCAGCGGAAGGTAGACTACACTAAGCAAGCCATAGTCAAGTATTCAATGAAGTGAAAACACAATGACTAATAGCAGCTAGGCAGTATAGATCAGGTAGGAAGATAGTGTGAAGCCAATCAGAACAATCAGTTACTCAGTGAAGACAAAAGATAATGCAATCATACAATGACTTCACCAGGGCCAACAGTAAGTAAAGGAATGGGAAGGACGAAACCAGTGACTCATTGAAGACAATGATTTGTTGGACCAGTTCCAGTTGTTGTGACAATTGTACGTCTAGTTAGGGAGGCTGAGATTCAACTCAGAAGACCGCGTCTTCACCTTATTCCCCTTGAGCTAAGGACACCCAGTCCTCGCCCAATCACTCTGGCAAGTCTTCAAGGTAGACTCCCAAACCTTCACAGACTTCGTTCACCGGCGATCCACAATGACTCTTGGATGCTCAGAACGCGACGCCTAACCGGCTGGAGGATTCACAGTCCTCAAGTGTAATAAGTCTTCAGATCACACAGACAGGAAGACTTCAGTGATGCCTAACACTCTTTGGCTCTGGGTGGTTAGGGCTTTATCCTCGCAAGGAATTCTCTCTCAAAGGCTTCGAGGTGGGTTGCTCTCAAATGACAAAAGCCGTACACTAACTCTGAGCAGCCAACCGTTTATGGTTGTAGGGGGTGGGCTATTTATAGCCACTAGGCAACCCGACCTGATTTGTCCGAAATGACCCTGGGTCACTAAGGAACTGACACGTGTTCCAATGGTCAGATTTCAAACACACGCGGCAACTTTACTTGGGCTACAAGCAAAGCTGACTCATCCAGCTCTGGATAAGATTTGCTCTCATTGTCTTCGCTCGAAGACATAGGATTTTGGTTGAGCATCACTTCAGTCACTCTAACTTTGTTCACTTGGACCCCACTTAACAGTACGGTGGTTCCTATGACTCAACAAAGAAGAAAAGGAGACAATGAAACAACTAAGTCTTCGCACCCCATAGTCTTCACGCAATGTCTTCTCTTGTCATAGTCTTCAATGTGAATATCTTCACATACCACCATTGTCTTCAATGTCTTCATACATTTTTAGGGGTCATCTCAGGTAGATAAACCGAATCAATGAGGGACTACTACCTGTGTTATCCTGTAATTTTCACAAACACATTAGTCCCTCAACCAGGTTTGTCGTCAATACTCCAAAACCAACTAGGGGTGGCACTAGATGCACTTACACATGCAGATCTTTGTGAAGGCTCCACCACTGCGCCAACTCAGCTGTCTGCTTGCCTACATGGCACCGCACGCATCCCCGGCCAAGGCGCGTGTCGAAACGAGGAGGAGCTGCGACGGACGGGACGGGCCTCGCCCCCGTCCCCGATAAAGCAAGAGGACACCTAAGCGGTGCATTAAATGCACCTTGTCTTGTAATACGAGGGATAACCTCATGCCACTATAGACCTTTCCACCTCCTGTGTGCCACTGTGGCAACCCCTTTTTCCTATAAAAGGAGGCCCGAGGCGACAAGGAGAGGGATTCGGCTCTTTGGAACCACACGCTGACCACAGCTAGTTCAAGAGCTCAAGAACTCTCAGAAATACACCCACCAAAGCAGGACTAGGGTTTTACGCATCCTCGCGGCCCGAACCTTGGTAAACGATCCTTGTGCTGTCTACTAGCCCTGCTCTCCTCGCAACCCTGCGCCTCGGCAACCGTAGTAGGGATTCTTGTGATCCCATAGGTGTCATTCCACACCGACATCCTTGGCGTGCCAGGTAGGGGGACGCAATTGTGAGAATCTGGTCTAGTAGTTAGCCTAGCAGTTCTTCGTCACCATGGCCCCTAAGAAGAAGACGGCCACGACGGTCGATTCGTTGGGAGCCGAACGACCCGTGCCGGTGCGGACGAGCAGCGGACCGGTCACAGACAGGACCCGGGCCGTGGCCCGCGAGCACCAGCATCGCCCAGGCAGGCGGAGCCTGGCAAGCGGCATCGTTCACGCGCCAGACGACCGGCTACACGTCGCCGGATCCAAGGACGGAGCCGGGGGCCCTGCAGGCGGCGCGGGGCCCTCCATGGGCGTCGTTGTGCCGACTCCGGGCGGCGCGGCGACCTCCAGGACACCTACACCGACGACCACCGCGCGTTCTTCCCATGGTGTGCCCGCTGAGCAGCGTCACCATGATGGTGACCCTGGGCACCGCCGTGGGAAGAGCCTTGTGCGTCATCGGCAAGATGAGGGGGTTCAGCACGCTCGCCGAAGCGCTGGCGAAAATGGCGCGCAGCCGCTGGGTCGTGACGGAGCTCCTTCTAACGTAGTTAGAAGTCGAAGCGCGCCGCGATCCACGCAGTTGTCGCCGCTGCCCACGCCAGCGGAAGCTTTGGCACGCGCACAGCTGCTCCTCGACTTACCTCCTGCTGCGGAGAAGCTCGACGAGCGGAGGGCCACCATCCGGAGCCTCGTCGATGTCGCAAACAAAGATGATCCGCGACCAGCAGGGCCCTCGGGCCAGCGCTGGGAGGACCGGGGGAGCTGCGGCCACGGTACACTCTCCTCCTCCTCGCCGGCCGCCGCGGGCGTCGGCCCGTCGCGGCGACGCTTGTGAGAACATCTCCATAGCGTCGTCCGACCCACGGACCCTCCGCGACCAGCGCCAGGTCCTTTGGGAGCGAGCTCATGAAGACGCTTGAACCACCTTCGAGCGCCGGCGTGAAACACGCTGCCAGTCGGACAAGCGGGCGGGACCTCCTATGGACCACCCGGCATCAGGGGGCCACGGCGGCCTAGCTTACGAGGTGGGCTGCCCGGCTTTTACTCGTGAGTTGAGGCAGTTCCAGTGACTGTCCCACCGCACGTTCAAGCCTGACGTCGGTGAGAAGTACACCGGCAAGACCCATCCGTCTGAGTTCCTCAGCATCTACACCATCGTGATGCAGGCCGCTGGGGCTCGCGACGACAAGGTGCTTGCCAACTATTTCCCGCTGGCGCTCAAGCCCAATGTGATGTCTTGGTTGATGCACTTGCCGGTAGATTCCATTTCTTCCTGGTCAGATCTGTGCCATGAGTTCGTTGGCTCCTTCACAGGAGGCCACCAAGCTCATGGCTAGGCCAGTGATCTGCATATCATTCCCCAGAAGGAAGGGGAGACCCTGCACAAGTACATCCAAAGATTCAGCCGGGCGCAGTACAACATCCTCGACGTTCATCCCGCCACTGTGATTAGCATGTTCCACCAGAACATACACAATCGCAAGATGCACGAGGAGCCGGCGATGACCAAGGTTAAAGATGTGGCCGAGCTCTACGTTCTGGCCGATAGGTGCGCCCGGACTGAAGAGGGAAGGAAGTGCCCCAGCGAAGACGCCAACACGAAAACCGACTCTACTGATGAAGATGCCGCCACCCCGACGAAGACGAGCCAGCATCGCAACAGGAAACGCAAAGGCAAGGCCGTGCCTGCCATTGAGGGATCTGACAATACCGGTGCCGGCAAGAAGGTCAAGGCAGACGCCCCCGGCAAGGAGATTGCCGGGTGCGCCGCCTGCCGGGCCCTGGCGGCTACCGACAAGCCAGGAAGCTCCGGCAAGCAATACTGCAAGATCCACCGCACCAAGGGCCACGACCTCCAGAACTGCCGACAAGTCGAGCTGCTTGCTGAGAAGCAAAAGGCTGAGTACGAAAGGCAGGACAAGGAGAAATACCAGGACGGTGCCAAGGGATCCGACAAGAAGCGTGGCGGCAAAGGAGGCCACCCGGGCAAGGACAACCAGCAAGAGAGGCCCGCCCGGGGCCGCGACAAGAAACAAGAAGATGACGGTCATGGCGAGGACGACGAATCTGGTGAGCAAGGGTTCCAGAAGGCTACGGAAGCCATGTGCGTCGATGGCGGCGCCTCGCTGCATACCTCTCACCGCCGGCTCAAGCAGTGGGCGCGTGAGATTACAGCAGCAGAGCCGTCGTTCGACGCTCAGAAGCCGCTGAAGTGGTCCAGCACGCCCCTCATCTTTGACGCCGAGGACCACCCTGACCGCACTACCGCGGTCGGGTGTTTTCCATTGTTGGTCTCGCCAACAATACGCAAGCTCAGGGTGAACAAGATGTTGGTTGACGGCGGGGCCGGCCTGAACCTGATCTTGCCTGCCATGATCAAAAGGTTGCAAATCCCTGATGGAGACCTCGAGGAAACGGGCACATTTCAAGGGGTCAATCCGGGGAGGAGCCAGCCGAAGGGAAAGGTCACACTTCCCGTGGCATTTGGAGGAGAGTTGAACTACAGGATGGAGAGGATCGTGTTCGACGTGGCCGAGATCCCCTTGCCCTACAACGGGATCCTCAGCCGCCCGACATTGGCCAAGTTTATGGCGACGTCATACTACGCCTACAACATGCTGAAGATGCCCGGGCCGTTGACCATCATCTCCGTCCCCTCCGACAAGAAGGACGCGTTGATCTGCACCGACCAACTCTACTGGGAAGCAGTTGCAGCAGCTGCCGTCAAGGCACCTGCTCTTGCCGCTGACGGCCCGGGAGGGAAAAAGGAGCCCGGCAAGACCCCTTGCACCCACTCCGGCAAGCGCACCTCCTCGGAGTGTTGTGCTACCGTTGAGGACGTGCCAGAGAACTCTACCGACGAGAGCAAGAGATCCAGAGCCGAGCCGCCGCAGACCAAGAAGGTGCCAGTCGGGGAGGATGGCATGGGAGGGGCCTTCATCATAGGATCCACCCTCGTCAGAAAATAGGAAGGCGCGCTCGTCACCTTCCTGCGAGCAAATGTCGACGTGTTTGCATGGCAAGCGTCTGACATCCCCGGTGTTCCCAGGGAGGTGATTGAGCACCACCTAGCTGTCTGCCCCCACGCGTGGCCCGTCAAGCAGAAGGTTAGAAAGCAGGCTTTGGAAAGGCAGGAGTTCATCACAGAGGAGATCAGGAAGTTGGAAGCGGCAGGTTTGGTGAGAGGGGTGCTTCACCCGACGTGGTTGGCCAATCCAGTAGTGGTGCGCAAGGCGAATGGGAAGTGGAGGTTGTGTATTGATTACATAGATATTAACAAGGCTTGCCCTAAGGACCCCTTCCCGTTGCCGCGCATCGACCAGATTGTTGACTTCACGGCCGGGTGTGATCTGTTATCATTCCTCGACGCCTACTCAGGCTACCACCCAATCTTCATGACAAGAGAGGATGAAGAGAAGACGACATTCATCACCCCATGTGGTACGTATTGCTTTTTACGGATGCCTTTAGGGTTGAAGAGTGCCAGCTCAACGTTTGCAAGAGCAGTCCAAATTGATTTTGAACCTCAGCTCCATAGAAATATGGAGGCCTACATGGATGACATAGTGATCAAAACCAAGGACGGGCCAACTCTTGTGCAAGACCTGGAAGAGACATTTGCTAACCTACGCAAGATCAACCTCAAGCTGAACCCTGAGCTTCTCGGATTCTTTGTGTCGCAGCATGGGATCGAGGCAAACCCAGACAAGATCAAGGCTATTGAGCAGATCGAGGCGCCCAAGCGGATCAAGGATGTGCGTCAGCTCACCAGCTACGTTGCCGCCATGAGCCGGTTCATCTCCAAGTCCGCCGGGCGCGCACTTCCCTTCTTCAAAATCTTGAAGAAGGCAAGCCCAATAGAGTGGACACCAGAAGACGAGGCAGCACTGTAGGATCTGAAGAAATACCTTTCCTCCATGCCGATACTGGTTGTGCCTAAACCACAAGAGCCGTTGTTGCTGTATCTGGCGGCGACGAATCAAGTGGTCAGCGCCGCACTGGTGGCATAGAGGGAGGTCGACGAGGAGGCAGCAATGGCGGCAGAACCAGTGGATGGCAAGCCAAAGATTCCCCCGGCAGGGCCTGGTGCCGACAAGGCACGGCCCCCGGTAGAGTCTGGTGCCACTAAGGCAATGCCCGCGCAGTCGAGTGAAGTGGTGCCAAAGAAGAAGATGATGCAGCACCCGGTTTACTTTGTCAGATCCCTCTTGCAGAGGGCTAGGTCAAGGTATTCCGGCAAAAATTGCTCTTCGGCCTCCTTATGGCCTCGAGGAAGCTGCATCACTACTTCTAGGCCCACGAGATCACTGTCGTCACCCGCCTCCCATAGCAACGGATACTGCACAACCCGGACGCAACCGGAAGGATTGTGGAATGGGCCTTGGAGCTGTCAAGTTTCGGTTTGAAGTTTGAAAGTACCTCGACAATTCAGAGCAGAGTCTTGGCGGAATTCATCGCAGAATGGACCTCGACGCCTGACGAAGAAGTCCAGGAGACCACTCTCCCTGGCAAGGAAGCAGACCGTGACTGGATCATGTACTTTGATGGGGCCTTCTCGCTGCAAGGCGCCGATGCCGGTGTGCTACTCGTCACACCCACCGGAGAACACCTCAAGTACGTGATCCAGATGCACTTCTCCAGGGAGATGTCCACCAACAACACCGCCGAGTACGAGGGATTGCTTGTCGGTCTCAGGATCGCGGCAGACCTCGGGGTTAAGAAGCTCATCGTCAGGGGCGACTCGCAGCTCGTTATCAGGTAGGTCAACAAGGATTATCAGAGCCCATTGATGGAAGCCTACGCAGATGAGGTGAGGAAGCTGGAGGAACGCTTTGACGGTATCCAGGCGGAGCACGTCCCCCGAGCGGAGAATGACATCGCCGATTACCTGTCAAAGCATTCCACATTCAAGCTACCTGTGGAACCAGGTACCTTTTTGCTGCGGTTAACTCAACCATCTGTCGAACCATCAATGGGGCAAAACAAGCAGAGGAAATCAGGTCCCGGCAAGTACTTTCCTACCGAGCCCCTGGGGCCGCCGGCAAGGGTGCTGCCGTGGACACTGAGCCCGCACAAGAGCGACTGGCTCCGATAGGGCGTCAAGCCCTGCCATAGAGACAGTCGCTCTCATGGCGTAAGAAATGCCTTTGGTCCTTACTGTCGAGCCCCAGGCTCCGTCATGGGCGCAGCATACCGTCCACTTCCTCCAAACAGGGGAGCTTCTTGAGGAGCAGGAAGAAGCAGAGAAAGTAGCCCGTCGGTCCGCCCTGTACCAGTTCGTCGATGACGTCCTGTACCGGAGGAGGCCAAACGGTGTGAAACTCAAATGCATCCCCCGGGAGAAAGGACTAGAGCTGTTGGCGGAGATACATGGAGGCATATGTGGCTCCCACATAGGGTCAAGGCCCTTGCCGGGAAGGCATTCCGGCAAGGTTTCTTCTGGCCCACCGCCCTCCAGGATGCGACGGCACTAGTAACCAAGTGTGAAGCGTGCCAGTTCCATTCAAAGAAGCTTCATCAGCCGGCTCAAGCCCTTCAAACAATCCCTCTCTCCTGGGCATTCTCGGTCTGGGGGCTCGATATACTGGGCCCTTTCCCCCGCGCTGTCGGGGGTTTTGAGTACTTGTACGTTACAATCGACAAGTTCACAAAGTGGCCGGAAGTGGAAGCAATGAGGAAGGTGACTGCTCAGTCAGCCGTCAAGTTCTTCAAAGGATTGGTCTGCCGTTTTGGTGTGCCAAACAAAGTCATCACCGACAACGGCACGCAGTTCACAAGCAACACCTTCATGCATTACATCCAAGACCTCGGCAGCAATGTCTGTTTTTCTTCCGTGGCACATCCATGGAGCAACGGCCAAGCGGAGAGGGCAAATGCTGAAGTGTTGCGAGGCCTAAGAACAAAGACCTTGACAAGCTGCACAAGAGTGGAAGGCGCTGGATTGTTGAGTTGCCGGCGGTTCTTTGGTCGATCAGGACAACGCCAAATCGAGCCACTGGCCAGACACCTTTTGCCCTAGTATACGGGGCAGAAGCAGTTCTCCCCATGGAACTCATATACGGGTCACCTCGAGTGCTCTCTTATGATGAGCTTGAGCAAGAGCCGTTGCGCCAAGATGACGCGACGACGCTCCTTGAGGAAGATCGTCTTCGGGCGGCTGTGAGAGCGGTACGCTACCAGCAAGCCTTGCGCCACTATCATAGCCGCAAGGTTCATGCCCAAAGCCTCGAGGAAGGCGACCTTGTTCTTTGGCGCGTTCAGTCGGCCAAGAATTCCAACAAGTTGACGCCGAAGTGGGAAGACCCTTATTGGGTAATGCGAGTCACCAGGCCCGGCGCAGTCCGCCTGGAGACCGAAGATGCCGTCCCAGTGAGCAACTCCTGGAACATCGAGCATCTTCGCAAGTTTCATCCATAAGGCGCGGCTTGCCGGGCCTCCCGGCAAGCCACCTTTTGTACAAGCTTTGCCGACAAGGCATGTGACCCTTTGTACAAAGCCAGGCGTAGACCCTAAGCATAAATAAATGAAGCGCTGGCGCCCTAAGTTATAGCATGCATGCTAGGTCGAGTCTCTTCCTTGGTCAGGGTTGGTAGAGCTTAGCGGCGACTAACCCCTAGCCTAGAGGTCGAGTGTGCGTCTGTCTGTTCCTTTTTTGTCCTTCTTTGGTTCGCAGGACACATGAGCACTTCTGATGAGCTACTCGGAAAGAAGGAAACGGACTGACGCCCCGACCCCGGCAAGCCAGAGTTGCCGGGGGCTGCAAGTATAAGGATCCAACCGCGACAAGATGAGATTACCAAGGGCTGCAGATCCAGATAAGTCTTTTATCCTCTGTCATGCATTTCGGAACCGGACTGGGGCATGTGAAACCTCGTTTTTATCTCTAGGCTGTCGTGCTCCCCTTTTTCCTATACCTAGGGATTATTCCCTAGGTCCGGATTTGGTCGTAGCCGCGGCGGCAAGGGGGTGGGACGAGGAGCCTAAATCCCACTTCATCCCTGCCTCCGCCAAGAGAGTGAGAACGGTTGAGTGGAGTGGGGGTGGCAAGGCCGGTTGCCAGGCGAAAAACGTTTATCTTAAAACAATAATAAGGATTCGCTCCTTGTCACGGGGTTTACCCACGAACGAAAAACTCGGCAAGCATCCCTTTTTCATTAAAAAGATCCCATATAGGTATAGTTCGTGCGAGATGAAAAACATGAGCAAGGGGATTACAAGTTTTAAATTTAACAAAGGCCCACAGGCTTACAAACTAAAAAAGAGATAAGATGCCCGTAATCCCTTTCTTGTCCCTCTCCTCAGGAGGCAGGTCAAGGAGGCGAAAGGGCAAAAGGGACGCCTAGGTGAGCTACGAGCAGCAGAAAGTATCAAGAGAACATCTCGGTGGCCACCCACGGGCGGGCCGGTGATGACGGTGCCGGAAAAGGAGCTGGAAGACGAGGCGGCAGGACCGGCAATACGCGATGAAGGCGTCGGTGCCCGCGTACTCCGAGTTGACGGCCTTGCCGCTCGCCCTCTTCCTCTTCCACAGCCTCCAGACGCCAGCCGCCCAAGGAGATAGCCCCGCAAGGTTCAAGGAGCTTCTGGCCCTGCCCCCGGACAACTTCTGCCGGAGGAGCGGCCAGGTGCAGATGCTGCTGCTGCCGCACCCGCCCAGGCGCGGGGCGTCCGACGCCTAGTCGGACTCGTCCCCGCTGTCCGCCCCGTTGTCCTCCTCATCGCTGTCGCTCGAGGACGAGCTTCCATCGTCAGAATCTCCATCAGAGGAGCTCTCCACACAACATTTCAGACGAGTTCCCAAGTCTCCGAAGACCTTGACGGAGAGCAGGTCGTCCTCCATTAACTTGAAGTAGAGGATGAGCCCCGCCGTCAGGCTGTGAATGCGGGCAAACGTCTTCCATCCATGGCGGAGATACATAACTCGAGGAGCCGGGAAGTCGACGTCGACCCATGTGCCCCCGTTCCCGCAGCCCCTCATGTGCAACCTAAGGGTCTGGGGCGGGGCACGCTCCATCACCCGAGAGAACGGAGTGGGAAGACGACGACGACGACGTGGGGGGCCGGCGGAGCCTGATGAAGAACTCGCAAGGCTTGTCTTCAACGTGGCCCTCCATCGGGAAGGGCATCATTGGCAGGGCGAGGCTGGCGCGCCGCCCCGTCCTCCTCTTCCCCGAGCGCTACGGCCTCTGCCCCGGCCTCGCCCACGGCCTCGCCCCTCCCCCTTCCCCTCGCGGTCAGTTGCACCACCACGGGTTCAGGAGGGGGAGGGACGCGTTGTCGAGCGGCGACCCTCGCCGCGACCGTCGAAGGACCAGGGTTCCCTTTCTCCATGGCGGATGAGATGAAGGAGCAAAAGCAGAAAGAGATAGAAGATGGAATAATGTGGGGTGCCGTTTCCCCCTTTCTCCTCTTTATAAAGGAATGGGGTTGAGGCTCGGCCGCCCCGCTCGGCCAATCCAGACACCGGAGGCGCAGGGAATCAGGACCGACCCGCCGCCCAACCAGCGGCGGCCCGGTTTCTCGCCTCCACCGTTTGCCACCACAAGGACGCGTGGTAGACGTGCAAAACTGAGGGGACGGGTGAGGCGACCTCTCCCCACCCCGTGATCGTGGGGAGTGGACGCCTTGAAGACCGCACCCCGACTCCGCTCAGTAAATGAGCCGTGCCTCCATGCCTCCCTCTTTTTACGGGGAAGACGCGAGCCGCCTCTTTACTACGATGTGACACATGCGTGTGGAAACCGTCCCACGCATGTCGCCCACGTCATGCACACCCCTCCACGCCGCGCCTCGCGCGCGGGTCGTGGAAGGCGGAGCGCGCGAAGAATCTTACCACGGTAAAAACCGCCCCACCTGCCCGCGCACCGTTTTGGGCCTGGCCCAACAACGCGTCGCGCTTATGTGTGGCCCAGACCCCGGGGCTCCTGTTGGTGTACAAAAATAGGGGTGCATCTTTGTACCCCTATTCCTGTGCACGGGCAGTCAGAGCCGCGCTCACGGCCACACCAAGCAAAACGAGGGAGGTGAGCCAAGGTAAGATCGAAGCCCAAGGCAATCAAAGCAACGCCAAGGCCAAGACCACAAAAAGCAGAGGGACGAAGCAAGTTCCCCCGGCAAGACCCTTGCCGGGTGGTCTCAACGGCCCCGACAAGATTCTTGTCGGGGCAGCTCGCCCCACACCAACAGAGCGAGCCACCCTTGAGCCCACGGCCCCCAGTGCCATCATCAGCATGGGGCCAGGACTCGGAAAGGCACCCTTGTGGTGGCATATAGATTTTTATGAAGACATATTCAAGATCAGATTAGAAGACGACGATTCTCGGCAAGATCCTTGCCAAGGAAGGCCACCAGACCCCCGGCAAGATCCTTGCCGGGGACGACAACACGCCACGGCGAGACCCTTGCCGGGCCATCCGGCAAGGCCCTCGCCAAAGACGCCGGCAAGGCCACCGCCAAGCCCATGTCGACCAAGCTTCCACCGCCGTTCACATGCAGATGCCAGCCCAACCAGCTGGGCAGGCACCTGCGTGGCAACATGCAGCTTTCAGGCCAACTCATCAAGCGCCAGCGTGGCGACATGCAGATTTTTGTGAAGGCTCCACCACTGCGCCAACTCATCTGCATGCCTGCCTACATGGCACCGCACGCATCCCCGGCCAAGGCGTGTGTCGAAACGAGGAGGAGCGGCGACGGACGAGACGGGCCTGCCTACATGGCACCGCACGCATCCCCGGCCAAGGCGTGTGTCGAAACGAGGAGGAGCGGCGACGGACGAGACGGGCCTCCCTGCCTACATGGCACCGCACGCGTATTGGGGAAAAGAGAGGGAGAGAAATGGAGCTCGTCCTCCCCCACATGCCGCCTCCTCATCTCCCCAAAGCCGCCGCCGCCGCCCCCCGCGCCGCCTACTCGCCCTCATCTCCTACCCGTCTGGCTCGTCGGAGCAGCGGCCGGCAGAGAGCTGCGGTGGTCCGCACTGGAGAAGCAGCAGCGGCCGACGGCGGCGGACACGATGGCCGTCACGGGCAGAGCAGCGCGAACCCGGCGCGGCTGCCGGGCACCATCTGGAGAGCCGGTGGCCGGTGGTGCGCGATCTGGGCGATTTGGAGGCGAGGCGACAAAGTTGACTAGGACGTCGACGGAAATCTTCATCGTGCCGCTTGGAGAGGTGCTCGTCCGGCTCGTCGACGATCCCCTCTTCTCGACGGATCCGCGATGGAGGTGCTCGAGGAGGAGCTTCTTCTCTGGATGCCATGGAGATCGTCAAGGTGCTCCCCCACTCCCCCTCCCTCTGTCTGGGTATTTGTACTGACCGCCTCCGTCCTCGCAGCGCCTGAGATCACCGGCCCGAGCAAGGTGCCACCGAGTACTGCTCCTAGGTCCTCGCAGCTAAGACACATACCCTCTACAGTTAGATTGGTACAATGATCTCTGACTTGGTGACTTGTGCTACATCTGAATTTTGCAAGTAATTGAAAATCTGATCTCTCCTGTTGTACTGCGAGCTAGAAAGGTGGGTATCTTAATTCAGAATGTTATTAGAATCTTATGGACTGCCATTTACTTGCACAACATATGCAGTCATCTTATTTGATCCTTCACTGTCATATCACGTCAGGCTGGGGGAATTGTAACAGGAAAAAACCTGGGTTGTCTCTCCTGATTGCAATGATTTTAGCCCACAATTTTCATTTGATTGATGTTCTGAAGTAGCTTACTCAAGTCCAGGTTCTCCAATGATGTGCAGAACTCTTGCAGGCACCTTTGTAATTGCAAAAATTAAGACAAGCTATGAAGGGACCTTTTCTTGATCCCTTCATAGCTTGTCTTAAGTTTTGTTATGAATCTGTTCTTGCACTAATATCATATCATCCTAAATGTGAAACCCAGCTACATGAACTAAAATTTCTCATATCGAAAGAGTCGAGAAGGGAAGCTACTCAATATTATGTTAGGCACTTTGTCATGGTTCGTCCTCAGAAGCTTCTATACATCGCCATTGGTAGCTGGTACGCATTTCGGATCTTTGTTATGGAGGGAATTCTCTCGCTGATCTTTTCCATTTGATGTAATTCATATGGTCATATACTCTGGTTTAGTGGTTGAAATTAGGACTGCTAAATATACTTAACTCGGTTACTCATTAGGAGTGCCAAATATACTTTATCATGCAGAACTTCTTGCCATAATACAACTATGTAATATATATACGATAATATGATAGTTCGTCCTGATGTTTACACTCGCATGATGGTTTCCTTTAGTGTTGTAATTGAAGTTACTCATCAGTGTCTTGGTTATACTGAAGTTTGCCATCTTTCTGAAATATATGCAGTTGACTGTTGCAAGGACACGAACCATATCACAGTTGCAAGAGAGAATTCACTTAAGATATTATCATCGGGTTTGAAGGAAAGATGTTGCATGGCCCTCTTGTTTCAATTGTGTCCTGGTAGTGATTTAGAGGGCACTGACATCAAAGGTAATGAATCTCCATTTTGGTTTTTGGTATTCTTCTCAGGTATATAATAAATTGTTCGGTTCCTCCAATTTTCTTCTTGTTATTTTTCTGAACACAGTCGCCCCTTCCCCAGTTCTGTAAGGATGTGCGGTTTCTGTTGATGGCCTCGTGGTTGATTGCAGCTTGACGGAACACAGTTTCATCAATAAATATGTCCGTGTTGCTACCCTGAGAGTTAGCTTGTTTGGTAGTTGACTCATGATAGTTCTTTTCCTTTTAAACTGATTTTTGATCAGTAGTTGATAAACCATGTGCAAGATTGGGAGATTAAATAAAGAGCTAGGCTGAGGTTTCACCGCTCAGCCTATCAGTTTGTGTTTGGCTGACAGAAACAATATTGTTTGGTTTATACAATGATTACCTGACAAGTTCATCTTCCTCTTTGCAAATATTACATAATAAGTAATGGGACTGCTATCTTTAATTCTTTCATGGCAATCAGGCTAGGCACATACAAGAGCGCACACCTCCGCCTTAGGAGTAAGAGGCGTGTGACATGTGTTTTAGTTTCTAATAGAAACACAAAATATGTCTATTTCGCTCGTTAGATAATTGTTTTTCATTGTGTGCACGCGTTGCACACTCATGTCATGACCGTGAATGGAAATGCACAAAGCAAATGCATTATGACCCGATGTTGTAATTTATAGCACCTATTGGTCTGGTAAGATATGCGTTGTTGCAAATACAGAAATCCAACACAATAATGTGCGGGAGAATAGCGCCTCCTTGCGCGTTCCACCTCATCGTTTTTTACTGTGCTAGCGAGAGAGAGAAAAACTGAGAGGGTAAAAAGGGGTGGACACTACCTAGCGGGGACGCAATTGGGCGAGAGGAGGAGGCGCTTCTCCTGCTAGATCCGTGGCCATCACGTCGCCATCGACATCCACCCTCCTCAACAGATCGATCGACCGGACGCGTCGTGATGTCTCTCTTTGTTGCGGATTCATGTGTGTTGTATGTTCAATCCAACCCTTACTGCAGGGCCTAGCGAAGGGAATGAAGAGGCACACCCTCAGCCACGACTCTGTCCTTCAGCTACAAAAGCTAGATAGATTGTAATCAGTTGCGTGATTGAAACAACATTTAGGTCATCACAAAGGGCTCAAAATGTTATTAAGCCAAACCATTGATTTTGTGTTATTACAATATTATGTATTAGTGATGTGATGTGATTCGCCATGTCCAGCTCATCCATTTGGATCTAAGTTCAACTGGCTAAAAAAGAAGCTAGATTTGGTACAAGTGTTTTTTGGGAGATATGTCCATGATAATCGTAGTAATCTTAGTTCTTGGCCTTTCATTTGGGAAAAAAGCTAGATCTATTCATGATAATCGTAGTTCTTACCTTTCATTATTTATCTTTAGGTATGCAAAGAGGTTGGCTTTGGTACAAGTCTTTTTTGGTAGATTAGTTACACTGAAATTCGATAAACATTTGCTGAATATACAGTATCACATGAATCCTTGTATTAGCTTGTTTCCAAATGCTCAGATTTATGAGAGGAGGATTTTAGATGGTTCAAATGTCCTGCCTCCTAGCTATAACAAGGATTATACATGCCTCTTGTTTGGCAGCTACACTCTTATAAATGACAGGATGGAAGGGAAGACAAGGAGGGCACAGGAAACAGTTGACAAAACATGGTTGAAGTTGTTGTTCTGCACCTCATCCAAACCATCTTTAGATGTATGTCTTGAGCTGAACCCTCACTTTTCTTGCAACCTTGGTATATCATGCCTCGATGTCCTTGGTAGTTATTAATTTGTTTCTATATTAAGTGACTTCGCTGATATAACATGGCATCTTTAGAAGCTTATAGGGTCTTCCTTTCTTGTATTACATGTCGCATAACCTTCATTGATAGAAAGGTGATCACGCAATACTTTGTGTTCAACAATCCAGTTGTTACCTGTGTATATCTTGTGTTCTGTTAACTCCATCAATCTGGGTTTATGAAAATCCAGTTCCCTGTGTATATTTGTCAGCAAGTCCACTGTCATCTATTTCCTTGTTTAATAGATAATGTTACATATTTTTTTGCAAAACTGAGAACATTAAGTAGATGACATGAAAGATGAAACATAGCTCTATGAGAGTTGTTGGCCACCACATGTACTCCCTTTTTGGTAGTATTTTCTTTTACCTTCAGAGCTGAAAAGTGATGTTGTGCTAGTTGTAAGCTGACACAGAATCAACTTCAGTTTGCTAAAGAAAATTCTCCTTTTCTTTTTGTTTAATGCCGATCTTTATAAAGCACACGTGATGATGTTTAATCAGTTTGACTTTGACCATACTTTCATGTGATCCCTCTAGGTGTGCTTTTCTTTTCCTCCTTATCATTTTATTAGTAGTTTAGGTTGTAGATTTTTCCTGTTTTTGACAGTACCTTGGATGGCTGCCAAATTTGCACCATTTTGTAGCATTTTTGAACCCATGCTCGTGAATTTTTTTTAAGTTGGTTTGGTTATGCACATTTAGTGTACTGTAATGCAAACCACATGTATGCATATTAGTCTGATATGACTAATGCTTGTTGTCCAAGGAGTACTGAGTTTATTGCATATACAGTTTCTTTATAACATGTGGCTTTTTGTGTGGTCATGAACAAATGTGTGTCTACTTCTTGGAGTCATCCATGTGGTTCACTTGTCTCTGTTATGTTGTTTGTAATTAAGATTTGCAAGGGCATGTGCTATTTTGCCTCATGCGTCTCTCTCGCGTCCCTCTCGTCGTCGGCTTTGTGCCTCACGATTCCCGATTAGAGAAGATTGGGAGAATGTCATTATGTCAGTTCAATTGGAGAATAGAATGATGGTGATTACTGATTAGGACAGAATGTCATTATCTCAGTACAATTAGAGAACAGGTGGATTGTGCATGAACCGATTAGTTGTGGAGTTTTAGGAAACAAAAGAGATGTCTTTTTGTGCCTGCTTGTGAGTTTTTGTGGTATGAAAAACATGTACGATGAACTTCTTTACTGAAATAATAGTTATATGTTTCTTTTCTACGTCTAGAAATGCTCTTACTATGCACTAGAAGGCGCATCGAGAAGGCGCAGATCTACTCGATGCACGCTTCTGATGGATCGGTGCCTTCACCTCTTATAGTTTGTTCACCACATGATATGCCAAACACATTTTTTGATGGAATCTGGATGGTGTTGCACCTCGGCTTAGCGATGAACAAGGCGGTGCGCTCATGTTGTCTCCCTGGTATGGCCCCTCTCACTTCTGCAGCATTTATCTCAACTTATAAATATCCCGCGTTCTTAAGCTTTTGGTCATACTCAATTCTTTTGCCTATTTTCCATGGAAACATCCGATCGGCATATCAGGGCTTGTTAATCTTGCAATGAGGCGCAGACCAATGGGCACTACAGCAGTATAATGGGAGACAGAGGTCCTGATAGAGTATAAGTAGTTCATTAATTGAATATATTCAGGGGTGATATGCCTTGCATTATGTTTGGCGCATGCATGTGTGGAACACTGTATGTCCAGTTGCTGATGATAAAAAACCAAGGTAATTGTAACTAAGCTAGATGAACTTACTGGCAAAGTATATCATCTGAAAGGATGGCAACCACACAACCTGATTTCTGTGCTAAGCAAGCTTTATCAAACCCTTGAATGCAATGTATGAGATCTGTCCGGCATATAAACAATGCACTTGCTGCAATAAAATAAATCTCTTAAATATTCTTAAAGGATGTAAGAAGAAGAACCTAAAATATCAGTCTTTGTGTTGTATCCAAGTCATTGGATTGGAAATGGTTAGAAAACTATCAGATGATTTTAATTGCACACTGTCCAATAGACGTAACAAGACTAGGTACTTAGGTTGGTCAATATAACTCATTTTGTCATTCTATCGACTATAACTATTAATTATGATTCATTTCAATCATGTTTATACACAGCAAGCTTGTGCTGATAAAAGTCCTATGTCAGCTGATGGAGCACTTGCAGGTTCAAGTTTGTTTAAGATCATCGTGGAGTCACATTTGAAGGGTACAAACCTTTTCATTTGAAGTTGCCCTGCCCTCGAAGACATTGATAATTATGCTTATAGAGTGTTTCATCTGTTGTTCTCATGTTGTGCTACATACTGACTGCGCTTCTTTTCTTTTACATAGTTGCTGTTGATTCTGCATTTGAGGATAATGATGATGCTGAATACTTTCGTGTTTCTGTTTCAAGTATGTTGAAATTTTTAATAAATATTTCCTATTCAGAGCACCCTCCACTTGGTGGCTCCTTCATTTATACTAATGAAGTACTTCTTGGTGCACAATGTGATGAGCAATTGGCCTTGTATGCTCTGATTGCACGCGTAGCTGCTGACACCACCATACCCTTGAGCAATTGTTTTCTGAGTGATTTGCATGGCTAAGTCAGGTCTCCTTCTTAGCTTCATCTTGTGACTTATCTTGGTTCAAAATTACCTATGTGTCCCTGCTATAATAGCCTTCTTTCCATGATAATGATCCCACTCATACATTGGAGAAGATGTATTGGCTGTTTTCTTAGCTGAAAACAATGAGAGAATCTATCACTATGGCATTTCAATTAAATGAATTAATGTCTGTACATCAAGATTACCAGCCATGTCCTAATTTATTCAGGCGAAGGAGAAACACTGCTTGTAGATAATTCAAAGCTTCCTTCTTTGTACTTATGTTTTCATTTTTTTATAAACTATTTGCAGTTCCATCTACTTCTCATAGTTTCTGCAATTTTCAAATTTGAATTGTGTTATAGGCTTTAGTTCTTATAACATATGGTACTCGATTGATCATCGTGTATATTGTGTAAACATAAAATGATGCACTGAATGCACTATGCTCTTTCCAATTGTTAATTGTGTTTTTCTCTATCCGCTAAGATAAAAATCACAACTCAAAGTTTTAACAATTAGTTATTTTTGTCACAGATTTCTGAGGCTTTACAGTATGGATTCACCAATGCAGTTGAAGTAGCTCAACATCCTGTAGTTACATTTTTTCATGGTAGTAATGTTTGCTTAATGGTGGCTTAATAGAGCTAGATGTTTGCTAGAATACATTAAACGCCTCATTTTATACCTGGTAATGTATGTGTCATCGCATGTTCATACAAATGTAGTCTGCTAATGAGTTCACATGTCATGGAGCTGACAAAAACGACTGCCAGATGAGTGTCCTACCCTGGCCTGACCAGTACATAGTAGAAGGACAGTACATGATATATATAGGAAAGTGAAAGAGGCGCATCCCACCCGGTACCGCCCCAACTTCCTCTCAGGCGGCGCACCAAGAGTGCGCCCCAACTACTAGTATCTAGTATATGTATACACTAGGAAATATGCCCGTGCGTTGCAACGGGAGAAAACTTTCATATTCTCACACAACCTTCTTATTTAACAACTTAGGGACATATAAAAACTTGTGTGATGTAGTATAAAATTTCAAGGTGAGATTGTTCCTATCATAATTGCAAGCTAGTTGAGTTGGCTTTGTCCGTCGGTACAATAGGGAAGGTTCATAGTTCAATCCCCTCGCGCCCTTAATTTTTTGTTGCTTGTCAGTGTGATAGAAAAAGAAATGCATCGTAGGCCCAGTTGGGGATAAATAAATAAAAATGGGAAACTACGTGTGGAATGGGTGAAACAAAATCTATACGTATATTTTTGCTTTTTCTTGGGGCAGCTGTGTGGGAGCTACTATATGATGCTAGTTGTGTCAAATAGCACGTGGAAGGCACAGCCGATCGCATTTGGGCCAGCTACTGCCAGGCACTGATATGATCTGTGTTTACAAGGCATGCGTAATAATTCAAAAAACGACTAGTTGAACAATCGAACACATGACCTTAAAGACTCGACCAGATGTTGTTGGCCATGGCAACAAATGCCTACTGCTAACCAATGGCCAACGTGAATATTAAAGAACATGTCGCAACATTAGATTTAATTTTTTTTGATTTTTTAAATATGAATTGCCGAATATTTTTGGAAAATATAACATTTTGATATTACAAACAATATTTTTAATATTCCACCCATTTTGGAAAAACATGAACAAAATTTGAAGCAACATCATTTTCTGAAGACATGAACCTTTGATAACAACACAATCATTTTTTGAAGTTCTACCGACTTCTGAAAATGGAACATGTTTTGAACATTCAGAACAATGTTATAAAATGTGTTTTTAAACACGGACATTATTGAATTTCCGAACATTTTACTAAAACAAGAAAAAAATTTGAATTTTGAATATTTTTAAAAATGTATTTTTTGGGAATCCCGAACAATTTTCGAAAACACGAAAAAAATATGTCCTGAATTTCGAAAGAAAATCAGAACGAGAGAAAAATATATTTTTTCCAAACATTTTTAAAAACGGGAACACAATATTTAATTGTAATATTTTTCGAAAATTTTACAAAAATAAAATGCTGATTTAAAAAAATTATTACAAAATAAGTGAAAATAAAAATAAATTTGGAAGAAAAAACGAAACAGGCTTGCACAGATTTGGGGTCCCTATGTGAATCTCTGACTATCTGTCGCGTAGGGCGACAGATAGAGTTTTTGCAGCTTCATGAGCGAGCAAATAAGTGGGCTGGCTTGGCTGGGCCACAGGGTCCGCGGCCCAAGTCAAAAATCTGGATTGTAATATAAAAAACAGACAGACAGACAAAAATTTAGTACCACCTCGGATAGAAAAATAAATTCGACGGTGAACGGATGAAAATTTTGGCGAAACGCACCTTGCTTTATTACTAGGTATAGATGGAATCGATTTAGATGAAGTTGTTGGGGAACATAGTAATTTTAAAAAAAATTCCTACGCACACGCAAGATCATGGTGATGCATAGCAACGAGAGGGGAGAGTGTTGTCTACGTACCCTCGTAGACCGAAAGCGGAAGCGTTAGCACAACGCGATTGATGTAGTCGTACGTCTTCACGGCCCGACCGATCAAGCACCGAAACTACGGCACCTCCGAGTTCTAGCACACGTTCAGCTCGATGACGATCCCCGGACACCGATCCAGCAGAATGTCGGGGAAGAGTTCCGTCAGCACGACGACGTGGTGACGATCTTGATGTTCTACTGTCGCAGGGCTTCGCCTAAGCACCACTATAATATTATCGAGGACTATGATGGAGGGGGGCACCGCACACGGCTAAGAGATCAATGATCAATTGTTGTGTCCATGGGGTGTCCCCCTGTCCCCGTATATAAAGGAGCAAGGGGGGAGGCGGCCGGCCTAGGAGGAGGGCGCACCAAGGAGGAGTCCTACTCCCACCGGGAGTAGGACTCCTCCGTCCCTTATTGGGGTAGGAGAGAAGGAAAGAGGGGGAGAGGAACAAGGAAAAGTGGGCTGCACCCCTTGTCCAATTCGGACCAGAGGGGGGGCGCGCGCCTCCTTTCTTTTGGCCTCTCTCCTCTATTCCCGTATGGCCCAATAAGGCCCATACACTCCCCGACGAATTCCCGTAACTCTCCGGTACTCCGAAAAATATCCGAATCACTAGGAACCTTTCCGATGTCCGAATATAGTCGTCCAATATATCGATCTTTACGTCTCGACCATTTCGAGACTCCTCGTCATGTCCCCGATCTCATCCGGGACTCCGAACTCCTTCGGTACATCAAAACTCATAAACTCATAATATAACTATCATCGAAACCTTAAGCGTGCGGACCCTACGGGTTCGAGAACTATGTAGACATGACCGAGACACGTCTCCGGTCAATAACCAATAGCGGAACTTGGATGCTCATATTGGCTCCCACATATTCTACAAAGATCTTTATCGGTCAGACCGCATAACAACATACGTTGTTCCCTTTGTCATCGGTATGTTACTTGCCTGAGATTCGATCGTCGGTATATCAATACCTAGTTCAATCTCGTTACCGGCAAGTCTCTTTTACTCGTTCCGTAATACATCATCCCGCAACTAACTTTTTAGTTGTAATGCTTGCAAGGCTTAAGTGATGTGCATTACCGAGAGGGCCCAGAGATACCTCTCCGACAATCGGAGTGACAAATCCTAATCTCAAAATACGCCAACCCAACAAGTACCTTCGGAGACACCTGTAGAGCACCTTTATAATCACTCAGTTACGTTGTGATGTTCGGTAGCACACAAAGTGTTCCTCCGGTAAACGGGAGTTGCATAATCTCATAGTCATAGGAACATGTATAAGTTATGAAGAAAGCAATAGCAACAAACTAAACGATCAAGTGCTAAGCTAATGGAATGGGTCAAGTCAATCACATCATTCTCCTAATGATGTGATCCCGTTAATCAAATGACAACTCATGTCTATGGCTAGGAAACATAACCATCTTTGATCAACGAGTTAGTCAAGTAGAGGCATACTAGTGACACTCTGTTTGTCTATGTATTCACACATGTATTATGTTTCCGGTTAATACAATTCTAGCATGAATAATAAACATTTATCATGAAATAAGGAAATAAATAATAACTTTATTATTGCCTCTAGGGCATATTTCCTTCAGTCTCCCACTTGCACTAGAGTCAATAATCTAGTTCACATCGCCATGTGATTTAACATCAATAGTTCACATCGTCATGTGACCAACACCCAAAGGGTTTATTAGATTCAATAATCTAGCTAGTTCACATCGCTATGTGATTAACGCCCAAAGAGTACTAGGGTGTGATCATGTTTTGCTTGTGAGAGAAGTTTAGTCAACGGGTCTGCCACATTCAGATCCTTAAGTATTTTGCAAATTTCTATGTCAACAATGCTCTGCACTAAGCTACTCTAGCTAATTGCTCCCACTTTCTATATGTATCCAGATTGAGACTTTGAGTCATCTGGATTAGTGTCAAAACTTGCATCGACGTAACCCTTTACGATGAACCTTTTGTCACCTCCATAATCGAGAAACATATCCTTATCCACTAAGGATAATTTTGACCAATGTCCAGTGATCTACTCCTAGATCACTATTGTACTCCCTTGCCAAACTCAGGGCAGGGTATACAATAGGTCTGGTACACAGCATGGCATACTTTATAGAACCTATGGCTGAGGCATAGGGAATGACTTTCATTCTCTCTCTATCTTCTGCCGTGGTCGGGTTTTGAGTCTTACTCAACTTCACACCTTGTAACACAGGCAAGAACTCCTTCTTTGACTGTTCCATTTTGAACTACTTCAAAATCTTGTCAAGGTATGTACTCATTGAAAAACTTATCAAGCGTCTTGATCCATCTCTATAGATCTTGATGCTCAATATGTAAGCAGCTTCACCGAGGTCTTTCTTTGAAAAACTCTTTTCAAACATTCCTTTATGCTTTGTAGAATAATTCTACATTATCTCCGATCAACAATATGTCATTCACATATACTTATCAGAAATGTTGTAGTGCTCCCACTCACTTTCTTGTAAATACAGGCTTCACCACAAGTCTGTATAAAACTATATGCTTTGATCAACTTATCAAAGCGTATATTCCAACTCCGAGATGCTTGCACCAGTCCATAGATGGATCGCTGGAGCTTGCATATTTTGTTAGCACCTTTAGGATTGACAAAACCTTCTGGTTGCATAATATACAACTCTTCTTCAATAAATCCATTAAGGAATGCAGTTTTGTTTATCCATTTGCCAGATTTCATAAAATGTGGCAATTGCTAACATGATTCAGACAGACTTAAGCATAGATACGAGTGAGAAACTCTCATCGTAGTCAACACCTTGAACTTGTCGAAAACCTTTTGCGACAATTCTAGCTTTGTAGATAGTAACACTACTATCACCCTCCGTCTTCCTCTTGAAGATCCATTTATTTTTTATGGCTTGCTGATCATCGGGCAAGTCAACCAAAGTCCACACTTTGTTCTCATACATGGATCCCATCTCAGATTTTATGGCCTCAAGCCATTTCGCGGAATCTGGGCTCATCATCGCTTCCTCATAGTTCATAGGCTCGTCATGGTCAAGTAACATGACCTCCAGAACAGGATTACCGTACCACTCTGGTGCGGATCTCACTCTGGTTTACCTACAAGGTTCGGTAGTAACTTGATCTGAAGTTTACATGATTATCATCATTATCTTCCTCACTAATTGGTGTAGTAGTCACAGGAACAGATTTCTGTGATGAACTACTTTCCAATAAGGGAGCAGGTACAGTTACCTCATCAAGTTCTACTTTCCTCCCACTCACTTCTTTCGAGAGAAACTCCTTCTCTAGAAAGGATCCATTCTCAGCAATGAATAACTTGCCTTTGGATCTGTGCTAGAAGGTGTACCCAACATTTTCTATTGGGTATCCTATGAAGATGCACTACTCCGATTTGGGTTTGAGCTTATCAGGTTGAAACTTTTTCACATAAGCATTGCAACCTCAAACTTTAAGAAACGACAGCTTAGGTTTCTCGCCAAACCATAGTTCATACGGTGTCGTCTCAACGGATTTAGATGGTGCCCTATTTAATGTGAATGTAGCTGTCTCTAATGCATAACCCCAAAACGATAGTGGTAAATCGGTAAGAGACATCATAGATCGCACCATATCTAATAAAGTACGGTTACGATGTTCGGACACACCATTACACTGTAATGGTGTTCCGGGTGGCGTGAGTAGTGAAACTATTTCACATTGTTTTAACTGAAGGCCAAACTCGTAACTCAAATATTTTACTTCTGCGATCATATCGTAGATACTTTTATTTTTGTTACGATGATTCTCCACTTCACTCTGAAATTCCTTGAACTTTTAAAATGTTTCAGATTTGTGTTTCATCAAATAGATATACTCATATATGCTCAAATCATCTGTGAAGATCAGAAAATAATGATACCTGCCGCGAGCCTCAATATTCATCGGACCACATACATCAGTATGTATGATTTCCAACAAATCTGTTGCTCACTCCATTGTTCCGGAGAACGGAGTCTTAGTCATCTTGCCCATGAGGCATGGTTCGCAAGCATCAACTGATTCATAATCAAATGATTCCAAAAGCCCATCAGCATGGAGTTTCTTCCTGCGCTTTACACCAATATGACCTAAACGCCAGTGCTACAAATAAGTTGCACTATCATTATTAACTTTGCATATTTTGGTTTCAATATTATGATTATGTGTATCACTACGATCGAGATCCAACGAACTATTTTCATTGGGTGTGTAACCATATAAGGTTTTATTCATGTAAATAGAACAACAATTTATTCTCTTACTTAAATGAATAACCGTATTACAATAAACATGATCAAATCATATTCATGCTTAACGCAAACACCAAATAACACTTATTCAGGTTCAACACTAATCCCGAAAGTATAGGGAGTGTGCGATGATGATCATATCAATCTTGGAACCACTTCCAACACACATCGTCACTTCACCCTTAACTAGTCTCTGTTTATTCTGCAACTCCCGTTTTGAGTTACTAATCATAGCAACGGAACTAGTATCAAATACTTAGGGGTTGCTATAAACACTAGTAAAGTATACATCAATAACATTTATATCAAATATACCTTTGTTCACTTTTCCATCCTTCTTATCCGCCAAATATTTGGGGCAGTTCCGTTTCCAGTGACCAGTTCCTTTGCAGTAGAAGCACTCAGTCTCAGGCTTAGGTCTAGACTTGGGCTTCTTCACTTGAGCAGCAACTCGCTTGCCGTTCTTCTTGAAATTCCCCTTCTTCCCTTTTCCCTTTTCTTGAAACTAGTGGTCTTGTTAACTATCAACACTTGATGGTTTTCTTGATTTCTACCTTCGTCGATTTCAGCATCACGAAGAGCTTGGGAATCGTTTCCGTTATCCCTTGCATATTATAGTTCATCATGAAGTTCAACTAACTTGGTGATGGTGACTAGAGAATTCTGTCAATCACTATCTTATCTGGAAGATTAACTCCCACTTGCACTACAGGAATCAGCTACTTTGCCATCCGCCACGGCGGACGGCAAAGGCATGAACGGCGGACGACAAAGGCCTTTGCCGTCAGTCGCGGACGGCAAAAGGCTCCGGCAAAGTAGGCTTCGGTAAACAGCTACTTTGCCGTCTGCTACTGATGGCAAAGTCTTTGCCGTCCGCCACAGACGGCAAAGAGAGCGCGGCAGATGGCAAAGAAGGCGGACGGCAATAATTGCGCTGTCAGTCCGTTAAGTGGCTAACGGCAGGCCTTTGCCGTCCGCCGCTGACGGCAAAATTTCTAGTGTCTTTGCCGTCCACCGTATGATGTCATCTACACGTCACTACATGGCAGGTTCTTTGCCGTCTGCCACTGATGGCAAAGTCTTTGCCGTCTGCCACTGTAGGCAAACTGACCAAACGGGTCAGCTCCCAGGAAGCACAGCTGGATGCCACGTGCCTTCTTTGCCGTCCACGACAGACGGCAAAGAGCTCGTTGCCGTCGGTGGCAGACGGCAAAGAGCCTGCATATTGGCTCTTTTATCTGTTTTTTATTACATCCAACAATTTTCATCACAAATATACATGACATATATAGATATATTTCAAAAGGCCATTACAGAGCAAACATATAAGATATCCAACACATAACTTCATCATCCAACCATATATATTACATGCATAGTTCCATCATACATAACAAGTTCAACATAGAGGCATCCAACCATATATATTACAATAGTTATCCAACGATACATGCATAGTTCAACGATACAAAAAAAACAGAGAAAGGGATAAGGAGCACTCCATCTATGCAAGCTTTCATCAAGTGAATGAACTCTGCAAAATGAAAAATAAGAAAGTTAGAACAAGAAGAGTAGAACAAGAAGAAGACTAGAACAAGAAGAGTAGAACAAGAAGAAGACTAGAACAAGAAGAGTATGTCATTTATGAGCTAACTTACGTGAAATGGATCATATATGAGCTAACTAAGTTGAAATGGGTCGTTTATGAGCTAGCTAAGGTGAAATGGATCATTTATGAGCTAACTTAGTTGAAATGGGTCGTTTATGAGCTAACTAAGGTCAAATGGATCATTTTTCAGGTAACTAAGGTGAAATGGATCTTTTTTAGCTAACTTAGATGAAATGGATCATTTATGAGCTAACTTAGTTGAAATGGATCGTTTATGAGCTAACTAAGGTCAAATGGATCGTTTTTCAGGTAACTAAGGTGAAATGGATCTTTTTTAGCTAACTTAGATGAAATGGATCATTTATGAGCTAACTTAGTTGAAATGGATCGTTTATGAGCTAACTAAGGTCAAATGGATCGTTTTTCAGGTAACTAAGGTGAAATGGATCTTTTTTAGCTAACTTAGATGAAATGGATCATTTATGAGCTAACTTAGTTGAAATGGATCGTTTTTGAGCTAACTTAGGTGAAATGGATCATTTATGAGCTAATTTAGTTGAAATGGATCTTTTTGAGCTAACTTAGGTGAAATGGATCATTTAAGAGCTAATTTAGGTGAAATGGATCGTTTTTTAGGTAACCTAGGTGAAATGGATCGTTTATGAGCTAAATTAGTTGAAATGGATCGTTTATGAGATAACCTAGGTAAGATTGGTCATTTTGGAGTTAACCTAGGTGAAATGGGTCATTTTAAAGCTAACGTAGGTAAAATGGATCATTTAGGAGCTAATCTAGGTAAAATGGGTCATTTTTGAGCTAACTTGGATGAACTGGATCATTTATAAGCTAACCTAGGTAAAATGGGTCATTTTAGAGCTAACTTAGGTAAAATGGATCGTCTATAAGCTAACTAAGCTAATTATGCAATTTTTGACATAAGTAAGCTAAGTACAGATCGTTTTAGAGCTAACTTAGGTAAAATGGATGGTTTTGGAGGTCAGTAAGCTTATTAAGTCATTTTGGAGGTGAAGAAGCTAAGTCTAGGTCATTATGGCAAGCATTGGAGGAAATAAAGCTAAGTCTAGGTCTTTATGCATGTGTTAAGCAAAACACTAGATAAACTTACCAAGATGTAGGAGGTGTAGGAGCGGGGTGGCTCGTGTCGGTAGCTGGAGAAGGATCGTGCGATGCTTGTCTGGAGTTACGTTGCACCAAAGATCATTTCCAATGTCTTGTTAGCATGATGACACTCAAATGTTAAGACTAGCAAGTAATGTCCATTCAATAAAACTCACCGTGGTCCCAGGAGCAATCACTGGCATCGGCGGAGCGGTCTGACCTGTCTTCTCGCACACAGACTGCACATTTGGTTTTGACGACTCAGTCATACTAGTTAGTAATGAGACAAACACTACATGAATGTTTTGGCTAATCTGCAGAAGAAACTTACCACAAGGAGCTCGTACATGGCCCTTGCCTGCATGTCATTCCGTGCCCTCTCCTCCTCCATCATCTTTGTCGTCCTCTCCTCCAACTCCCGCTGCCTCTCCGCCGCCTCCGCCAGAAGTTTCTCCGTTCTATCTCTCTCACTCTGTATAGCAGCCTGCAACACCACTCACATGACCATTTGTAATCATTGATGGAAGCGCACACAATGTAATGGAGAAAGATAACTGAGTACGTATCACTAACCTTGATGGCGAGTTGCACTGGCCGTTCACGAGGCCTTATCTCAGGAGCGGAGCTCGACTGGCGCGCCTTGATCTTTGGGAGAGTGCTAGGACAACGGATAAGTCCATCTCCAATGGCTATGGAGCCATGGGACCTCCCGCCACCAGATATCATCAACAGCTCTGGATCAATGGGACCCTGGCTCGGGTTAAAGTCCTCCCCTTTGCTCGCCTTCCCCTCATCTCTATATCTCAAGAGCTTGTTGTGGGAGGAGATGTTGGTGAAGTTGTTTGCATCATCGAGGTCAGACTGAGAGAAAGCCTTGACTTTCTTGAAAGAGGCAGTGTGGGCCATGGCATACAGGTCGTACACCTCTGGCACCTTATCCGCCTTATTGTAGCATGCCTGAAAGAGAGAAACAATGAAAATTAGTAATTAAAGGGCTCAAGCTAGCATGATGAATGAATTGCATGAATCATGAAGCAAACCACATACCCAGTTGCGCCCGAACTGATATAAGCTGGAGCTGCCTTGATGGTGTGGCACACCTTCCATTTGGGCACGTTTGTCCTTGGCCTCATTGTGGAGGGCTAGCCATCGTTGTGAGCACCACTCATCGACCAACACCTCCCAACAATCCATCCGATCCGCACACCATCTCGGAGGCGCCTAAGTTAGCAAATAGAAACTTGAGCGCTACGGCTAAGAATTACTAAATGAAGGAACTTAAGTAGAGAAGGCCTTAAGAATTACCTTCATGTACTGCTCCTTACTCAGGAACTTATCGCGGCACGCCGGCTTGGTCTTCTTGATACCACGCAAGGCGTAGTAGTCTCGAACAGCCTGCACCCGAGCCTCGTGCCGTAAGTTCTGGAGTAGGCGCTTGCAGACGTTCTCGATAACATGTGCCGCGTCCTCCTCGTATCCCTCCTCACACCTGTAGAATGTCTGCAATCAAATGAGACAATATTGATTAGTACAATTAATAACTAGCTAGTTGAAGATTTTTAAATGTGTAAAGGAGAAATTACCCAGAACTTTCTGATCACCATGTCTGCCCTCATGTTGCACACGACACCGTCAATAATCTCATCCGGCGGGGCCGGGGCAGCCACGTAGTGCTCCCAGCTCAATCCAAGCTCTGGAAGCCGACCCTCACCAGGCAACGTGACAAACCCCGGGAAGTTTTGCCGGCAAAGAACTCCAAGGACGGAGTTGGGCCGGCGGACACTATGATGGTGGTCCCAACCCCTGCAGCATGACAAGGCCAACGCATTAGTTATTTGAAAAAACGTGAATGCACAAGGTACAAAAATATTAAATGCACTTACGTACCTCTCCCCATCAGGGAAAATCAACCACCTCTGCTCGCGGGTCACCGGCACGGACGGGAGCCGTGTAGCACCACGCTGGTAGACGGTGCCCCCCTCCTCCTCAAGATCAGTCGGCTCCCCGCCATCATCAGCATGGCCACTCGGTTCCTCGGGCTGATCCGGCCAGGTACCCCATCCGGACGTGTGCTCCTCCGGGGTCACGTGGGCCGAACTCTCGTGGGCCGAAGGCCAGTCGACCCGAGGCTCATGGGCCCAAGACCCGTGGACCGGAGGCTCGTGGACCGGAGTCCGTGTAGCCTCCTCCTCGGACGAGTCCACCCTAGCAGTTACGTGCTCGGGTGAAACGGCCGGGGGTGGCGGCGAGGAAGGCGCCGCAGCAGTCACCCTACCTCCTCTCCCACGACCACGTGCCCCACCTCCTCTCTTCCTACCTCGTCCCCTGCTGGGACCGCGGTCGACGAAGAAGGGCCTGGCGGTGTGGTCATACTGTCCAGCAACGCTCGGCGGAGAGGTGCGTCTGGAATGGAAGACCTCAGACCACGCTCCCGGCCAGCGCCCACCATCTTTCAACACCTGCCATGACAAACAGTAAACGAAATTAGTACAACATAAAAAAAGACCGACATGAATAATAATATGTGTATCACTTAAGTGTATCATCATCAAGTACAACATAAAAAAATGTAATACCTGACACTACTAATAATCTCGATCAGTATCATCAATAAATGCATAATCATCATCATCACTATAATCAATGACGGGCTCATAGGGTTCATTGGCATCAACATGTGCAAGGCCACCTTGACGTAATCGGTCAAGCATTGACAGGTCATCCGCAGCAGTAACCTCTTCTTGTTCCGGCTCTTCTTGTTCCTCCTCTGGGGTGATGTCGGATTCATTGTCGCTGTCTACTTCAATGTTTTGGGGTGAAGTATAGCGGTTCTTGAAACGCTTTTTGGAAAGACGTGTCTCTTGGAAGAATTCTCCTTCATATGTGTCTGGGTTAATGTGAGGTTCATAATCCTCTTCCTTTGGGGGAGAAAGTCTAGCACGTGGCGGCACTTCATAAACGACATCCCAACCTTTCAGATTTGGATTAGTTTGGCAGGCCCACGGTAGATAGAATACTTGGGTCGCCTGTTGAGCCATAATATAGACATCAGGAACATCTAAATGAGTGCTTTGGTTGATTTCAACTAGCCCTACATGTTCATGAGTCCTTCTAGTCTCCTTCGGCTGAAACCAATAACATTTGAAGACTACGACATTCGGTGGATTTTCACCATAGAACAGAAGTTCATAAATTGCTTCAACTCTCCCATAATACTCGGTACCTCCTTCGCCGATAGCAGATACACAACAATTTGTTGACTTTCGGTCGGCCATAGATAGCTCTTTGCCATAGGTACGAAAGCGATACCCGTTGATGTTGTACTTGTCAAATGAACGGACCTTATAGTCAAAACCATTAGCGACTTGTCTCAATTCGGCGTCCATAGACTCTGAATTAGCCTACAAGTTTAATATGAAAGGACTGTTGCATTATGCACAAATTAGCGAATGATATGAAATTGTCTAATAGAAATTACCGTTTGTTTGAACCAAGAGATGAAACCGGGATAGCCACCTCCTTGCTTTGCGAGAAGCTCATACTCTTCGACGGAATCCTTTTGGATCTCCGCTCCATACGAGAATATGGTGACGTATCGACTGTATGACATATCCAGGAATAAGAGTAGTTCAAAGGAAATAGAAGTTGCGAAACAATGTACCGAGAACTTACTCGATGTACGGCCGCACTTCTATCAGGTTGTTGAAGATATACAACGAAATGGTCCGCCATTCTTCGTTATCCAAAGATACTGGATGTGAAACACTAGCTGGTGCGAGATTCCCTTTGAATAGGCTGAGGTTGGATCCACCCTTTTTAGGCTCGTCAGCATTGTACCGAGGCTTCGGATTATGCAAATGACGATTTTTGGCTTCGTAGTGCGTTGTTACGAAGTTTGCCGCCTCCTCTGTGATGAATGCCTCAGCCATCGATGCTTCAATTCTACGTTTATTTTTACATTTTTCTCGAAGCGTCTTCTGCATCCTCTCAGTTGGGTAGCACCAACGATTTTGCACGGGCCCCCCCAATCTTGCCTCGGTCGGGAGATGCAAAATCAAATGCTGCATTGGATTAAAGAAGCCCGGTGGAAAGATCTTCTCTAACTTGCAGATCAACTCCGGCGCCAACTCTTCCATTTCTTCTAGCACGCCAGGCGATAGTTCTTTCGCACAAAGAACACGGAAGAAATAGCTGAGTTCTGCCAGTACTAGCCATTCATCCTCAGGGATGAAGCCACGCAACATCACCGGCATTACCCGCTCAATCCGTATGTGCCAATCATGACTCTTGAGACCAAATATCTTCAGTTTATCAAGATTCGCTCCCCTCTTTAGATTCGCTGCATACCCATCGGGGAACATCAACTGCTGTTGCACCCACAAGAGAATTTCCCTCATAGCTGGCCTTCCAAGATTGAACCATGCCTTTGGCTTCGTCCAGTTCTGCTTTCCTTTCGGTTCTTTCATGTTTTGTAACGGCCTATCACATAGCGCCTCCAGATCGACTCTAGCCTTAGTATTATCCTTTGACTTCCCATCTATGCCGAACAATGTACCAAAAAGTGCCTCGGCGATATTCTTCTCAGTGTGCATCACGTCGATGTTGTGTGGGCAAAGGAGGTCTTTGAAGTAAGGCAGATCCCATAAGCATGTTTTGTGAGTCCACGCATGCTTAGTATTATACCCCTTGAAGTACCCTGGACGTTGTGGATCTGGCTCGAGAGCGTTTAACTGATCCAGGGTCTGTTGGCCTGTCAATGCAGGTGGTGCAGAGTTTTTGACAACTCTACCCCTGATGAAGTTCTTCTTGTCTTTCCTGAACTTATGGCGAGGATCCAGGAACTGTCTATGCATGTCGAAGCAAGAAAACTTGCGACCGGCCTGAAGCCAATGAAACTCAAGAGCTCCCTTGCATGTGGGGCACGGGAACCTTCCATGCACACACCGGCCAACGAATAGCGCATATGCCGGCAAGTCATGCGTCGAGTACATGTACCAGAAACGCATTATGAAGTTCCGTTTACTAAAGGCGTCGTATGTCTTGAACCCATTATCCCAGGCTTCTTGCAATTCGTCCTTAAGCGGCTGCATGTACACATTCATATTTTTTCCCGGATAGTTGGGTCCTGGAATTATCAACGTCAGGAAAATGTTCTTTCTTTGCATAATCTGTCCGGGGGGGAGATTGAGTGGAAAGACAAATACGGGCCAACAACTGTATTGGGCTGCCGTCATACCAAACACACTGAACCCATCCGTGCTGATGCCGACTCGAGGATGCCTCGGATCTGCCGCTTTGTCAACATGTAATTCATCAAACTTTTTCCACGCAACACCATCCGATGTGTGTACCATCATCAGATTCCCATCTGCATCTAGTTCGGTTCTTTTGCCTGTTTTGTGCCATGTCATCTGTCTGGCCGTCTCTTCGACCATGAAAAGACGTTGAAGTTGGTACGATTGGCATATACCGAAGAACACTAACGGGGATTTTGGTCTGTGTCTTCTCACCCATACCGTTGTCTACCACAATATACCTGGAGGACTTGCAAATGGGACAATAGTTCAAGTCCGCATAGTCAAGCCTAAATAAGGCACATCCTTTCTCACAGGCATGTATCTTCTCATAGGGCATCTTCAGTGCACGGAGGATTTTGTCCGACTGGTACAGGTTTGCAGGCATTACATGGCCTTTGGGTAGAAAGCGTCCAAATACTGTCATAATTGCGTCATAGCATTCTCTGCCCAAGTTGAACTGAGCCTTCAGAGCCATTACTTGTGAGATGGCATCCAACTGAAAAGCTCAGTGTGCTCGTGGAGCGGACGTTTCGAAGACTCCAACATTTCATTGAAGGCCTTTGCAGATTCCTCCATCTCCTCGTCCGAATCCCGAGCATCATCATAGCCTTGCACCATGTTTTCCATCCCGGTACCATGCTCGTCGGTGCGACGACGATCCACCTCAGCTCGGTCACGTTGGGCAGACTCACCATGAAATGTCCACACCGTATAATCGGGCGTAAAACCACTCTTCTGCAGGTGTTTGCCCATTTCAGCCTCTGTCTTCTTTTCCCAATTGCCGCACCGGAAACAGGGGCACCAGGTTTTCTTTTGGCCATTTGCAAATGCGGCAGCACCTCCCCGCTGTTCTCCTGATACACGTCTCTGCAATAAACAGAGAGGATGTGTACCCGGAGAACAACAGGGGAGGCACTGACGAAATATATGCGTCGGATCCGGAGCAAAGCATATGGAAAAACGAACCCAATCTACACATACTCGGGCTGTCCATGGATAGCGTTGGACAATTCGAAAGAATCAAGGTTATAAATATGCAAATGCATGCATATTTATAACTATGACGCTTTCGAACGGGAGACACATATTGGTTACGCATACTGATGATTCAAGACACATATATAGCTAGCTATCAAGTTTCATCAGAATAGATCAAATAATTAATGGGGGAGGAGGACTTGTCATTTGTGCTCACCCACGGACGAAGGGGCAGAGCTCGTCAAACGCACGGCGAGGTCGTCGAACACCAAACCTCGCAGCGATGAAACAACCGCACATTTAAAACTACACGATCAACACAATTATATATGATGCTTTTCATAACAAAATCGAAAAATATATGACCTAACTAATAATTCACAAATATATGACCCCGTCGGCCTCTGGAAGGCCAAAGAACACCTTTTCGGGAGGTGTCGGTGGTCGGGGTGTCCTGTCGGTGTCGGGGTGCCGTGTCGGGGTCGGTGTGCTGTTTCGGGGTCGGGGGGTCGGGGTGTCGTGTCGATGTCGGGGTAGTGCCGTGTCGGTGTCGGGGTGTTGTTTCGGGGTCGGGGTGTGGTGTCGGGTCAGGCTCAGGGTCGGGGTGTCGGGTCAGGCTCGGGGGGTCGGGGTGTCGGGGTCGGGGTCGGGGGTCGATCGGGGTGTCGGGTCGGGGTCTCAGGGTCGGGGTGTGTGTCGGGGTGCGGGTCGGGGTCTGGGTACCGTGTCGGGTCGGGGTCGGGGTGTCGGGGTCGCGGGGTCGGGGTCAGGCTTGGGGGTCGGGGTCGTGTCGGGGTCGGGGTCTTCTTCTTCTTCTTCCTCCTTTCCTTTTTCCTCTTCTTCTTCTCCTCCTCTCTCTTTTTTCTTCTTCTTCTTCCTCTTTCCTTTTTCCTCTTCTTCTTCTCCTCCTCTCCTCTTTTTTCTTCTTCTTCTTCCTCCTTTCCTTTTTCCTCTTCTTCTTCTCCTCCTCTCCTCTTTTTTCTTCTTCTTCTTCCTCTTCTTCTTTTTTCTTCTCCTCCTCCTCTTCTTCTTCTTCTCCTGATCTCCTCTTTTTCTCTTTTTCTTCTTTCCTAAAACTAAACTAAACCTAAAACTAAACTAAAAAAACAGAAAAAGAAAAAAACTAAATCTAAACCTAAAACTAAACTAAAACTAAAACTAAATCTAAACTAAACATAAACCTAAAACTAAAAAAACAGAAAAAAGGAAAAAAAAGGAGGCAGAGAGCTCACCTGGGTGGAGGAGGGGGGCGGGGCGTCCTGGGGCGGCAGGGGAGGGGGGTAGTGGCGACGGGGCCGGGCCCGGCCGGGGCGCGGGGGTGCCGGGGCACCGGGGCGTGGCGGCGCCCAGACGGCAGGGCGGCGGGGGCGACGGGAGCGACGGGGCGGGGGGGCGCCGGGGGCGGCGGGGGGCGCTGGGGCGGCGGCGGGGGCGGCGGCGGGGCGTGGACGGGGCGGTGAGAGGTGGGAGAGAAAGAGAGAGGGTGTGGGGCGCGGCCCCGTTAACGTTACGTGGGGCCTCCCTCTTTGCCGTCCGCCAACCTTTGCCGTCCGCCTCCTTGCTCTTTGCGTCCGCTAGCGGACGGCAAAGAGGGGGGCCCGTCAGGTTTTTTTTGCAGCTCGTCAGTGGGGCCCCTCCCTCTTTGCCGTCCGCTAGCCGACGGCAAAGAATCTTTGCCGTCCGCTAGCAGACGGCAAAGAACTGGCTGATGGCAAACTTTGTCTTTGCCATCAGCCAGTTCTTTGCCGTCTGCTTTTTGGAAGCTGATGGCAAAGAGCTTCTTTGCCGTCCGCTAGCGGACGGCAAAGAACTGGCAGATGGCAAACTAGCTGATTCCAGTAGTGTATGGTCTTTACACTAATATATATATATCAGACGTTATTTATACATGTGATTGCACTTTGATATATACATTGATGTACTGTGTGTGCCAGCATACCGATCCAGGGATGGCACAGATACACAGAGGCTTGACCGTCTGAGGTCGGGTCGCTACAGATATGGTATCAGAGCACATGTTGACTGTAGGACGTGACCCTAGAAATGGAAAGCTCCTAGGACAGGAAATCTCTAAAACTTTATTTTCAAAAGAATCATTACTTCTCATCTTTTCTGATTTTATCAAATATCCTCTCTTACCTCAAATAGTTAGAATAACCCCTTTCCCTTTTGACCACACGAAGGATCAACTGAAGCCGCTCCAAGAAGGACAAGATAGCGGACAACCGATGACCATTTTAGAGTAAACAAGATTTGACCATGCATTAGAAGAGTTGAAGCTACACCAGTTAAAGACTCTGACAACTTGAAGAATCAGAAGAATTATTTGACCGTTAGAGGACGAAACCCCTGTTATACACTTACGTTAGATGCGACGATTTGTGAGCTATCATTTGTTTGATGTTTTTCCGACAGCCACAAAATAAAACTCGTTTCTTCAAAACTATTGTTTGTATTGTGTGTATCCCTCTCCACCTCTCTCTTATCTCACCCTAAAACCCTTGGACCCAGTAGATGATGAATGAAGTTGGACTGGTATTCTCTGGACCGAAAACCCAGCCGGAGGTAGAGCTATGGATTCAGAACATGGAGAATCACTTCGGGAGCAATTTGGTTTCAAGGAAGAATGAAGTATCGTATGCTCTTCGGTACTTTGAAGGAAGTGCTGCAACATGGTGGCAGATGCATCAAGCTATATAGGGATGGAATGGAGCAAGGACTTGGGAAGAATTCAAGAAGACTTTGACAAGATCCCGTCTTATCCGGAAGCACCATGATACGCCAAGAAATAAACCTTGTGCCTGCAAGATTTGCGGAGAAATAGGACACACCCAGGAGAAACACAAGGATGGATGCCCTCATTGTGAGGAGAAACACCCAAATGAGGAATGCCCAACTAGTCAGGTGACTTGTTTCTTGTGTGAAGGAACCACCCACTACCTAGCTCAGTGTCACATTTACCCCACTATGCAACAAACTATTCAGAAGCGGGAAGAAGGAATGAAAGAAGCCCTCCGAGAAGTTATGAAAGAACCTGTGATTAAGGAAAGTGTTGAAGACCCTGATGGAGAAAGCCTCAACAGATTTTACTCCAATGCCTATTATTCATGTGGAGAAGAAGGACATTTTTCACAGTATTGCACCAAGGAAAGATAAGAGTATCTGGGATACTTCCCGACAGAAGCAGTGGAGTTTGATCCACATGGAATAGAACGTTTGATCAGAACAAAGAAAACCAGGAAGAGAAAACAAAGACACCCTCAGAACAACCCAATTTCTGCAAAGAGGGACAAGAGTCATATTACCTGTTTTGAATGTAAGGACGTCGGGCATTATGCCAATGATTGTCTCGAAAGGAAGCAAGGAACTCAAGGAGCAGGCACCATCACCAAGAAGCCTCGAGACATGCCGGAAGTTATTTGTTTTCGCTTGCAAGGAAGCAGGACATTTTGCTAGGGATTGTACAAATCATGAGAAAGCTGAGTGTAAGGAGATGTTGATATCAGTAATAAGGGTAGTAAGGAAAACACTTTTTCATGAGAATGCGGGGTTGAGTTATGTAATAGATTACTCAGAGATTGTAATAATTCATGACTCAATAAAGTTGATATGTCATATGCTGAAAGGCTTTAAGGAGTTGTTATGTTTTATCTTGGAAATTAATATTCTGGGTGAACATGGAAGAAAATGAGTTGTGATGCATAAACTGGATGTTGGAAATTGAGTTTGAAGTTTTGTTTGGATGATATGAATGTGTACCCAAGGAGATATGTACCTTATTCTGAGCACCATTTTTGTTTTACAACTGCAGATGACGACCCTTTATGAGTCTTTCCTTAAGGGCAAACGTAGGTGTCACAGAAACAGTTTCTGTGATGTACTACTTTCCAATAAGGGAGCAGTACAGTTACCTCGTCAAGTTCTACTTTCCTCCACTCACTTCTTTCGAGAGAAACTCCTTCTCCAGAAAGTTTCCGAATTTAGCAACAAAAGTCTTGCCTTCGGATCTGTGATAGAAGGTGTATCCAATAGTTTCCTTTGGATATCCTATGAAGACACATTTCTCCGATTTGGGTTCGAGCTTATCAGGTTGAAGCTTTTTCACATAAGCATCGCAGCCCCAAACTTTCAGAAACGACAACTTTGGTTTCTTGCCAAACCATAGTTCATAAGGCGTCGTCTTAACGGATTTTGATGGTGCCCTATTTAACGTGAATGCGGCCGTCTCTAAAGCATAACCCCAAAACGATAGCGGTAAATCAGTAAGAGACATCATAGATCGCACCATATCTAGTAAAGTACGATTACGACGTTCGGACACACCATTACGCTGTGGTGTTCCGGGTGGCGTGAGTTGCGAAACTATTCCGCATTGTTTCAAATGTACACCAAACTCGTAACTCAAATATTCTCCTCCACGATCAGATCGTAGAAACTTTATTTTCTTGTTACGATGATTTTCAACTTCACTCTGAAATTCTTTGAACTTTTCAAATGTTTCAGACTTATGTTTCATTAAGTAGATATACCCATATCTGCTTAATCATCTGTGAAGGTGAGAAAATAACGATATCCGCCACGAGCCTCAATATTCATCGGACCACATACATCTGTATGTATGATTTCCAACAAATCTGTTGCTCTCTCCATAGTACCGGAGAACGGTGTTTTAGTCATCTTGCCCATGAGGCACGGTTCGCAAGTACCAAGTGATTCATAATCAAGTTGGTTCCAAAAGTCCATCAGTATGGAGTTTCTTCATGCACTTTACACCGATATGACCTAAATAACAGTGCCACAAATAAGTTGACTATCATTATCAACTCTGCATCTTTTGGCTTCAACATTATGAATATGTGTGTCACTACTATCGAGATATAATAAGAATAGACCACTCTTCAAGGGTGCATGACCATAAAAGATATTACTCATATAAATAGAACAACATTATTCTCTGATTTAAATGAATAACCGTCTCACATCAAACAAGATCCAGATATAATGTTCATGCTTAACGCTGGCACCAAATAACAATTATTTAGGTCTAATACTAATCCCGAAGGTAGATGTAGAGGTAGCGTGCCGACTGCAATCACATCGACTTTGGAACCGTTTCCCACGCGCATCGTCACCTCGTCCTTAGCCAATCTTCGCTTAATCCGTAGTCCCTGTTTCGAGTTGCAAATATTAGCAACAGAACCAGTATCAAATACCCAGGTGCTACTGCGAGCATTAGTAAGGTACACATCAATAACATGTATATCACATATACCTTTGTTCACCTTGCCATCCTTCTTATCCGCCAAATACTTGGGGCAGTTCCGCTTCCAGTGACCAGTCTGCTTGCAGTAGAAGCACTCAGTTTCAGGCTTAGGTCCAGACTTGGGTTTCTTCTCTGAGCAGCAACTTGCTTGCTGTTCTTTTTGAAGTTCCCCTTCTTCTTCCCTTTGCCCTTTTTCTTGAAACTAGTGGTCTTGTTGACCATCAACACTTGATGCTCCTTCTTGATTTCTACCTCCGCAGCTTAGCATTGCGAAGAGCTCGGGAATAGTCTTATTCATCCCTTGCATATTATAGTTCATCACGAAGCTCTTGTAGCTTGGTGGCAGTGATTGGAGAAATCTGTCAATGACGCAATCATCTGGAAGATTAACTCCCAATTGAATCAAGTGATTATTATACCCAGACATTTTGAGTATATGCTCACTGACAGAACTGATTCTCCTCCATCTTTTAGCTATAGAACTTGTTGGAGATTTCATATCTCTCAACTCGGGTATTTGCTTGAAATATTAACTTCAACTCCTAGAACATCTCATATGGTCCATGACGTTCAAAACGTATTTGAAGTCCCGATTCTAAGCCGTTAAGCATGGTGCACTAAACTATCAAGTAGTCATCATACTAAGCTAGCTAAATGTTCATAACGTCTGCATCTGCTCCTGCAATAGGTCTGTCACCTAGCGGTGCATCAAGTACATAATTCTTCTGTGCAGCAATGAGGATAAATCTCAGATCACGGATCCAATCCGCATCATTGCTACTAACATCTTTCAACTTAGTTTTTCTCTAGGAACATATCAAAATAAACATAGGGAAGCAACAACGCGAGCTATTGATCTACAACATAGATATGCTAATACTACCAGGACTAAGTTCATGATAAATTTAAGTTCAATTAATCATATTACTTAAGAACTCCCACTTATAAATACATCCCTCTAATCTTCTAAGTGATCACGTGATTCAAATCAACTAAACCATAACCGACCATCACGTGAAATGGAGTAGCTTTCAATGGTGAACATCAATATGTTGGTCATATCTACTATATGATTCACGCTCGACCTTTCGGTCTCAGTGTTCCGAGGCCATATCTGCATATGCTAGGCTCGTCAAGTTTAACCTGAGTATTCCGCGTGTGCAAAACTGGCTTGCACCCATTGTAGATGGATGTAGAGCTTATCACACTCGATCATCACGTGGTGTCTGGGCACGACGAACTTTGGCAACGGTGCATACTCAGGGAGAACACTTTTATCTTGAAATTTAGTGAGAGATCATCTTATAATGCTACCGTCAATCAAAGCAAGATAAGATGCATAAAAGATAAACATCACATGCAATCAATATAAGTGATATCATATGGCCATCATCATCTTGTGCTTATGATCTCCATCTCCGAAGCACCGTCATGATCACCATCGTCACCGACGCGACACCTTGATCACCATCGTAGCATCGTTGTCGTCTCGCCAATCTTATGCTTCTACGACTATCGCTACCGCTTAGTGATAAAGTAAAGCATTACAGCGCAATTGCATTGCATACAATAAAGCGACAACCATATGGCTCCTGCCAGTTGCCGATAACTCGGTTACAAAACATGATCATATCATACAATAAAATTTAGCATCATGTCTTGACCATATCACAACACAACATGCCCTGCAAAAACAAGTTAGACGTCCTCTACTTTGTTGTTGCAAGTTTTACGTGGCTGCTACGGGCTTTAGCAAGAACCGTTCTTACCTACGCATCAAAACCACAACGATAGTCTGTCAAGTTGGTGCTGTTTTAACCTTCGCAAGGACCGGGTGTAGCCACACTTGGTTCAACTAAAGTTGGAGAAACTGACACCCGCCAGCCACCTGTGTGCAAAACACGTCGGTAGAACCAGTCTCGCATAAGCGTACGCGTAATGTCGGTCCGGGCCGCTTCATCCAACAATACCGCCGAACCAAAGTATGACATGCTGGTAAGCAGTATGACTTATATCGCCCACAACTCACTTGTGTTCTACTCGTGCACAACATCAACGCATAAAACCTAGGCTCGGATGCCACTGTTGGGGAACGTAGTAATTTCAAAAAAATTCCTACGCACACGCAAGATCATGGTGATGCATAGCAACGAGAGGGGAGAGTGTTGTCTACGTACCCTTGTAGACCGAAAGCGGAAGCGTTAGCACGACGCGATTGATGTAGTCGTACGTCTTCATGGCCCGACCGATCAAGCACCGAAACTACGGCACCTCCGAGTTCTAGCACACGTTCAGCTCGATGACAATCCCCGGACTCCGATCCAGCAGAATGTCGGGGAAGAGTTTGGTCAGCACGACGGCATGGTGACGATCTTGATGTTATATTGTCGCAGGGCTTCGCCTAAGCACCACTACAATATTATCGAGGACTATGGTGGAGGGGGGCACCGTGAATGAAATATGCCCTAGAGGCAATAATAAAGTTATTATTTATTTCCTTATAATCATGGTAAATGTTTATTATTCATGCTAGAATTGTATTAACCGGAAACATAATACATGTGTGAATACATAGACAAACAAAGTGTCACTAGTATGCCTTTACTTGACTAGCTCGTTAATCAAAGATGGTTATGTTTCCTAACCATGAACAATGAGTTGTTATTTGATTAACGGGATCACATCATTAAGAGAATGATCTGATTGACATGACCCATTCCATTAGCTTAGCACCCGATCGTTTAGTATGTTGCTATTGCTTTCTTCATGACTTATACATGTTCCTGTAACTATGAGATTATGCAACTCCCGTTTACCGGAGGAACACTTTGGGTACTACCAAACGTCACAACGTAACTGGGTGATTATAAAGGAGTACTACATGTGTCTCCAAAGGTACATGTTGGGTTGGCGTATTTCGAGATTAGGTTTTGTCACTCCGATTGTCGGAGAGGTATCTCTGGGCCCTCTCGGTAATGCACATCACATAAGCCTTGCAAGCATTGCAACTAATGAGTTAGTTGCGAGATGATGTATTACGGAATGAGTAAAGAGACTTGCCGGTAACGAGATTGAACTAGGTATTGGATACCGACGATCGAATCTCGGGCAAGTAACATACCGATGACAAAGGGAAAAACGTATGTTGTTATGCGGTCTGACCGATAAAGATCTTCGTAGAATATGTAGGATCCAATATGGGCATCCAGGTCCCGCTATTGGTTATTGACCGGAGACATGTCTCGGTCATGTCTACATTGTTCTCGAACCCGTAGGGTCCGCACGCTTAAGGTTACGATGACAGTTATATTTTGAGTTTATGCATTTTGATGTACCGAAGGTTGTTCGGAGTCCCGGATGTGATCACGGACATGACGAGGAGTCTCGAAATGGTCGAGACGTAAAGATTGATATATTGGAAGCCTATGTTTGGATATCGGAAGTGTTCCGGGTGAAATCGGGATTTTGCCGGAGTACCGGGAGGTTACCGGAACCCCCCGGGAGCTATATGGGCCTTAGTGGGCTTTAGTGGAAAGGAGAAAGGGGAAGCCCAAGGTGGCTGTGCGCCTCCCCCCTTCCCCTAGTCCTATTAGGACTAGGAGAGGTGGCCGGCCCCCTCTCTCTCTTTCCCCCCTCAAGGAATCCTATTCCAACTAGGATTGGGGGGGGGGGATCCTACTCCGAGAGGGAGTAGGACTCTCCTGGCGCGCCCTCCCTTGGCCGGCCAGCCTCCCCCCTCTAGTCCTTTATATACAGAGGCAGGGCACCCCAAAGAACACACAAGTTGATCCACGTGATCTATTCCTTAGCCGTGTGCGGTGCCCCCAGCCACCATATTCCTCGATAATACTGTAGCGGTGTTTAGGCGAAGCCCTGCTGCTGTAGTGCATCAAGATCATCACCACGCCGTCGTGCTGACGGAACTCTTCCCCGACACTTTGCTGGATCGGAGTCCGGGGATCGTCATCGAGCTGAACGTGTGCTCGAACTCGGAGGTGTCGTAGTTTCGGTGCTTGATCGGTTGGATCGTGAAGACGTACGACTACTTCCTCTACGTCGTGTCAGCGCTTCCGCAGTCGGTCTGCGTTGGGTACGTAGACAACACTCTCCCCTCTCGTTGCTATGCATCACATGATCTTGCATGTGCGTAGGAAATTTTTTGAAATTACTACGAAACCCAACACGCCGCACACGGCTAAGAGATCAATGATCAATTGTTGTGTCCATGGGGTGCCCCTGCCCCCGTATACAAAGGAGCAAGGGGGGAGGCGGCCGGCCTAGGAGGAGGGCGCACCAAGGGGGGAGTCCTAGTCCCATCGGGAGTAGGACTCCTCCTTCCCTTGTTGGAGTAGGAGAGAAGGAAAGAGGGGGAGAGGAACAAGGAAAAGTGGGCTGCACCCCTTGTCCAATTCGGACCAGAGGGGGGGCGCGCGCCTCCTTCCTTTTGGCCTCTCTCCTCTATTCCCGTATGGCCCAATAAGGCCCATACACTCCCCGGCGAATTCCCGTAACTCTCCGGTACTCCGAAAAATACCCGAATCACTCGGAACCTTTCCGATGTCCGAATATAGTCATCCAGTATATCGATCTTTACGTCTCGACCATTTCGAGACTCCTCTTCATGTCCCCGATCTCATCCGGAACTCCGAACTCCTTCGGTACATCAAAACTCATAAACTCATAATATAACTATCATCGAAACCTTAAGCATGCGGACCCTACGGGTTCGAGAACTATGTAGACATGACCGAGACACGTCTCCGGTCAGTAACCAATAGCGGAACTTGGATGCTCATATTGGCTCCCACATATTCTACGAAGATCTTTATCGGTCAGACCGCATAACAACATACGTTGTTCCCTTTGTCATCGGTATGTTACTTGCCTGAGATTCGATCGTCGGTATCTCAATACCTAGTTCAATCTCGTTACCGGCAAGTCTCTTTTACTCGTTCCGTAATACATCATCCCGCAACTAACTTTTTAGTTGTAATGCTTGCAAGGCTTAAGTGATGTGCATTACCGAGAGGGCCCAGAGATACCTCTCCGACAATCGGAGTGACAAATCCTACTCTCGAAATACGCCAACCCAACAAGTACCTTCGGAGACACCTGTAGAGCACCTTTATAATCACCCAGTTACGTTGTGACGTTTGGTAGCACACAAAGTGTTCCTCCAGTAAACGGGAGTTGCATAATCTCATAGTCATAGGAACATGTATAAGTTATGAAGAAAGCAATAGCAACAAACTAAACGATCAAGTGCTAAGCTAATGGAATGGGTCAAGTCAATCACAACATTCTCCTAATGATGTGATCCCGTTAATCAAATGACAACTCATGTCTATGGCTAGGAAACATAACCATCTTCGATCAACGAGCTAGTCAAGTAGAGGCATACTAGTGACACTCTGTTTGTCTACGTATTCACACATGTATTATGTTTCCGGTTAATACAATTCTAGCATGAATAATAAACATTTATCATGAAATAAGGAAATAAATAATAACTTTATTATTGCCTCTAGGGCATATTGCCTTCAGAAGTGTCTTCGGATAGGTGCACACTGCCGATCTTAATGTTTGCCTTCGGTTCTTACTGTTTCGATCTATAATACACCTGCGAATAACACAGTCCAACCGAAGATAATTTACCAGGAAATTAATATACAAGGAACATATCTAATTGAAAAGATATCACCTGATCATCCCATCGATCCACGACGATCACCCAGCAGGCTCTCAATAAAAGCACCAATGTCGGTTCTATATCCGACGTATCTCGTAGTAGGGGTCCTAAGGTAGGCGTCTTGGAGCGATGGTAACACGGCCACGTGATTTTACCCAGGTTCGGGCCCTCTTGATGGAGGTAAATGAAGGAAATATGCCCTAGAGGCAATAATAAAGTTATTATTTATTTCCTTATTTCATGATAAATGTTTATTATTCATGCTAGAATTGTATTAATCGGAAACATAATACATGTGTGAATACATAGATAAACAGAGTGTCACTAGTATGCCTCTACTTGACTAGCTCGTTAATCAAAGATGGTTATGTTTCCTAACCATGAACAAAGTGCTGTTATTTGATTAACGAGGTCACGTCATTAGTTGAATGATCTGATTGACATGACCCATTCCATTAGCTTAGCACCCGATCGTTTAGTATGTTGCTATTGCTTCCTTCATGACTTATACATGTTCCTATGACTATGAGATTATGCAACTCCCGTTTGCCGGAGGAACACTTTGGGTGCTACCAAACGTCACAACGTAACTGGGTGAATACAAAGGAGTACTACAGGTGTCTCCAATGGTAGATGTTGGGTTGGCGTATTTCGAGAATAGGATTTGTCACTCCAATTGTCGGAGAGGTATCTCTGGGCCCTCTCGGTAATGCACATCACATAAGCCTTGCAAGCACTGCAACTAATATGTTAGTTGTGAGATGATGTATTACGGAACGAGTAAAGAGACTTGCCAGTAACGAGATTGAACTAGGTATTGGATACCGACGATCGAATCTCGGGCAAGTAACATACCGATGACAAAGGGAACAACGTATGTTGTTATGCGGTCTGACCGATAAAGATCTTCGTAGAATATGTAGGAGCCAATATGGGCATCCAGGTCCCGCTATTGGTTATTGACCGGAGATGTGTCTCGGTCATGTCTACATTGTTCTCGAACCGTAGGGTCCGCACGCTTAACGTTACGATGACAGTTATTATGAGTTTATGCATTTTGATGTACCGAAGGTTGTTCGGAGTCCCGGATGTGATCACGGACATGACGAGGAGTCTCGAAATGTTCGGGACATAAAGATTGATATATTGGAAGCCTATGTTTGGACATCGGAAGTGTTCCGGGTGAAATCAGGATTTTACCGGATTACCGGGAGGTTACCGGAACCCCCCGGGAGTCATATGGGCCTTATTGGGCTTTAGTGGAAAGGTGAAAGGGGCTGCCCATAGTGGTCTGCGCGCCTCCCCCTCCCCTAATCCTATTAGGACTAGGAGAGGTGGCCGGCCACCTCTCTCTCTCTTTCCCCCTTGGGAGTCCTATTTGGAATAGGATTGGGAGGGGAGTCCTACTCCCGGTAGGAGTAGGACTCCTCCTGCGCCTCCATAGGGCTGGCCGCACCCCTCCCCCTTGGATCCTTTATATACGGAGGCAGGGGGCACCTCTAAACACACAAGTTGATCATTGAGATTGTTCCTTAGCCGTGTGAAGTGCCCCCTGCCACCATATTCCACCTCGATCATATCGTTGTAGTGCTTAGGCGAAGCCCTGCGTCGGTAGAACATCAAGATCGTCACCACGCCGTCGTGCTGACGGAACTCCTCCCCGAAGCTTTGCTGGATCGGAGCCCGGGGATCGTCATCGAGCTGTACGTGTGCTAAGAACTCGGAGGTGCCGGAGTAACGGTGCTTGGATCGGTCGGATCGGGAAGAAGATGTACGACTACTTCCTCTACGTTGTGTCAACGCTTCCGTTGCGATCTACAAGGGTACGTAGATCATACTCTCCCCTCTCGTTGCTATGCATCACCATGATCTTGTGTGTGCGTAGGAATTTTTTTTGAAATTACTACGTTTCCCAACAGTGGCATCCGAGCCTAGGTTTTATGGTTTGATGTTATATGCACGAGTAGAACACAAGTGAGTTGTGGGCGATATAAGTCATACTGCCTACCAGCATGTCATACTTTGGTTCGGCGGTATTGTTGGATGAAGCGGCCCGGACCAACATTACGCGTACGCTTACGCGAGACCGGTTCTCCCGACGTGCTTTGCACAAACGTGGCTAGCGGGTGACAGTTTCTCCAACTTTAGTTGAACCGAGTGTGGCTACGCCCGGTCCTTGCGAAGGTTAAAACGGAGTCTATTTGACAAACTATCGTTGTGGTTTTGATGCATAGGTAAGATTGGTTCTTGCTTAAAGCCCGTAGCAGCCACGTAAAAAGTGCAACAACAAAGTAGAGGACGTCTAACTTGTTTTTGCAGGGCATGTCGTGATGTGATATGGTCAAAACGTGATGAGATATAAGTTGTTGTATGAGATGATCATGTTTTGTTGAAGTTATCGGCAACTGGCAAAAGCCTTATGGTTGTCTCTTTATTGCATAAGATGCAAGCGCCAAATAATTGCTTTACTTTATCGCTATGCGATAGCAATAGTTGCAAGAGCAATAGTTGGCGAGACGACCACGTGATGACACATTGATATAGATCAAGATGATGGAGATCATGGTGTCATGCCGGTGACGATAGAGATCATGACAGTACTTCGGAGATGGAGATCACAAGCACAAGATGATGATGGCCATATCATATCACTTATATTGATTGCATGTGATGTTTATCTTTTTATGCATCTTATCTTGCTTTGATTGACGGTAGCATTATAAGATGATCTCTCACTAAATTATCAAGAAGTGTTCTCCCTGAGTATGCACCGTTGCCAAAGTTCGTCGTGCCCAGACACCACGTGATGATCGGGTGTGATAAGCTCTACGTCCATATACAACGGGTGCAAGCCAGTTTTTGCACACGCAGAATACTCGGGTTAAACTTGACGAGCCTAGCATATGCAGATATGGCCTCGGAACATGGAGACCGAAAGGTCGAGCGTGAATCATATAGTAGATATGATCAACATAACGATGTTCACCATTGAAAACTACTCCATTTCACGTGATGAAAGGTTATGGTTTAGTTTATTTGGATCACGTGATCACTTAGAGGATTAGAGGGATGTCTATCTAAGTGGGAGTTCTTTAAGTAATTTGATTAATTGAACTTAAATTTATCATGAACTTAGTCCTGGTAGTATTTTGCAAATTATGTTGTAGATCAATAGCTTGCGTTGTTGCTTTCATATGTTTATTTTGATATGTTCCTAGAGAAAAATTGTGTTGAAAGATGTTAGTAGCAATGATGCGGATTGGATCCGTGATCTGAGGTTTATCCTCATTGCTGCACAGAAGAATTATGTCCTTGATGCACCGCTAGGTGACAGACCTATTGCAGGAGCAGATGCAGACGTTATGAACGTTTGGCTAGCTCAGTATGATGACTACTTGATAGTTTAGTGCACCATGCTTAACGGCTTAGAATCGGGACTTCAAAGACGTTTTGAACGCCATGGACCATATGAGATGTTCCAAGAATTGAAGTTAATATTTCAAGCAAATACCCGAGTTGAGAGATATGAAGTCTCCAACAAGTTCTATAGCTAAAAGATGGAGGAGAATCGCTCAACTAGTGAGCATGTGCCCAGATTGTCTGAGTACTACAATCGCTTGAATCAAGTGGGAGTTAATCTTCCAGATAAGATAGTGATTGACAAAATTCTCTAGTCACCATAACCAAGTTAATAGAACTTCGTGATGAACTATGATATGCAAGGGATAACGGAAACGATTTCCAAGCTCTTCGTAATGCAGAAATTGACGAAGGTAGAAATCGAGAAAAACATCAAGTGTTGATGGTAGACAAGACCACTAGTTTCAAGAAAAGGGCAGAGGGAAGAAGGGGAACTTCAAGAAGAACATCAAGCAAGTTGCTGCTCGAGTGAAGAAGCCCAAGTCTGGTCCTAAGCCTGAGACTAAGTGTTTCTACTGCAAAGGGACTGGTCACTGGAAGCGGAACTACCCCAAGTGATTGGCAGATAAGAAGGATGGCAAAGTGAACATAAGTATATTTGATATACATGTTATTGATGTGTACTTTACTAGTGTTTATAGCAACCCCTCAGTATTTGATACTAGTTCAGTTACTAAGATTAGTAACTCGAAACGGGAGTTGCAGAATAAAGAGAGACTAGTTAAGGGTGAAGTGACGATGTGTGTTGGAAGTGGTTCCAAGATTGATATGATTATCATCGCACACTCCCTATACTTTCGGGATTAGTGTTGAACCTGAATAAGTGTTATTTGGTGTTTGCGTTGAGCATGAATATGATTTGATCATGTTTATTGTAATACGGTTATTCATTTAAGTAAGAGAATAAATTGTTGTTCTGTTTACATGAATAAAACCTTATATGGTTACACACCCAATGAAAATAGTTCATTGGATCTCGATCGTAGTGATACACATAATCATAATATTGAAACCAAAAGATGCAAAGTTAATAATGATAGTGCAACTTATTTGTAGCACTGCCGTTTAGGTCATATTGGTGTGAAGCGCATGAAGAAACTCCATGCTGATGGGATTTTGGAATCACTTGATTATGAATCACTTGATGCTTGCGAACCATGCCTTTTGGGCAAGATGACTAAAACGCCGTTCTCCGGAACAATGAAGCAAGCAACAGATTTGTTGGAGATCATACATACTGATGTATGTGGTCCGATGAATATTAAGGCTTGCAGCAGGTATCATTATTTTCTGACCTTCACAGATGATTTGAGCAGATATGGGGATATCTACTTGATGAAACATAAGTCTGAAACATTTGAACAGTTCAAAGAATTTCAGAGTGAAGTGGAAAATCATCGTGACAAGAAAATAAAAGTTTCTACGATATGATCGCAGAGGTAAAATATTTGAGTTACGAGTTTGGTCTTCAATTAAAACAATGTGGAATAGTTTCACAAACTCATGCCACATGGAACACCACAGCATAAAGGTGTGTCCGAACGTCATAATCGTACTTTATTGGATAGAGTGCAATCTATGATGTCTCTTACCGATATACCACTATCATTTTGGGGTTATGCATTAGAGACAGCTGCATTCACGTTAAATAGGGCACCATCTAAATCCATTGAGACGACACCGTGTGAACTATGGTTTGGCAAGAAACCTAAGCTGTCGTTTCTTAAAGTTTGGGACTGCGATGCTTATGTGAAAAAGTTTCAACATGATAAGCTCGAACCCAAATCGGAGAAATATGTCTTCATAGGATACCCAAAGGAGACTGTTGGGTACACCTTCTATCACAAATCCGAAGGCAAGACTTTTGTTGCTAAATTCGGAGTTTTTCTAGAGAAGGAGTTTCTCTCGAAAGAAGTGAGTGGAAGGAAAGTAGAACTTGATAAGGTAATTGTACCTTCTCCCTTATTGGAAAGTAGTTCATCACAGAAATCTGTTCCTGTGGCTACTACACCAATTAGTGAGGAAGCTAATGATGATGATCATGTAACTTCAGATCAAGTTACTACCAAATCTCGTAGGTAAACCAGAGTGAGATCCGCACCAGAATGGTACGGTAATCCTGTTCTGGAAGTCATGTTACTAGACCATGACGAACTTGCGAACTATGAGGAAGCGATGATGAGCCGAGATTCCGCGAAATGGTTTGAGGCCATGAAATCTGAGATATGATCCATGTATGAGAACAAAGTATGGACTTTGATGGATTTGCCCGATGATTGGCAAGCCATAGAAAATAAATGGATCTTCAAGAGGAAGACGGACGCTGATAGTAGTGTTACTATCTACAAAGCTAGAATTGTCGCAAAAAGGTTTTCGGCAAGTTCAAGGTGTTGACTACGAAGAGATTTTCTCACTCGTATCTATGCTTAAGTCTGTCCGAATCATGTTAGCAATTGCCGCATTTTATGAAATCTGGCAAATGGATAAACAAAACTGCATTCCTTAATGGATTTACTAAAGAAGAGTTGTATACGATGCAACTAGAAGGTTTTGTCGATCCTAAAAGTGTTAACTAAATATGCAAGCTCCAGCGATCCATCTATGGACTGGTGCAAGAATCTCGGAGTTGGAATATACGCTTTGATAAGTTGATCAAAGCATATAGTTTTATACAGACTTGCGGTGAAGCCTGTATTTACAAGAAAGTGAGTGGGAGCACTACAACATTTCTGATAAGTATATGTGTATGACATATTGTTGATCGAAAATAATGTAGAATTATTCTGTAAAGCATAAAGGAGTGTTTGAAAGGAGTTTTTCAAAGAAAGACTTCGGTGAAGCTGCTTACATATTTAGCTTCAAGATCTATAGAGATAGATCAAGACGCTTGATAAGTTTTTTCAATGAGTACATACCTTGACAAGATTTTGAAGTAGTTCAAAATGGAGCAGTCAAAGAAAGAGTTCTTGCCCGTATTACAAGGTGTGAAGTTGAGTAAGACTCAAAGCCCGACCACGGCAGAAGATAGAAAGAGAATGAAAGTCATTCCCTATGCCTTGGCCATAGGTTCTATAAAGTATGTCATGCTGTGTACCAGATCTATTGTATACCCTGCACTGATTTGGCAAGGGAGTACAATAGTGATCTAGGAGTAGATCACTGGACAGCGGTCAGAATTATCCTTAGTGAAATAAGGATATGTTTCTCGATTATGGACGTGACAAAAAGGTACGTCGTAAAGGGTTACGCCGATGCAAGTTTTTGACACTAATCTAGATGACTCTAAGTCTCGGTCTAGATACATATTGAAAGTGGGAGCAATTAGCTAGAGTAGCTCCATGCAGAGCATTGTTGACATAGAAATTTGCAAAATACATGCGGATCTGAATGTGGCAGACCCGTTGACTAAGATTCTCCCACAAGCAAAACATGATCACACCTTAGTACTCCTTGGGTTTTAATCACATAGCGATGTGAACTAGATTACTGAATCTAGTAAACCCTTTGGGTGTTGGTCACATGGCGATGTGAACTGTGGGTGTTAATCACATGATGATGTGAACTATCAATGTTAATCACATGGTGATGTGATCTAGATTATTGACTCTAGTGCAAGTGGGAGACTGAAGGAAATATGCCCTAGAGGCAATAATAAAGTTATTATTTATTTCCTTATTTCATGATAAATGTTTATTATTCATGCTAGAATTGTATTAATCGGAAACATAATACATGTGTGAATACATAGACAAACAGAGTGTCACTAGTATGCCTCTACTTGACTAGCTCATTAATCAAAGATGGTTATGTTTCCTAACCATGAACAAAGTGTTGTTATTTGATTAATGAGGTCACATCATTAGTTGAATGATCTGATTGACATGACCCATTCCATTAGCTTAGCACCCGATCGTTTAGTATGTTGCTATTGCTTCCTTCATGACTTATACATGTTCCTATGACTATGAGATTATGCAACTCCCGTTTGTCGGAGGTACACTTTGGGTGCTACGAAACGTCACAACATAACTGGGTGATTATAAAGGAGTACTACAGGTGTCTCCAATGGTAGATGTTGGGTTGGCGTATTTCGAGAATAGGATTTGTCACTCCGATTGTCGGAGAGGTATCTCTGGGCCCTCTCGGTAATGCACATCACATAAGCCTTGCAAGCACTGCAACTAATATGTTAGTTGTGAGATGATGTATTACGGAACGAGTAAAGAGACTTGCCAGTAATGAGATTGAACTAGGTATTGGATACCGACGATCGAATCTCGGGCAAGTAACATACCGATGACAAAGGGAACAACGTATGTTGTTATGCGGTCTGACCGATAAAGATCTTCGTAGAATATGTAGGAGCCAATATGGGCATCCAGGTCCCGCTATTGGTTATTGACCGGAGACGTGTCTCGGTCATGTCTACATTGTTCTCGAACCGTAGGGTCCGCACGCTTAACGTTACGATGACAGTTATTATGAGTTTATGCATTTTGATGTACCGAAGGTTGTTCGTAGTCTCGGATGTGATCACGGACATGACGAGGAGTCTCGAAATGGCCGAGACATAAAGATTGATATATTGGAAGCCTATGTTTGGACATCGGAAGTGTTCCGGGTGAAATCAGGATTTTACCGGATTACCGGGAGGTTACCGGAACCCCCCGGGAGTCATATGGGCCTTATTGGGCTTTAGTGGAAAGGTGAAAGGGGCTGCCCATAGTGGGCTACACGCCTCCCCCCTCCCCTAATTCTATTAGGACTAGGAGAGGTGGCCGGCCACCTCTCTCTCTCTTTCCCCCTTGGGAGTCCTATTTGGAATAGGATTGGGAGGGGAGTCCTACTCCCGGTAGGAGTAGGACTCCTCCTGCGCCTCCATAGGGCTGGCCGCACCCCTCCCCCTTGGCTCCTTTATATACGGAGGCAGGGGGCACCTCTAAACACACAAGTTGATCATTGAGATCGTTCCTTAGCCGTGTGCGGTGCCCCCTGCCACCATATTCCACCTCGATCATATCGTTGTAGTGCTTAGGCGAAGCCCTGCGTCGGTAGAACATCAAGATCGTCACCACGCCGTCGTGCTGACGGAACTCCTCCCCGAAGCTTTGCTGGATCGGAGCCCGGGGATCGTCATCGAGCTGTACGTGTGCTAAGAACTCGGAGGTGCCGGAGTAACGGTGCTTGGATCGGTCGGATCGGGAAGAAGACGTACGACTACTTCCTCTACGTTGTGTCAACGCTTCCGTTGCGATCTACAAGGGTACGTAGATCATACTCTCCCCTCTCGTTGCTATGCATCACCATGATCTTGCGTGTGCGTAGGAATTTTTTTTTGAAATTACTACGTTCCCCAACAGTAAAACCATACATGCTGCTTTTGATTATATTGATATGGGTGTAGTACAGGGTACATGTATCTACCACGAGATAGTTCTAATGAATATGAGATCGTCTATTGACTAGCCTGGCCTCGGTTTATATAACACACCAGAGGCCTAGGGTTTAGGAGAGTCCTCGTCTTGTGCGCCAAGTCTCGTGGAATCTTCCTTGTATGCGGCATGGGCTGCCCGAAGTAGCCCATGAGTGAACCGCCATGGGGGGTCCTCGGTCCAATCCAGCTAGTCGGGAGACGACGTGGTGAGTACCGCCTAGTCCAGTACACCGTCACTAGGCGCGCGCTCCAAGTGGGAGGAGTCCCAGTTGGGCTCCTAGTCCAATTCGCCCCCTTCCTTCTATTGGAGGGGGAAAGGGGAAAGGAGAGGGAGGAGGAGAAGGAAAGGGGGGCGCCGCCCCCTCCCCTTGTGCAATTAGGACTCCTCCCTTGGGAGGGCACCACCCCTTGTGGGCTGGCCTGCCTCCCTCCTATAGCCCATATGACCCATTTCTTCCCCCAGGGGTTCCGGTAACCCCCCCGGTACTCTGATACGTACTCGATACATTCCGAAACACTTCCGGTGTCTGAATACTATCGTCCAATATATCAATCTTTACCTCTCGACCATTTCGAGGCTCCTCGTCATGTTTGTGATCTCATACGAGACTCCGAACAATCTTCGGTCACCAAAACACATAACTCATAATATAAATCATCATCGAACGTTAAGCGTGCGGACCCTACGGGTTCGAGAACTATGTAGACATGAGCGAGATAGGTCTCTGGTCAATAACCAATATCGGAACTTGGATGCTCATATTGGTTCCCACATATTCTACGAAGATCTTTATCGGTCAAACCATAATGACAACATACGACATTCCCTTTCTCATCGGTATGTTACTTGCCTGAGATTAGATCGTCGGCATCTTCATACCTAGTTCAATATCGTTACTAGCAAGTCTCTTTACTCGTTCCGTAATGCATCACCCCGTAAGTAACGATAATTAGTCACATTGCTTGCAAGGCTTATCATGATGTGCATTACAAAGAGGGCCCAGAGATACCTCTCCGATACTCGGAGTGACAAATCCTAATCTCGATCTATGCCAACCCAACAAACAACTTCGGAGATACCTGTAGAGAAACTTTATAATCACCCAGTTACGTTGTGACATTTTATAGCACACAAGGTATTCCTCCGGTATTCGGGAGTTGCATAATCTCATAGACAAAGGAATATGTATAAGTCATGAAGAAAGCAATAGGAATAAAACATAACGATCATTGTGCTAAGCTAACAGATGGGTCTTGTCCATCACATCATTCTCCTAATGATGTGATCTCGTTCATCAAATGACAACACATGTCTATGGTTAGGAAACTTAACCATCTTTGATTAACGAGCTAGTCTAGTAGAGGCATACTAGGGACATTGTGTTTTGTATATGTATTCACGCATGTATCAAGTTTCCGGTTAATACAATTCTGGCATGAATAATAAACATTTATCATGCTATAAGGAAATATAAATAACAACTTTATTATTGCCTCTAGGGCATATTTCCTTCACATCCAAGAGGCCATCTCCAAGTATGGCGGGCACTTGAAGCATCTCATCGCACGGTGGCCTAGTGGTGCACAAACGACCGAGCAAGTAAGTTGATCACTACCCGGATATGCTTTAGTTTTGTTGATCACTAGCTGGACATGTAATTTTTTGTTGCTCACTAGATGGATATGCATTATTTTACTTTGTAGCCTACTCGTGCTTGTGTGGTGTACTAGAAGTTGGAGAAGAAGTCCTTCACTGTCATGCATTGTTGGTTGAAATTTAATGGGCAACCGAAGTGGAACCTTTTCATTGCCAAGACCACCGTCCAAGCCAATGAGGAAGAAACAAGTGACCCTACCGGCCCAACCCAAGAACCGCCGAAGAAGGTTAGAAGAAACTTATGGGGCAAGAAGTGGGAGAAGGAGAGGGCGAAGCGAGAAGGTGCGGCGGCAAAGCTGACTGAGAGGTTCAAGGAGATCTTGGAAAAGAAGGAGGAGGCATGCGTGAGGCACTCGGACATCAAGGAAGAGAGGAAAGCAGAGAAATTCCATCAGTTGATGGAGGCGACGGAGAAGAAGATCAAGCTCGAAGAGAGGAGGACCATGATCGAAGAGAGGAAGGCGGTGCTCGAGGAGAAGAAGGTCGCGCTCGAGGAAAAGAGGGTGAAGATCGCCGCAATGCGGAGGACGCCAAGATGTTGACCTTGAATATCGACTCTTTGAATGCTGACGCTAGAATTATCGTGCAATCCATCCGCTACCAGATGTTGGAGCGGCAGAAAGATGAGTTGGCGGCAGTGGAAAATGAGGACGCGGCGGAGGCGGACGCGGAGGCTGCCTATGCGGCAGCGACGACACCTCCTTGATAGGGGGGCAGCTTGCTGAAGACGGCCGGTCCGGCAAGGCAGAAATGCACAGACTGTTGTACTGATATTCTTTTGGATCCAGGCGTGTAAAATCTAAGCATATTATCTCTTTTTGGTTGTGATAGGGGATGCGATCCGGCACAGATGTGATCCGGCGCGTTGTGTGGATCAACTCGTACATGTAAAATCGAATTCACTTTGATTGGATGGCGTCCTCCCGCATCCATGTCCGCGGATTGGGCCCTCCTTTTTTCGGTAATACACTTAAGAGCGTATCTTTGCATTGATAGAGGGGAAGAACATACAGGGTCACAACGTGTTCACGTACACAGGAAGGCGTGTCCGTGGCGATCAAGCGAGCAGAAAACAAAAGAGGATGCTCAGCGTCACATACAGTTTCAGGCTACAGGGATGAAATCGGTAAGTCCTTTGGCTCCGACATTTGCCCTGGAGCGAGCCTCGTCCTTGATACTCCCTCCTTCCATATATATAGGGCCTAATACATTTTTTGAGGCTGCCTTTGACTATTTGATAAGATTAATAATATATGAGATGTATAATGTGAAAATTATATCATTAGAAGCTTCATCCACTTACGAATTTGATGGTGTACTTTGTGTAAGTTGCATGTTATATATTATTGCTCTAAATTGTGGTCAAAGTTAGCCTAGAAAAATATAATAGGCTCTATATAGATAGAAGGAGGGAGTAGCAGCGATGACTGTCGAGGTGGCGGGAGTAATCTTGTCGAAGATGACTATGTTACGATGGCGCCAAAGTGCCCAGGCTGTGAGGCCGGCCATGGTACTGAGGCTGCAGCGATCGCCAGCTGGCAGATTGGGCCCTCATATCCGCGTCCGTGGACGAATGCAGGAAGAAATTTGCGTGTTACCGTCGATGATGCCCTTACATCAACTTTAACAAAGATGGATATATGCATCACAATAATGCATAGCCTCGGAGTTTCTACCTAATTCAAAGAAAATGTAACATGCGCGTTGTAGCAACACTTGGGTAGAGGTAATGCATAAACTTGGTTAAACTTTATAAAAATTAACTACAGTGAAATGAAAGCTAATATGTGAGTAGTTCTTTCAGACACATATACAGTTGCGGACGCGGACTACAAAAGTATGGCCAACCAAGTGCCCCATTGTTTGTTTGTCTATCTATATCCATGAACGTGGCATAGACACCTAACCGCCCAAAGCGCATACGCATGTCGGCATCCACGTAAACCAACACCCGTGGCACACGGTCGACAACACGTTCACATCTCCTCACAGATCAACCATGACAGATACCGTCAACCATCCAACAAGCCTACGCCCGTGTGCATCGTTCCCCAAGACGCTCTAGCCGCTCAGTGGGCACGCAGCAGCAAGTCGGCTGCACTCACACGCCGACAAGCCGTCCCATCCGGACGCCACGTACGCGATGTGGCGCGACGCACCCACCGTCCCAGCGTGGTATAAGATGGCCACCATGCGCTAAAGTTACCAGCACACGACACCATCCTCACACCATCTCTCCATCTGCTTGTTCTCACGCCTTAAGAAGTTTTGCGTAGTTACGCCCGACCGGCCGCAGGATGTGGATGATGGCCACCATGCGCTAAAGTTACCAGCACACGACACCATCCTCACACCATCTCTCCATCTGCTTGTTCTCACGCCTTAAGAAGTTTTGCGTAGTTACGCCCGACCGGCCGCAGGATGTGGATGAGGAAGAAGAAGGCGGCGACGACGACGAGGCCGGCGGCCAGAAGGAGGGCGCCGGCGGCCCCAGGGGCGCCGGGGCGGGGGGGGGGGGCGGGTATGGAGGGGCCGGCGGCGCGCACGCCCACCGTCCGGGCGTCGAAAGAGTTGGCGGCTGCGAGTCTCGGCTGTAGCTGCGGGTCACAAATTTCATGTTAATAACTTTGTACTATATCTTGTATCCACGTGTTGTGGCTGTACTGCCTTCTGTTTTGTGAAAGAAAAAAACATGTGTTTCCGTTCCAAAAATGGTATTCAAATTGAAGTGCGGTTCGTTATCTGATTTCGAAATAGTTTGTGCGGGGGAAGTTCTGCGCGCATGGCGGCGGCGGCGGTGGTCGACGACACTGTTGATAGCGGAAAATGGTCCATGGAGCAATCGTGTCCGTCTTTTATGTCAAAATAGGCAAATTTTAACATGGTCCCTCTTACCTCCTTTTTTTACATGTGAGATAAGAAGGTAAGAGTCAATCAAGCCATTCATTGATGAGATCAACGGCTAAGATCTATTTTATACTCTTACCTCTCATGTGAAAAGAGGGGGTAAGAGGGACCATGTTAAAACTGCTCATGAGATAAGAAGGTAAGAGTCAATCAAGCCATTCATTGATGAGATCAACGGCTAAGATCTATTTTATACTCTTACCTCTCATGTGAAAAGAGGGGGTAAGAGGGACCATGTTAAAACTGCTCATCAAAATAATACTTAGACTAGCCACAGGTGAAGTAACTTCAGCAGTAACATCGAGTCCAACTCAACAAATTTGCTTATGTGGCAATGAATTAATAAGGAGAGAGGTAGTTTGAGTAACTTAACTAGTTACTATAACATTACATGTCCCAATGCAATATGAGTCTATAACCTAATAAATAAGGCTTTGCATGTTACCATACTTATGTTGCTATCCATTATGAAAGATAGTAATATAGTCTAGAAATATATGTGTATGTTACTAGTGTATGTTACTCTTCATTGTGGCTAGTTTTAGTATCTTTGTACAACTATACATCCATTCTGCAAAATAATATTCCCTTCCGCCTAAAATAAGTATCTCAACTCTAGTACGATGTTATATCAAGGACCAATTTTTTTGGCAGCTTAAAAAAGTCACCTCCTCCCTAATTTTGTTTCATAAATGTCTTTCTTATTCATTAAGACTTGTAAACTAGTCGTGAGATAATTAATTTAAAAATCTCGACAAATTTAGGAGGCACCTTATTTTTTAAACTGAGAAGAGGGAGCTCATTATTTAAGCCGTCCAAAAAGACTAACGCTAAAGTTTGTATAAAGTTAAGACAATTATTTTGGGAGGGATTGAGTACTTAATAATAGTAACCCATGTCGAAATAATACTTAAAAATGATAACTCATTAACCCATGTTAAAAGTTTCTTCCTGAGCGCCCTCTTCCCTGACCGTCTGCAGCCACTCCGGCTCCAGCGGCCATCCCTCCCCCCTCCGATGCCATCGTCCACCCCTCCTTTCTCTCTCTCTTCCTCTCTCTCTCGGACGCCCAGATGGCTTCATGTGTTTCCCTCTCCGTGTATTCGGCCTCCTCGAGCTCCCCTCCACCTCCGCGCCCCCTCTCCACTCCATCGTCGTCGTCCCCGGCGTGGTAGGCACGGCCTTGGGTCCCATCACACATAGTGGTGTTGACACCTCGTGGAGGCCGCCGGCTGCTGCGCCAGAGTGGCGGACCAAGTCGAATCGCCGCTAGCGGAGCCCCGTGTCCCTGCCATCGCCTGCCCAGACGGGCAACCGCGGCCCCACCATTCCCAGCTCCAAGCTGCCGCAGATGAACATCCCGGCCTGTCTTCATGGCTGCTACTACAACTGCCGCGACGGGGGGCATATTACAGACGACTGCTGGAAGGAGACAGTCTGTGTTCGCTGTGGGGGTGAGGGGCACATCGCCCGGGAATGCATGATGCCTTGTAGCCCATCGCCGGTGGGTAGGCCTGCGCTCCCATCACCGGTGGTTCGCCCGTCTTTGGGCCCATCCCAGGCACCGGCCCTTTTCCCCAGGAACGTCGTGTCGCCGCTCCAGCAACCCCTGCCTCCCAGCTTCGCTCAGCCAATGTCCTGCTCCCTCTCCCCTCCCCCTCCCCCCATCTGGTCCACCACCACCAGGCACGGTTTAGATCGCGCAGACGTGGAGCCAGGTCGCCATGGCTTCATTGGTGGCCAGCATGCTAGGGACGGACTTCTAGGTTCCGTTCACCGGCTCCGCGACGGCTGCTGCGGTGTACTCTGTGGACTCGGTGGTTGATGACCCACAAGTGTAGGAGGTCTATCGTAGCTTTTCGATAAGTAAGAGTGTCGAACCCAACAAGGAGAAGAAGGAAATGATAAGCAGTTTTCAGTAAGGTATTCTCTGCAAGCACTGAAATTATCGGTAACAGATAGTTTTGTGATAAGGTAATTTGTAACGAGTAGCAAGTAATAGAAGTAAATAAGGTGCAGCAAGATGGCCCAATCCTTTTTGTAGCGAAGGACAAGCCTGGAAAAACTCTTATATGAAGGAAGGCGCTCCCGAGGACACATGGGAATTATCGTCAAGCTAGTTTTCATCACGCTCATATGATTCGCGTTCGGTACTTTGATAATTTGATATGTGGGTGGACCGGTGCTTGGGTACTGCCCTTACTTGGACAAGCATCTCACTTATGATTAACCCCCATTGCAAGCATCCACAACTACAACAGAAGTATTAAGGTAAACCTAACCATAGCATGAAACATATGGATCCAAATCAGCCCCTTACGAAGCAACGCATAAACTAGGGTTTAATCTTCTGTCACTCTAGCAACTCATCATCTACTTATTACTTCCCAATGCCTCCCTCTAGGCCCAAACAATGGTGAAGTGTCATGTAGTCGACGTTCACATGACACCACTAGAGGGATGACAACATACATCTCATCAAAATATCGAACGAATACCAAATTCACATGACTACTTATAGCAAGACTTCTCCCATGTCCTCGGGAACAAACTTAACTACTCACAAAGCATATTCATGTTCATAATCAGAGGGGTATTAATATGCATAATGGATCTAAACATATGATCTTCCACCAAGTAAACAAACTAGCATCAACTACAAGGAGTAATCAACACTGCTAGCAACCCACAGGTACCAATCTGAGGTTTGGATACAAAGATTGGATACAAGAGATGAACTAGGGTTTGAGATGAGATGGTGCTGGTGAAGATGTTGATGGAGATTGACCCCATCCCGATGAGAGGATCGTTGGTGATGACGATGGTGGTGATTTCCCCCTCCCGGGGGGAAGTTTCCCTGACAGAACAGCTCTGTCGGAGCCCTAGATTGGTTCTGCCAAGGTTCCGCCTCGTGGCGGCGGAGTTTCTTCCCCAAAGCTTGCTTATTATTTTTTCTCGGACGAAAGACCTCATATAGCAGAAGATGGGCATCGGAGGGCCACCAGGGAGCCCACGAGGCAGGGGGACGCGCCCAGGGGGGTAGAGCGCGCCCCCTACCCTCGTGGCCAGGGTGTGGCCCCCTCTGGAACTTTCTCCGCTCAGTATTTATTATAATTCTGGAAATAACTTCCGTGAAGTTTCGGGACTTTTGGAGATGTTCAGAATAGGTCTCTAATGTTTGCTCATTTTCCAGCCCAGAATCCCAGCCGCCGGCATTCTCCCTCTTCATGTAAATCTTGTAAAATAAGAGAGAATAGACATAAGTATTGTGACATAATGTGTAATAACAGCCCATAATGCAATAAATATCGATATAAAAGCATGATGCAAAATGGACGTATCAACTCCCCCAAGCTTAGACCTCGTTTGTCCTCAAGTGAAAGCCGAAATTGAAAAATATGTCCACATGTTTAGAGATAGAGGTGTCGATAAAAATAAAATACGGACATGAGGGCATCATGATCATTCTCAGAACAGCAACATATATATATATATATTGACATATGATTTCTTATGCTAAAGTAATAATTCAATCACAATTTCAAGTATGAATCATAAACTTCATTGAGAACCAGTAAACTCTAATCTCAGTCATTGAGGCAATTGCAATTTATCATAACATAGGAAAGAGTCAATATAAGAGCTTTTCAGCAAGTCCACATACTCAACGATCTTTTAGTCTTTCATAATTGCTAACACTCACGCGTTATTTATGGTTATGAAGTTTTAATAGGACACAGAGAAAGATAGGGGCTTATAGTTTTGCCTCCCAACTTTTTATCTCAAGGGTAATGTCAACAATAATAGTTCATGAAAACTCACATCCAATTAGCTATATATATATCAGGACCTTTCCAACACATTGTGCTTGCCAAAGGATAAAATGTAAAAAGGAAAGGTGAATATCACCATGACTCTTATATAAGGTAGAAGATAAAAGTAAAAGATAGGCCCTTCGCAGAGGGAAGCAGAGATTGTCATGCACTTTTATGGTTGGATGCATGAACTCTTAATGCAAAAGAACGTCACTTTATATTGCCACTTGTGATATGGAACTTTATTATGCAGTCCGTCGCTTTTATTTCTTCCATATCACAAGATCGTATAAAGCTTATTTTCTCCACACTAATAAGTCATACATATTTAGAGGGCAATTGTTATTGCATGCACCAATGACAACTTACTTGATGGATCTTACTCAATCCATAGGTAGATATGGTGGACTCTCATGGAAAAACTAGTTTTAAGGGTATTTGGAAGCACAAGTAGTATCTGTACTTGGTGCAAAGAAATTGGCTAGCATGAAAGGGAAAGGCAAGCTCAACATGTTGGATGATCCATGATAATATAATTTATCTCAGATGTAAGAAAACATAACCCATTACGTTGTCTTGTTTGTCCAACGTCAACTCTTTAGCATGTCATATTTTAATGAGTGCTCACAATTATAAAAGATGTCCAAGATAGTATATTTATATGTGAACCTCTTTTTTTTATTACTTCCTATTAATTGCAACGATGACCAAAACTATGTTTGTCAACTCTCAACAACTCTTATTCATCATACTCTCTATATGTGAGCTCATTACTCTCCATAAGATCCACATGATCTCTTTATTTATTTTTATTTCTTCTTTTTTATTTTATTCCCTCAAGATCATAGCAAAATAATCAAGCCCTTGACTCAACACTAATCTTTATTATATATAGCTCACGGACTCGATTACATGGGAAGATCATAAAGCAAAACTCACAACTAGATCATACTAAAACTTTATTCTACTAGATCAAGATATTATCAAAAGGGTCGAACTAAGAAAAACGGTAAAGATAAAAGTGATGGTGATACGATACCGGGGCACTCCCCCAAGCTTGGCAGTTGCCAAGGGGAGTGCCCATACCCGATGCTCAGTTCTTATTCGTTGGTGAAGAAGGTGTTGGTGATGATGGATAGTCGCACATCAAGCGTAGGAGATCCTCCAATTTGCGGATAATGCCCTTGAGTGCGATGATATGCTCCTTCAACAAAATATTTTCACTTGTGAGATACTTGTTTTGAATACGAGCTAACTCAATCATCTTGAAAGCCTCAATCTCCGTTGGAGTAAAGAGAGTGTGGTGAGGTGGAAGGATGTCTTCTTCTGCTACTGCCGGAACTTGGTCCCCCATGGCCTTCTTGATCCCATCATCCTTGTTGATCTCTCCGGGTTCTTCTCTCTTCAGCTTTATCTTCACTAGACAAGCATCGTTACCCTCATTGTTGCAGGAGGAGGGAGACGACATGATGCTTGGCCTTGACAACCCTGGCAGAAAATAGCTCGAAACAAGAATAGGAGATTTTTGCGTGATACGGTGGTAAAAACCTTCAGGAGATTATATAGTGAATTTTTACCTACCAAAAGAAGTATCGTGCAAGAAAACGGAGTCCAGAGAGCACACGAGGTGCCCACGAGGCAGGGGCACGCCCAGGGGGGTAGGGCATGCCCTCCACCCTCATGGAAGCCTCGTGTCCTTTTTGGTCTGCTTCTTATTTTCCTATTTTCTTAAACATTCCAAAACGGAGAAAAATTGCCATTAGAACTGTTTTGGAGTCGGTTTACTTACCGTACCATGTACCTATTCCTTTTCGGAGTCTGAAACGTTCCGGAAAGTGTCCCTTATGTATTTCTCCGGGGTTACGGTTTCAATAATATTAGTTTCAACATTTATGGGATTACCTGAGATATAATGTTTGATTCTTTGACCGTTCACCAACTTCGGATTTGTGCCTTCGAAGTTGTTGCTTTTTATGGCACCGGAACGATAGACCTCCTCGATAACGTAAGGACCTTCCCATTTAGAGAGAAGTTTACCTGCAAAAAATCTTAAACGATAGTTTTATAACATTACATAATCACCTACGTTAAACTCACGCTTTTGTATCCATTTGTCATGCCATCTTTTAACTTTTTCTTTAAACAGTTTGGCATTCTTATAAGCCTGGGTTCTCCATTCATCAAGTGGGCTAATGTCAAAAAGCCTGTTCTCACCAGCAAGTTTAAAGTCATAGTTGAGCTCTTTAATATCCCAATATGCCTTATGTTCTAATTCAAGAGGTAAGTGACATGCTTTACCATAAACCATTTTATATGAAGACATGCCCATAGGATTTTTATATGCAGTTCTATAAGCCCATAGTGCATCATCAAGTTTCTTGGACCAATTCTTTCTAGATCTATTAACAGTCTTTTGCAAAATTAATTTAAGCTCTCTATTACTCAATTCTACTTGACCACTAGACTGTGGGTGATAAGGAGATGCAATTCTATGATTAACATCATATTTAGCAAGCATTTTACGAAAGGCACCATGAATAAAATGTGAACCACCACAAGTCATTAAATATCTAGGGATTCCAAACCTCGGAAAAATAACTTCCTTAAGCATCTTAATAGAGGTGTTATGATCAACACTACTAGTTGGAATAGCTTCTACCCGCTTAGTAACATAATCAACAACAACTAAAATATGTGTATACCCATTAGAGGAAGGAAACGGTCCCATATAATCGAAGCCCCAAACATCAAATGGTTCAATAACAAGTGAATAATTTATAGGCATTTCTTGACGTCTACTAATATTACCAATTCTTTGACATTCATCACAAGATAAGACAAACTTACGGGCATCCTTGAAGAGAGTAGGCCAATAAAAACCGGATTGCAATACCTTGTGTGCAGTTCTATCTCCAGCATGGTGTCCTCCATAAGTCTCAGAGTGACACTTACATAGGATCTATTCCTGTTCATGCTCAGGTACACAATGTCTAATAACACCATCTACTCCTTCTTTATAAAGTTGTGGGTCATCCCAGAAGTAATGTCTTAAATCATAGAAGAACTTTTTCTTTTGCTGGTATGTGAAACTAATTGGTATAAATTTAGCAACAATGTAATTAGCATAATCAGCATACCATGGAGCAGCACAAGAAGCATTTATGACAACTAATTGTTCATCAGAAAAGCTATCATCAATAGGTAGTGGGTCATCAAGAACATTCTCTAACCTAGATAAGTTGTCTGCAACGGGGTTCTCAGCTTCCTTTCTATCAATAATATGCAAATTAAATTCTTGTAACAGGAGAACCCATCTAATAAGTCTAGGTTTAGCATCTTTCTTTTCCATAAGATATTTAATAGCAGCATGATCAGTGTGAAAAGTTACTTTAGAATCAACAATATAAGGTCTGAACTTATCACAAGCAAATACAACTGCTAAAAATTCCTTTTCAGTAGTAGCATAATTTCTTTGAGCACTGTCTAGAGTTTTACTAGCATATTGAATAACATTTAATTTTTTATCAACTCTTTGTCCTAGAACAACACCTACAGCATAATCACTAGCATCACACATGATTTCAAAGGGTAAATTCCAATTAGGTGGCTGAACAATGAGTGCAGAAATCAAGGCTTTCTTAAGTATTTCAAATGCTTCTACACAATCATCATCAAAGACAAAAGGAATATCTTTTTGTAATAGGTTAGTCAGAGGCCGGGAATTTTTTGAGAAGTCCTTAATGAACCTCCTATAAAAACCGGCATGATCAAGGAAACTTCTTATACCTTTGATGTCCTTGGGACACGACATCTTTTTAATAGCATCAACTTTAGCTTTGTCAACTTCAATACCTCTTTCAGAAATTTTATGCTCCAAGACAATACCTTAATTAACCATAAAGTGGCACTTCTCCCAATTCAAGACAAGATTTGTTTCTTCACATCTCTGCAAAACTTGATCAAGGTTGCTCAAGCAATCATCAAAAGAGGATCCATAATCAGAGAAATCATCCATGAAAACTTCACAGATCTTTTCACAAAAGTCAGAGAATATAGCCATCATGCATCTGTGAAAGGTAGCAGGTGCATTACATAAACCAAAAGGCATACGTCTATAAGCAAAGGTACCGAAAGGGAAAGTAAAAGTAGTCTTTTCTTGATCATCAGCTGACACAGGTATTTGAGGGAAACCAGAGTAACCATCAAGAAAGCAAAAATGTTTATGTTTGGATAATCTTTCTAGCATTTGATCAATGAAAGGCAAAGGGTAATGATCCTTTTTAGTAGATTTATTTAATTTGTGAAAATCAATTACCATCCTATAACCTGTAATAATTCTTTGCGGAATCAATTCATCTTTATCATTAGGAACGGCAGTAATACCTCCCTTCTTAGGGACACAATGGACAGGGCTTACCCACTGATTATCAGCAACGGGATAAATTATACCTGCTTCAAGGAGCTTTAATATTTCCTTTCTTACCACTTCTTTCATCTTACGATTTAGCCTTCGTTGGTGATCAATAACTGGTTTGACGTCTTTCTACAAATTTATTTTCTGTTGACATAGAGTGGGACTAATGCCCTTAAGATCATCAAGAGTATATCCAATAGCAGCACGGTGCTTCTTCAGATTTTTCAATAATCTCTCTTCTTCATGCTCTGAAAGGTTAGCACTAATAATATAGGATATATCTTCTTTTCATCAAGATAAGCATATTTAAGAGTATCAGGCAATGGTTTAAGCTCAAACACGGGATCACCCTTGGGTGGAGGGGGATCCCCTAGGATTTCAACAGGCAAGTTGTGTTTCAGAATAGGTCCCTGTTTAAAGAATACTTCATCTATTTCCCTTCTTTCATTCATGAACATATCATTTTCATGGTCTAGCAAATATTGTTTTAAAGGATCAGTAGGAGGCACGACAATAGAAGCAAGACCAATAATTTCATCTTTACTAGGCAATTCTTTATCATAGGGTTGATACGAAATTTAGCAAAATTAAAATCATGAGACATATCCCCTAAACCAACAGAAACAATATCCTTATTGCAGTCTATCTTAGCATTAACAGTATTCAAGAAGGGTCTACCAAATATAATGGGACAAAAATCATCTTGTGGAGAACCGAGAACAAGAAAATCAGCAGGGTATTTAACTTTCCCACACAAGACTTCAACATCTCTAACAATCCCAATTGGTGAAATAGTATCTCTATTGGCAAGCTTAATTGTAACATCAATTTCTTCTATCACAGCAAGTGCAATATCATGCACAATTTCTCGGTATAAGGAATGAGGTATTGCACTTGCACTAGCACCCATATCACATAAGCCATGATAACAATGATCTCCTATTTTAACAGAAATAACAGGCATGCCTACAACAGGTCTATGTTTATGTTTAGCATCAGGTCTAGCAATTCTAGCAACTTCATTACAGAAGTAAATAACATGCCCATCAATATTATCGGCCAAGAGATCTTTAACCATAGAAATCTTAGGTTCAACTTTAATTTGCTCAGGGGGTTTAGGTGTCTTAATATTACTTTTGTTAACCACAGTTGAAACTTTAGCATGATCCTTTATTCTAACAGGGAAAGGTGGCTTCTCAATATAAGCAACAGGAACAACAGGATCATCATAAGTGATTGTCTTTTTTTCAATTTTAATAGGTGCAACTACTTTTACTTCAATGGGAGGATTATATTTCAACCACTTCTCCTTAGGGAGATCAACATGAGTAGCAAAGGATTCACAGAAAGAAGCTCCTATCTCAAAGTCAAGTCCATATTTAGTGCTAAATTCACGGAAAACATCGGTATCCATAAAAGATTTAACACAATCAAACTTAGGTGTTATACCTGACTCCTTACCTTCGTCGAGATCCCAATCTTCAGAGTTGCGTTTAATTCTTTCCAATAAATCCCATTTGAATTCAGTAGTCTTCATCATAAAAGATCCAGTACAAGAAGTATCAAGCCTAGAGCAATTACTGACAGAAAGCCGAGCATAAAATTTTTGAATAATCATTTCTCTTGAGAGCTCATGATTGGGGAATGAATATAACATTGACTTAAGCCTCCCCCAAGCTTGAGCGATGATTTCTCCTTCGCGAGGCCAAAAATTATATATATAATTACGATCACGATGAACAAGATGCATAGGATAAAACTTCTGATGAAATTCCAATTTCAATCGCTTGTAGTCCCATGATCCCATATCATCACATAGCCTATGCCATGTCAATGCCTCTCCCTTCAAAGATAAAGGGAAGACCTTCTTCTTTATAACATCATCAAGCATACCTGCAAGCTTAAATAATCCACAAACTTCATCCACATAGATTAAGTGTAAATCAGGATGCAATGTCCCATCTCCTGCAAAAGGATTAGCTAGCAGTTTCTCTATCATACCCGAAGGAATTTCAAAGTAAACATTTTCAGTAGGTTCAGTAGGTTGAGGAGCAACTCTTTGCTCTACTGGTCGAGGTGAAGATACCCCGAACAAGCCCCTCAAAGGATTATGTTCTATAGTAACAAGTGACAGTAAATTTCAGCACACTATATAAATTTTTTCTTACCAAATTCCACCTACCAAAGGCGCTTAACTCCCCGGCAACGGCGCCAGAAAAGAGTCTTGATGACCCACAAGTGTAGGGGGTCTATCATAGCTTTTTGATAAGTAAGAGTGTCGAACCTAACGAGGAGCAGAAGGAAATGATAAGCAGTTTTCAGTAAGGTATTCTCTGCAAGCACTGAAATTATCGGTAACAGATAGTTTTGTGATAAGGTAATTTGTAACGAGCAGCAAGTAATAGAAGTAAATAAGGTGCAGCAAGATGGCCCAATCCTTTTTGTAGCAAAGGACAAGCCTGGAAAAACTTTTATATGAAGGAAGGCGCTCCCGAGGACACATGGGAATTATCGTCAAGCTAGTTTTCATCACGCTCATATGAGTCGCGTTCGGTACTTTGATAATTTGATATGTGGGTGGACCGGTGCTTGGGTACTGCCCTTACTTGGACAAGCATCTCACTTATAATTAACCCCCATTGCAAGCATCCACAACTACAACAGAAGTATTAAGGTAAATCTAACCATATCATGAAACATATGGATCCAAATCAGCCCCTTACGAAGCAACACATAAACTAGGGTTTAAGCTTCTGTCACTCTAGCAACCCATCATCTACTTATTACTTCCCAATGCCTCCCTCTAGGCCCAAACAATGGTGAAGTGTCATGTAGTCGACGTTCACATGACACCACTAGAGGAATGACAACATACATCTCATCAAAATATCGAAGGAATACCAAATTCACATGACTACTTATATCAAGACTTTTCCCATGTCCTCAGGAACAAACGTAACTACTCACAAAGCATATTCATGTTCATAATCAGAGGGGTATTAGTATGCATAATGGATCTGAACATATGATCTTCCACCAAGTAAACCAACTAGCATCAACTACAAGGAGTAATCAACACTACTAGCAACCCACAAGTACCAATCTGAGATTTGGATACAAAGATTGGATACAAGATATGAACTAGGGTTTGAGATGAGATGATGCTGGTGAAGATGTTGATAGAGATTGACCCCCTCACGATGAGAGGATCGTTGGTGATGACGATGGTGATGATTTTCCCCTCCCGGAGGGAAGTTTCCTCGGCAGAACAGCTCTGCCGGAGCCCTAGATTGGTTCCGCCTCGTGGCGGCGGAGTTTCTTCCCCAAAGCTTGCTTATTATTTTTTCTCGGACGAAAGACCTCATATAGCAGAAGATGGACATCGAATGGCCACCAGGGAGCCCACGAGGCAGGGGGCACGCCCAGGGGGTAGGATGTGCCCCCACCCTCGTGGCCAGGGTGTGGCCCCCCTCTGGATCTTTCTCCGCTCAGTATTTTTTATAATTCTGGAAATAACATCCGTGAAGTTTCAGGACTTTTGGAGATATGCGGAATAGGTCTCTAATATTTGCTCCTTTTCCAGCCCAGAATCCTAGCTGCCGGCATTCTCCCTCTTCATGTAAACCTTGTAATAAGAGAGAATATGCATAAGTATTGTGACATAATGTGTAATAACAACCCATAATGCAATAAATATCGATATAAAAGCATGATGCAAAATGGATGTATCAGTGGTGTGCGGTTTCTTGGAGGATTCAGAGGGTCTCAGGCGTGTGGAGCATGAACTGTCCCGTGCGGTCGTGGTGACCATCACCTGCATGAGGCCGCTGGTGGACTTGGCAGCGGTTGTTGTTGCCCTCCGCATTGAGTTTAGCATCGACCCAAATGACATGTCCTTCCACCCCTTCTACCCTGAGGACTTCCTCATCATCTGTGAGCATCCGATCATCTGGCAGCTTATTGTGGATCGTGGCCATGCTCCTGGCCTGGGGTTCTCGCTCTCACCGCGGTGGCGGACGCGTCAAGCTCAGGCATCTGAAGCTTCGCCGCCCTTCATTGTTCCTCTAGAGCTCATTGGCATGTTGGCCCATGCGTGGACAGCCGTACGACAGAGGTGGTTCTGAGAGGCTGCAGCTTCATGGCTCGTGTGGCAGAGCGCACTGTGCAGCGTTTCGACATGGCTAGCTTCCAGGTCTGGCTCAACATGGCAGATCCGTCCTTGATCCCGACCCATTGCCTCCTGTTCGTCCCGGGGCCGGCTGATATTCTTCGGCAGGGCGGATCATCTGGTACATTGGATGCCTTGTGTTACCCAATCACGATGAGAAGGCTTGCGCCACCGGCGGAGCTCCGTGGCAGATGTGCCCCCACCACTGCCACCATCGCCTCTGACAGATGATGACTTGCATGACCATGGTGATGCCAGCAGTGTTGGGCCTATGAGGTGTGGATGTATGCAGATGGCCGTCACCAGGGATAATGGAGGCTCGCCAGTTTCCTCAATGGTGTCGGCACCACCTACAAGGCAGACGACTGTTCAATTGGCGAATGCTGGACATGCTGGTGGTTAGGATCACTCGCCGCCATCATCCTGTTGCGTTGCTGCTTTGGGTGATGACCAAAGCGGTGGGGGCCAATCGTGGAGCGCCCGCTGTTGCTTTTGACCAGTCCTGTCAGGGATTCTGAGGTGCACAATGCGGTGGGCGCGCAAGGGCCGTTGCAAGCCGCGTCGTCTTGCGGTTTGCGAAGTAGAGAGGAGCCGTTGCCGCGCATGGAAGATCCGGCAAATATTCTGGTGTCCCCACCACCAGCCACTCTAGGCCGATGGAAGGATCGAGAGTCCGGTCAAGACATGCCCATGGTAGCTGCCGCTTTTTGGTGCCATCGCAGGCTGCAGCCGGCGCGGTCTAGGAGGGGATGGATGAGGCCAATGGGAGGCCAGTGCAGACACTTCTGGTGGGGTCCTTGTCGCTACTGTTGGATGGGACGATCGAGCCATGTCGAACTGGGAGTGGGGAGCATAGCGATCATGTGATATCCCCCGGGCAAGACCAAATGCTGCTTTGCCCTATGGATGATGTTGATCCCGAGGGGCAGTGTCTGGTGAGTGCAGCGACAACTTTGCAGCGGAGAAGTGGAGCCCGCGTCCTCGTCCCCAGTACATGTGGGGAACGCCTTCCTTGTGACCCTATCAGATGGAGTGGAGGCGGTCTCCTGTCCAGCCTCGGTTGGCACTTTCTATCACCTCATGCACGTTGGGTAGCAGTGCAGCCTACTAGACGAGCTGTGCGGCGAGCTGAGGCAGGTTTTAACGCCCATTTTGGCTGGGTTCCCTAGAAGACCGGCAACTGCAACTAAACCACGACCACGACAGAAGCTGATACATCTCCAACGTATCTATAATTTATGAAGTATTCATGCCATGTTTACAACAATTTTATATGATTTTGGTATGACTTGAATGAAACTAATCCGGACTGACGCTGTTTTCAGCAAAACAATCATGGTGTTGTTTTTTATGCAGAAATAAAAGTTCTCCAAATGCAGTGAAACTTTTTGACAAGTTTTTTGGTACTAGAAGCTTCATGGGAGGACCAGAAGGTGAAGGAGGTGGCCACTACTCACCAGGGTGCGCCCGAGGCCTTGGTTGTGAGCTGGTGCCTTGTGAACCCACCTTAGCCCATCTTAGCGTTGGACCTGCCCTCCTCTCACCTGCCTCCGATACTCTCTAGATTCTTCTCATGGAGAAAAATACCATATTAAATCCGTGTGATGATTTGATTCCTGTAGATATTGATTTTCTGCGAAATCAAAAACATGCAGAAAACATCAACAAGCTATAGGCACTAAATTAATAGGTTAATCCATAAAAACAATACAAATTATGATAAAAAGTATACAAAAATAATATTATAATATCATAAAACAATAAAAAAAAGATACATTTAAGACGTATCAAGGGCCAGAGCCCTGACTCGCCCGCGCGCACCATCCAAAGCCGTGCTCAACCATTGGCAACAACATGGGAGGCAACCATGGAAGGAGCAGACCAAGCCCATGCTGCCACGTCAATCCGGGGAGGAGCTTTGCCAGATCAGAGCGAACGGTCCGGGCTGTGTGCGGGAGAGGGGGTGTCACCGGAGCGCCGCTGCCACAGATCCGACGGGCAGGGGCCGAGCGCCATCACTGAAGGATAGGGAGGCGGCACGGGACGAGGGTGCAGTGGTAGAAGGGTGCGAGTCAGATCAAGGATTGGATGGGGGGCTCTGCCGCCTGGGAGGGGGACCCTCCTCCCGCTACCAACACCGGGCGCGACACGGCTTTGCCGGTCGGCCAACGACGACGCTACGGGAAGCGGTGGTGGAGAAGGGACCTCGGGCGGCGGCGTGGGTTTTCTCTGTGTGGCCAGACGCGAGGCAGAAGCAGGAATTGTGCTTCGCTCCCAAGAAACTTGATAAAACCTACTCCTTCTGTTCACTTTTATAAGACCTTGAAGACATTTCAGAATGTACAAAACGGTCTATTTTAAGTTGTCTAAAATGACTTACAAAATAAACAGAGGGAGTAGTATAAAGCAGATATCATTTCTAAACTATGAAAATGGAACGCGCGTGGCACACCATAGCAGCTTGCAGGTTCGTAGGTGCAGCTCATGCGCATCAAATCGTTCTGACGAAGCCACCGACGCCACGTATGGCTCCGAGGGCATCCGACGCGTACACACGCGTCGGACAGCTGCACAGACGCTTCTATCCGCAAGCACACGTGCCGTCCCGCGAAGCACCGTGCCCCGCGAGTGTATAAAAATGGCCATGGAGCCGAGCACATATCCCACACCAGACACCACCATCGATCTCCCATTTGTTCACTCGTGCACTCGCCATCTTGAAGCCTTTCACCGTACAACCGGAACTCCGCAAGAAGGCTCGACTTGACTAGCTAGCGCGCGATGCCGTCGCTGTGGCGGAGGAAGAGGGCGGCGACAACGACCCCGGCGGTCCGGACGAGCCGGCGGATGCCGTCGCTCGGGGCGCTGTGGCGCCGCCTGGTCCGGGTGCTCTCCTTCGGCCGCGCCGGCCGCGGGAGGACCGCCGTGCGGCTGTGATCAGCTGGAGCACGCTAGGTGCTGACCGGCGCATGACGATGACGACGAGTCCGCCGTATATGCACTGGTGCACCGGTAGTTGTGTCAAGAGTGTTGCAGTGGCTAAGAATTTTTCGTGGCTAGCTGCGAGACTAAAATGTATGTTAACTTTGTAGTATTTTCGTATGCAAACGCGTTGTACTTGTACTCCCTCTCTTTATTAGTACTTTATAAAGAAAAGAAACATCTACGATTTATTTCCTCTGTTTCGAATTATTTGTCACAGGTATGGATGTATCTAGATATATTTTAGTTCTGGATACATCCATTTTTGTGATAAATAATTTGGAACAGAGGGAGTACCTTTCAAGAGGACTCAGCACGTGCCAATTCTACATTTTCTAAATGATCTTTGAGCAAACTGCACCTGCACAAGTAATTAAAATTGTCATTTTTTCGTCTGTTTGCGGAAGTGGCAATTATGTAAATTTGTCTTTTGTTTGTTTGTTAGGGAAGTAGTTATCTCTACTACTATTAAAAGAGCCAACAAGGACAGACGAAAACTGCCCTCCAACATTCGGCAAATAAAAAATTGTTCACCTAGCAAAAATTAATGCTTATATGCTTACAAGAAAAACATCATGTAATCTCCGGATGATTTGTTCAACTGCACAAAAATAAAACAAAAAACTGAGCCAGCCCTACACAGCCGACAGACGCGACGACGAATACGCCCTACACAGCCGACAGACGCGACGACGAGTACGCCCTACACAGCCGGCGACGACGGACGCGACGACTAGTACAAAGTACTTGTCATCAGCCCATCACAGGTCAAGCTTTTTTGGATTTCATGAGGCTTTTATATGCTACCATCATTCAGGCTTGGTGACGCTTTAAGACGTCGCGCTTTTACATGCTGCCACCATTCAGGCTTGGTAACATTTTAAAACGCCGCCGCCCAGACTATCTTGTCTTATCATCGTTGAGCTCATACCACGATGTCGTGGTCCATGAATTCCTCTGCAATGCAGGTGCACCCTCACTTCATCTTATTTTCATCCTGCGATATATACTAAAACACATCAGCGGCGGTCAGTTTCTAATTTAACCAATACATGAAAGCACTGAAGAACCATTGTTACATATCAAATTTGTTACTCTTTGTAAATTGCAGACGAATAATGAGGCACCTATGAAAACTTATCCCTATAACTACTAAAGATGAATTTCATAAGAAAATTAGTCAGAACTTTCAGAAAAAATTAGTACTTTTAGATCTAAAAGTCCTTGGTCAGATGCTACTTCAAACATAATTATATTATAACAATTTACCATTCACAGGGTTCAAGAACTTCGTATGGTCCTCAGTCAGATGCCACTTCAAATATAATTATATTAGGTAAGTGTTTACAGCCGGTACGCCGGCTGAAAATTGCGCCGGACGCACCCCCGTCTTGTGAGGCCCCGTCTCGTGGGGCCCACCACCGCTCTGCCCCTTTCCCTTATCTTCTTCCTTCGATCTAGAGTGTTCTGGCCACAATTCCCCACCGCGGCTACCCACCATTCCTTCTCCTTCTTCCACCTTCCCTTCCCATCGGTGCTGCCTACCTCTCCCTCTCCTTCCTCCGCCTCCCTCACCATCGGCGCTCCCCACCTCTCCTCCTCCTTCCACCTCAAGCCGCCAGCGCTGCCACAAGCGGGCGGGGCTGCGACGACCGTTCAAGGGCAACTGCCGCGAAGCTTCAGCACCGGTGCTACGACGGGGCGTCAACCGGTGTTGTGGACGGGAGAAGCCTTCGACGCCGTGGACAGGAGAGCCCACCGATGGTTGGACTTCAACGACGCCCATTGCTGGAACCGGCTCATGGCGGTGCTGCAACCAGCACTGATTTTTGCTACCATCGACACTTTGGTTTGCTAGCACCGACATCAATTTTTTGCATTTTGCTACAACCGGTGTTTTGATTTGCTGGAACCAGCTTCAATTTTTGGTACAACTGCCGCATTCGCTTTTTGCTGGAAGAATGCCCATTTTTGCTACTTTGCTACAAATGGTGTTTTAATTTGCTGCAATCAGTTTTAATTTTTGCTACCACCGATGTCTTTGATTTTGCTAGAACATCCTTCCACAAATGCCCCATTTTTGCATTTTTGCTTCCACTGTTTTTGGTTTTGCTGGAACTAACACAAAGATTTGCTACTACCGACGTTGGCTCCGAGCCATGGTTTTCTGCTGGTGAGGTTTTTTTGCTGGAACCATCATTTAATTGTGCTGGAACCGATATGTTTTGTTGCAACCGCCTTCGCGTTTTGCTACGACCAGCAAAGCTTTTTGCTACATCCATGCATGGCTCCAGAGTCGGCGAGAAACACAGGAGACGACGACGGCGAGGGGCGGCAATCGGCGGCGAGGGGCGGCGACCGGCTGCAAGGGCGGGGACCGGCGAGACGCGAGCGCCCTGCTGCAGGCCGTGGCGGCAGCGCTGCGTTCCCACGAGGAAGGAGGAACCGAGATCAAAAACGAAGCGCGATGAAACTTTTTTTTCCTGTTGCGAGACCTAGATCGAATGGGTCAAATATGCTGAATCAGACGCTCGTGCGATGACCGATCCAACTGTCCGGCCGGTGCGCCGGCGCCTATCAACACCCATTATATTATAACAACTTACCATTCACAGGGTTCAAGAACTTCGTATGGTTCCTACCACTCTCAACGAAGGCCACTCTCAACGAAGGAACCGGCTCCTCTACCATGCGTGCCGTGCCTTCTTACGCAACAGCATGTCCATATGGGCCAGAAAGGCCTCCTGATGCATCACGCGGCAGCAGGTCAACAATTAACTATTTTCTTTTGCTAAAAAACTAATTAACTACGTACTTCTCAGCTCCTAAGAAAACTATTTCTCTTGTCTGAAAGAAAAACTATTTCCCCTATGAAATACTAATTTACTGTTCTTGTCTCAAAAAACTAATTATCTACTCCCTCCATTTTTAAATATAAGTCTTTTTAAACATTTTAATATAGACTGCATACAAAACAAATTAAGTGAATATACACTCTAAAATATGTCTATATACATCCGCATGTAGTTCGTATTAAAATCTTGAAAAGACTTACATTTAGAAACGGACAGAGTATTAATTAATGTATATGAGCAACATTTTAAAATGAAAATGAACTCATACTAGAAAAATGCTTTTATTGGTATTGGTATTGTTTCGTTTCATTTTTTTAGCCAACATGTTCAAGCATACATGTGTTAAAGTTTCTTCCTTGATGACTGGGGGCGGCGGGGGTTGGTGTAGTGGTGCTGGATGCCGCCGCGCCCTTGCTCGTCGGGCATTTGACGCCGCTCCGGCGTGAGTAGTTCTCGCCGCCTGCGCACCTCCACCGCACGCACCTGCTGCGACGCGGCACCGGGATCCGCTACGGATCCATATGCGAGTCGTGCGGTAGGGTCACATCCGGATACGACAACAGTTTTCTATACTGGCAGTGCCATCGCGCCTGGTGCACCGGAATGTGCGGCCACTGCCTGGTGGGGCGGGCAGGCGCTGGCGGCGGCGGAGGAGGAAGCGTCGGGGGTGAGCTTCCCCTTGTTCTTAGCGGAGCCGCCGAAGAAGCCCATGGCTAGGGTCACGCGTGAGCCCCCCCCCCCCCCCCCCCCCCCCCCCCCCCCCCCCCCCCGCCCCACCCACACACACGCTAGATTTAAAAAGGACGACCCTCGTAGTTTCTAGTCGCTGACGCGTGGGCCCGCGGTAGGTGGCCGCATTAAATATGACCGCGTACGGTTGGCTGACCGACGTGTGGTGCTGCGGCGGAGACCGAGGGGACGCACGACACGTCTTTGGGCCTAAAATGCGTCTGCGCGGACACGAAGCAGGCACATTTTGCATTTGGGTCGGCCCGTTGGGCCGGCATTTTTGGCCGCGGCGATCCAAATGGACATGGGCGGTCGAAATGGGTCGCCCCGTTGGAGTGGTTCTTAGTATTTTATAGAGGAAATAGTTTGTTAGGGGTTGGGAAATAGTTAATTACTCCCTCAGACTCACAATATAAGAGTGTTTTTGACACTACACTAGTATAAAAAACGCTCTTGTATTATGGGACAGAAGGAATAGTTTTTTAAGAAACGAGAAATAATTAAAGAAATGAGGGTATGAAAATAGTTAATTAGTTGGCCTGTGTAGCCCTGTGATGCATCATGTTTTTTTAAGAAACTTTAATGCATAAGATGAACGGCTGGGCTGTTAAGATAGATTTTCGGCCAGGAGTGAGGCCCTTCTAGCCCATATCAATGCACACACACTGGGTGTATGAAGGCACGGCACTCTGCCGTGTCCATCGGCACGGTAGAGGAGCCGGTTCCCCCAATGGGACGCGCATATCGTTCCAGAATATAACCAACACTCACTTCTTGGATATTTAAACCAATCACTCGATTTTCTTATTTATTTTGCTCAGTTGCTGAACTGTGTCATGACTTGCAGACCGTAAAGAGATAAAAAGGCAGATGGAAAGAGAGCGGTATGCAAAAAATAGGGATGAGATAAATAAGAGACGGCGTGAAGCCTACAAATAAAACAAAAATGGCGCAGCGGACATCAATGGACTGGAAAACAAAACACACACACAGTCAGCTGTATCACAAGGTAATGATTGTCGACTTCGGTGATGTATAGCCCAATGATATTGCCATATAATGATCTACTCTTTGTCTATTTAGACCATAATGGGCTGGATACACGGGGGAAAGGGAGCAGTATGCACACAATACAGATGAACTATTAAGGGGACAACCCAAATCCAGCGAGAATAATAAGCATATTGATGCCGTCGCCGATGGCAGTAACATTATCTCAAAGGTGCGAGCTACCGGACAAACGACAGTCACACAACTGCAGACCATAACATGTGCAGAAGAGTCTACACCAAATTCAATGCAGCTCAACGAGAATATTTATGACGACAATGAGACCGATTGATTGCACAGAAATGATGCTTACCAGATGCAGAGACATTCACGACGATTGCCATTCACCCAACTGTCAGGGGAGGAGAACCCCCAACTCAATACAATCGTGAACCTACATAACCCAGAGGAGTCTTTACAAAATAAAGGTTAGTTCATTGAAATATTTATGCTACAATATATAATAGTTCATTCAGCTACAATAATGTCATGATGTTCCAATACAATATATAATACAATAAAATGGGCCCTTTTTTGAGTGAATGTACTGAGTTGGGGGGTTCTCTTTTGTTCATTCAGGTCTATTGTTGCTACAATAATTTCAATAGTGTTTATTTCTTCTGTATTTGGGCCCTCTTTTGTTCATTCAGGTACAAAGTCTATTTATGGAACCAAACAACTTGTATCGATCCAGCCAACTTACAATAGTCCAGGAATGGAAACGATCCCTGATGCGGGTCATGCCACTCAGAGTCTAATTGATATATTTTTACTAACACCTGGTTCATAACTTCAATTCATCTCTGATTCTTACTCATTTTCCCATATAAAATGTTATCAGGCGACAACCACAACGAAGATCTATATGGAATACTAGAGCCTGATGCACACACGATTAATATTGATGGTACGCATAATATCATTTTAAGTCTCCTCTCCCCCGGTTACCTTTGTTTCATGTCCTAAGCGTTATCTAAAACACCTTTTGCATTATCGAATGTGTTGGCGGCTAGACTGCTTGGCAGGCGACAACCTTGGAGATGATGACCCTGATGAGGAAGCTAGGATGTTCGCCCAACCAGGTGAATTGTTGCTATCATGATCTACCAACAGAATATATCATACAACAAAATGGTTTGTTTTGTAAATTAATTTAGTGCAAATGTCTACACTTTTCCAGATGTTGATTTTCAATCCTACCTTGTGCATCGGAATCATGGTGATGGAACTCGCACTAATGACACTCATGACAGAGTATACATGAACCTGCCCAAAAAGCACCATGTCCTTAGAAAAGTTAGCGACTGCTGCCACTGTGGAGCATTGCGGTTTCAATACGAGGGGCCTGCATTTTGTTGCAGAAAGGGCAAACTGGGTGTGTTTACCCCAGAAGTTTCTGACGAGTTGAAACAGTTGTTTACAAGTCAATGGGATGAGGATGCTAAATATTTCAGAGAGAATATACGTTATTTCAACTCTCACTTCTCATTCACAACTCTTGGTGTCACTCTTGATCGTCAAGTCAGCACTGCCGCAGGAACCGGCGTCTACACATTTCGTGCGTGTGGCCAGTTGTACCACGCTCTTGATGATCTGATGTCCGCTGAATATGGCCCTCGACATCTGCAGCTATATATTTACAATACAGATGAAAATTTGATTCACAGGGTTAAGAGGTCTCCAGATCTTAGGCTAGATCTCATACAGAAGATTCTGACAATACTACAACATAACCCTTATGCTCAAGCTTTTAGAAGCATTGGTGATGTTCCGAATCTGGATGAATATAGGATCTCACTGAACACAGATATCAACCTTGATCAACGAAGGTACAATGCGCCAACTACTTCCCAAGTAGCAGCAATATGGGTTGAAGGAAGTGACCCTCAAAATACCTTTGATAGGAGTGTTGTCGTGTTCGGCAAAGGAGCCGTTCCGTGTATATTAGAGCATACTATGGCTGCTATGACCCTTTGTCATATCCACTATTCTTCCCACGTGGGGAGATCTGTTGGAATCGTTGGATGCCATATATTGGGCTCCCCGATGCCACAACCCAAGGTTCAGTGCATGATTCTGCACCACAAAGTAACCAAGCCACTGATTTTGATTCAGGTATGATGTTCATAGCAGATTTATATACATATTGGTCAAATTAAAGCTTAGACAGTCCTGCATCTTTCAGACAACAACATGTTGGGAGAACAATTTGGTCATACCACACAACTTGAAGACTAGGCCAGTGATTTACCTGCAAGTATTGCACGTAGTTGCTGTTTTTTATATTCTTATGATTCTATCTATCATACCAACTTTTTTTGTTAATCAATTTTTAGATGACAACGATGATAACCTGGAGGAGTTTGGAGACAATGAGATTAATGCCACAAAATCCAGGAAACTTGTTAGCGCGAGGGAGTACTATTGCTTCAAGCTACAGGTCCGAAAAAAGCTTTTTAACATCATCTTATTCGGGGGGTGCCTTTTCCAACAGTGGGCTGTTGACATGTACATCAAGATTGAGACAATGAGGCTTGACTGGTACTCATGGCCAGAAAATCAAAAGGTTATACGTGCTGACCTATACCAGGTAACATGCTTCTGTTAATACCAATAAATCACATTATATATGCTGCACTCTTTGCTTCAACCTTGTACACTACTTAGCGTCAAATATTGATTCATTATAGGGTCTTGTTGACACCGTCTATGCCGGCGAGTCACGTGGTGATCGGATTGGCAAGGGAATAGTGCTTCCACGTACATTTCCTGGTGGTGACCATGACATGCAGCGCAGGTTTCTGGATGCAATGACAATAGTACAACGATGGGGTAAACCAGATTATTTTATCACCATGACATGCAATCCCTACTGGAGGAGATAACTAAGGAAATGTTGCCTGGACAACTGCCGCAAGACCGTCCAGACCTTGTGGCAAGAGTATACAGAGCTAAACAGCGAAGTATGATGGACCTACTAATTAAGGGTAAACATTTCTGAGAAGTTGCGGCTTATGTACATGTCACCGAGTTTCAGAAACGAGGTCTCCCTCATGAGCATATACTTTTAATCATGAAAGCCAAAAGAAAGTTAAGGACCCCAGATGACTATGATCGGGTGATATCTACAGAGATACCCGACAAGAAGAAATATAATGTTCTCCATGATCTGGTAGTCAAACACATGTTGCATGGACTATGTGGTGCATTGAAAAAGAGTTGCCCTTGCATGATAGATGGACAATGTCGGTTTCATTACCCACGAGATTTCTGTGATGCCACATTACAAGGGAAAGATTCATATCCATTCTACAAAAGGAGGGACGATGGGGTTCGAGTTAGGATCGGAGGAGCAGATTTGGACAACATATGTGTGGTCCTTTACAACCCCTTCCTGCTAATGACATACAACTGTCACATTAATGTCGAAGCATGCTCGAGCATCAAGGCAGTCAAGTACTTGTTCAAATACATCTACAAAGGGCATGATAAGGCATCATTTGCATTCGAGCGGGATATTATCAATGATGGGGGAATCATCAACGAAATCCGATAGTATAGGGATGCACGCTATATATCTCCTCCGGAAGCTATTTACAAGATATTTGGCTTTAAAATGTTTGGTGTCAGTCCATCTGTGTTGCAGCTCCAACTTCATCTACCAAACATGCATACAGTTGCAGGGCTTATGAAAATCTAGAAGATGTTGTCGCTTGGCCATCTTCTTCCAAATCCATGCTTACCGAGTACTTTGAGATGAACCAGAAGTATCCAGAGGCACGGAAATGGCTTTATAGAGAGATCCCAGAACATTATAGGTGGATTACCGGTAATAAGAAGTGGCAACCGAGAAAAAACAATAGACCACAGATTGGAAGACTGTTGTATGCACACCCTGCTGAAGGAGATAGGTACTACTTGCGGGTGCTCCTCAGCCATGTCCGAGGTGCCACTTCATTTGATGATTTAAAAACAGTGAATGGCAATCCATGCAGTTCCTTCAGAGAGGCGTGTGAGCACTTAGGACTCATTGAGCATGACATGACACTTGATGATTGCATGACAGAGGCAGCAACATCTCAGATGCCTTCTGCTCTTAGACGGTTGTCTGTAACTATACTGGTATTCTGTGAGGCAACATAAATCCGTCAGTTGTGGGACAAACACCTAGCATCGATGTCTGAAGATTACCGCCGTACTCAATCGAATGAGGCATCACTTGAGCAGATGGTCCTTAGGGATATCAGGGATCTGATGCAATCCATGGGGAAGGATATTAAAATGTATGGGCTTCCGGATTTGGTTGACACGGATAGTTCTTCAAACGCCGAGTATAGGGAGGTAACAGAGGAGAGGCAAGTCAAAGAAGATCAAGAACATCTAGATCTATTCAACTGCGTGAACAATGACCAACTGGCTAGTTTCAATGACATAATGGATCATGTGATGAACCAAAAAAGCCAGATATTCTTTGTTGATGGTCCTGGAGGCACTGGGAAGACGCACTTGTACAAGGAATTTCTTGCGAGGGTTCGTTTGATGGGCCTAATAGCGATCACAATTGCTACGTCCGGTATTGTAGCATCGATAATGCCCGGAGGCCGGACTGCACACTCCAGGTTCAAAATTCCAATCAAGCTCACTTACAGCAGCATGTGTAGTTTCACAAAGCAGAGTGGTACGGCAGAGTTGCTTAAACAGGCATCCTTGATAATTTGGGATGAAGTTGCTATGACAAAGCGTCAAGCAGTTGAGACGCTTGACAGATCGCTAAAGGATATAATGGAATGTCCTCTACCGTTTGGTGGAAAGGTTGTCGTCTTTGGTGGGGATTTTAGGCAGGTCCTCCCCGTTGTGACCCGAGGGACAACAGCACA